>NC_133651.1:111858187-112458187 GCF_009905375.1 Apium graveolens | reverse complement strand
GCTACACTCAGAACATCTCTCTGATTAATCAAGCAAGATGCATGACTCCTTATCAATTGTTCAAGAACAAGAAGCCAACTCTAAACTTTCTTCATGTCTTTGGCTGTAAATGCTATATTATGAGAAATCAAACTGATCAAAATGGGAAGTTTGATGCTAAAGTAGATGAAGGAATTTTTGTTGGATATGCTGTTGGTAAAGCATATAGAGTCTACAATCTAAGAACCAACATTGTTGTGGAATCTATACATGTTGTGTTTGATGATAAAAAGATTGAAGGACTGAAAGATGGAGATTACCATGAGAGCCTCAAATTCGACAATGTTGAGATGGTCAGTTGATAGTGATAAATAAGTCCTGATTTTATAATTAATGGGCTGATAGGCCCAATAAGAAGATGTATAATATTCAGACCAGAAAGGTTAAGCCTGATGGACCAGATCAGGTCTGATGGAATAAAAAAGGCCCGAAAGCCCTGATTATTAATTAATTTCGTAATTAATTAATAAGGGAAAAATCAGCTATTGAGAAGAGTCCTGATAAGGATATAAATCCTTATAGATTATCCTCAAGGGGACCTAAAAGGATAAGGAATCAGTTTCCTACTATCTAGGACTCCAAAGTCCATTCTAATTATGAGACTTGCCCACCAAGTCTCCTATACCAAGTCTAATTCAAGGACTCCCAACATCTATATAAGGGGTCTCACCCCCACCAATCAGAACTACGTTTTTTGGCTTGATTCTCTAATTCACAGAGATACGTAGGCATCTCGTAAAGGCAGATCGAGCCACGAAACACGAGAGCAGCCATTAAAGGCCTTGAGCTCCCGAATCTTAGTATTAAATACAGCAAGTAATAACCTTGGTTTTTTATCCATAACATTTGGCGCCGTCTGTGGGAAGACGGAACAACAACCATGGCGAGAACACGGAGAACAACCAGCACTCTGGAGGAGGGAACACCATCAGGGACAACCCAGGTGATTTCATCAACCATGGAGGTTCCTCCCCATTCAACTTATGCATCTACTCAGGAGGAAGCCCAGACAGGGGCAACTCAACCCCAGCTACAAGGGACAACTCCCCCGATTCAAGGTACGAATCCTCAAGTTCAACAAATACATATACCTGTGAATTCTCGACCCGTCGGGTATGAATATTCAACTATTGTTACTACTAACCCCCCTTATGGGATGCCCCTTCACCCTGAGGTTGGAGGAAGCGGATATACTGGGCGAAGCGAAGCACGAGGGCGGTCGCCTCCCTATATACGAAGTTTGGATCCTATCCCTGAGGATCGGGAATTTTCTGGTCCATACACTGAGAGAGACTCCTAATCTTCGGATGATGAAGTGGCCCCGAGAAGGAGGCGTCCTGGAAAAGAGCCAATGGCCGATGGAAGGCAACGCCCCCAAAGCACCCCAGGGGCGAATCCCTAAGAAGTGCAGGAAAAGATCAGGGCTCATGAGGCTGAAATCCAAATGCTGAGGCGTGATTTGGAAGCTCACCAAGCCGCCAAACCCCACATGCCTCCTAGGGGGAGAAATCCTCCTCCTATCATAGACCTGGATGGTCCGGTAAGAAGAAGGGCTGTTGTCCCAAGAACTGATCCAAGCAATCTCCTTCCCCTTGGAGATCCTGATGATCCAACTCCACCCTTCACAGAAGAGATAATGAATGCCCATATCTCAAGGAAATTCAAGATGCCCACTATCAAAGCCTATGATGGCACGGCAGACCCCGCTAATCATGTTAGGACATTCTCTAATGCACTGCTGCTGCAACCCGTGAATGATGCTATAAAATGTCGGGCCTTCCCTCAAACCCTGTCGGGTATGGCTCAAAGATGGTACAGTCGCCTACCCCCAAATTCTATTGGATCATTCAGAGAACTAAGTCAGGCTTTTATTAAGCAATTCATCAGTGGAAGTATATCAAGGTTGAAGAAAGTATGAGGAAGACCGTAGTAAGTAATGAGCCCACTGGAGGCAAGAAACGAAAAACTGATTTGGAGTATATCGCTAAGGACAAATATCCTAGAACCGAACAAAACCCTGATTCAACCCCCAAGAAGGGAGGACCTGGGCAAAAGTTCACTGAATACGCTAAGCTGAATGCTCCCAGAAGTCAGATTTTGATGGAGATTGAGAAAGACAGAGATATTCGCTGGCCTAAGCCCTTGAAGGCTGATCCCGCCAAGCTAGATAGGGGCAAGTATTGCAGGTTTCACAAAGATGTTGGCCATGACACCGATGAGTGTAGGCAATTGAAAGATGAAATTGAGTTTTTGATTCGAAAAGGAAGATTGAATAAGTATACTGGAGATGGAGGGGACAGAAATAATAATAGAAGGAAGAACTTTGAAGATCGTAGGAGGGACCAAGACGATCAGGGGCGAAACCCCCAGCCTAGAGGACCAGTTATAAATACCATTTATGGAGGGCCGAGACCTCGAGGGCCTGTGATAAACACGATCTTTGGAGGTCCAACTGCTGCTGGATTGTCCAAAAATTCCAGAAAGGCATATACTAGAGAGGTTATGCATATTGTTGGAGAAGCCCCGAAGAGGGCCAGGACAGAAGTAACATTGGCTTTTGATGATTCCGACCTAGAGGGTGTGAAGTTTCCCCATGACGACCCGCTGGTCATAACACCAATAATAGGAAATAGCCCGGTTAAGAGGGTCCTTGTGGATAATGGTGCTTCTGTGGATATCTTGCTCCACGACACCTTTCTAAGGATGGGGTATAACGACTCCCAGTTAACACCAACCGACATGCCGATATATGGATTTGCTGGAGTAGAATGTCCTGTGGAAGGGATAATCAAATTGCCAACCACCATAGGTACGGAGCCGAGGCAAGCAACGCAGATGCTGGATTTCGTGGTAGTAAAGGCTAGTTCAACTTATAATGCTATCATGGGGAGAATAGGGATACATGCCTTCAAGGTAGTCCCCTCTTCCTACCATTCAGTCATGAAGTTTCCCACCCGAAACGGGATTGGAGAAGAGAGAGGAGATCAAAAAATGGCTAGAAGCTGTTATGTGGCCTCTTTGAGGGCAGATGGAGTCGGGGGGCAGGTTCTTCCTATTGAAGATATGGATGTTCGAGAAAATGATGAGAATAGAGGAAGGCCAGCAGAAGAATTGGTTTCGGTTCCTTTAGACCCCAAGAATCCTGAGAGAATGACTTTCATTGGAGCCACATTAGAGGAGCCCCTTAGAGGGAAGTTAGTGAAATTTTTGCAAGAAAATAGTGATGTGTTTGCATGGTCAGCAGCTGATATGCCAGGCATAGACCCGGAGTTAATTACTCACAAGTTAAATGTAGATCCAAGCCGGAAGACAGTGAAACAAAAGAAAAGAAATTTTGCACCGGAAAGACAAGAGGCTATAAAGCAGGAAGTGGAAAAGCTCTTAGAGGCTGGTTTCATTGAGGAGATTCAATTTCCGGAGTGGTTAGCAAACCCTGTAATGGTGAAGAAAGCTAATGGAAAGTGGAGGATGTGTATAGACTTCACCGATCTGAATGATGCATGCCCCAAAGACTGTTTTCCGCTGCCTAGAATTGATACTTTGATTGATGCCACTGCTGGACATGAGATGCTGAGTTTCATGGATGGATTTAGCGGATACAACCAGATCAAAATGCATAAGGATGACATTCCAAAGGTATCATTTATCACCGACTTTGGTGTTTATTGTTATCTTGTTATGGCGTTTGGTCTCAAGAATGCAGGAGCCACCTATCAAAGGCTGGTAAACAAAATTTTTAAGGATCTCATTGGCAAGACTATGGAAGTCTATGTTGATGACATGTTAGTCAAGAGTCTAGTAAAGACTGATCACATAACCCATTTGAGGGAAGCATTTGAGGTCCTGAGGTACCACAAGATGATGTTGAATCCTACGAAATATGCTTTCGGAGTAGGATCTGGAAAATTCTTGGGATTGATGGTCTCAAAGAGGGGAATTGAGGCTAACCCCGATAAAATAAAGGCAATCCTGGACATGGAACCCCCAAAAACTGTCAAGGATGTTCAGAAGCTCACAGGAAGAGTTGCTGCGTTAGGACGATTCATCTCCAAGTCAGGAGACAAGTGCTTGTCATTTTTCAAGTCACTAAAGAACATCAAAGACTTTGTATGGAGTGAGGAAAATCAGAAGGCATTTGAAGAGTTAAAGAAGTATATGGGCCAGGCCCCGTTGTTGGCCAAGCCAGTTCTGAGTGAAGTTTTATTCTTGTACTTGGATGTTTCAGAGAGCGCCTTGAGCGCGGTGTTGGTTAAGGAGGAACTGAAAGTCCAGAAACCCGTATACTATGTCAGCAAAATTTTGCATGGTGCTGAGTTGAATTATTCAGCCATTGAGAAATTCGCTTTAGCCTTGGTAATGGCTTCAAGAAAGCTGCGTCCTTATTTTGAAGCTCACCAAATTGAAGTGCTAACAAATCAGCCACTGAGAAATATCATTCACAGTCCCAAGGCAAGTGGGAGACTGATTAAGTGGGCAATAGAGTTGGGAGAGTTCGATCTCAAGTATAAGCCACGTACGGCCATAAAAGCCCAGGCACTAGCTGACTTCGTGGTGGAATGTACCATACCCAACCAAGAAGTCGGGGGGCAGGAAGATACCATACCTCAAGACAAGGGAGTCGACAATGGGGACAAGGAGAAAGAATATTGGGTTCTCTATTTTGATGGAGCATCAAAAACAAATTCCAGTGGAGCAGGGTTGGTTTTGCAAAGCCCTGATGGATTCTTAATTGAGTATGCCATGAAGCTAGACTTCCCAACCACAAACAATGAGGCAGAGTATGAAGCCCTGATTGCTGGCCTTGGTCTAGCTGGGACACTTAGAGTCAAAAACTTAAAGGTCCGTGGAGACTCGAAGTTGATCATATCCCAGGTAAAGGGAGAATTTGAAGCAAGGGATGATACGATGGCTAAGTATGTTCGCCTAGTAAGGGCTGTGATGACCCAATTTAATGAATGCCATGTTGAACACATTCCAAGGGAAGAAAATACTAAAGCAGATGCGCTATCAAAGTTTGCTTCATCTGAGATTGAAGAAAGTTCAGGAAGTGTGTACTTCCGTGTTTTGAAGACACGAAGCATAGATGTTAAGCTTGTGGCTCCCGTAGGCTTGGGGACGTCATGGATTGATCCCATCAAGGCTCACATTCAGACCGGTTGGTTGCCAAGCGATGCAATTGAGGCACGGAAGTTAACTGTTCGAGCACTAAGGTACTCTTTGATAGATGGGATTCTATATAAAAGATCTTTCGTGGTTCCTTACTTGAGGTGTCTCAGGCCCGATGAGGCACACTTAGCTCTTGAGGAAGTGCATGGAGGTATTTGTGGGCAACACTTGGGGGGCAGGGCCTTGGCTCATAAGATAACTCGTTTAGGCTTCTATTGGCCAGAAATGATGGCTGATGCCAAAGAATATGTAAAGAAGTGTGATCGTTGTCAGAAGCATGCACCAGTCGCGAGACAACCCCCCGAGATGCTGACCTCTATCAACTCACCTATTCCCTTTGCTATGTGGGGGATGGATATTCTAGGGCCTTTTCCTATGGCCACAGCACAAAGGAAGTTTCTGATTGTAGCCATTGATTATTTCACCAAGTGGATCGAAGCCAAACCTTTGGCCAAAATCACAACTAAGCAGGTTGCACAATTCCTGTGGGAAAACATTATGTGCCGATATGGAATTCCCCGTATCCTCGTCACTGACAATGGAACACAATTCAACAACGAGGAATTCAAGAAGTATTGCGAAGAAAATGAAATTAAGTTACGGTTCACCTCTGTGGCTCACCCGCAAGCCAATGGGCAAGCGGAGGTAGCAAATCGGATAATCCTGGATGGACTAAAGAAGAGGATCGAAAAGTCAAGAAATAATTGGGTGGATGAGATACTTCCCATATTATGGGCCTATAGGACTACCTGTAGAGTCACGACAAATGCAACTCCTTTCATGTTGGCATATGGGGCAGAAGCAGTAGTTCCCGTGGAGATATCACATTCCTCTCCAAGGATTCAGGCTTTTGATGAAAAAGAAAATGAGGAAGGGCAGAAGTTAGCCCTGGATTTAATCGATGAAGTGCGAGATAAAGCACATGCAAAGATAGTAGAATATCAGAAAAAAGCTTCATTCTACTACAACTTAAGGGTTAAAGAGAGGTTTTTTAAACAAGGTGATCTAGTTTTGAGAAAAATAGAGGCTTCTGGTGTTGGACAGAAAGGAAAGCTCGCCCCAAATTGGGAAGGGCCGTACAGAGTCAAGAGCGTTCAGGGTAGAGGAACCTACAAGCTGGAAACTATGGATGGTTTTGAAGTCCCGAGGACCTGGCATGCACAAAACCTGAAGGTTTACTACGTGTAAGATAGGCTAAGTACGATTCTCACTTGTCATTGTGACAAATAGGTTTAAAAGCACCTGGAAGCTTTGTTTGCATAGGATTTTTATTTTTTAGCTATTATAGATCAGGGTCGAACCCATATTATGTAAGGTTTAGGAAAACTAGACTTGAAATGGAAGAGTTTGAAATTATTTCAACCTATGGATGTTTGACTTGTGATAATACTTGTGTGGCCCATTAAGCCGAGTTTGAATATTAAAGTATCGGAAAAATGAAGGAGAGAATGCAAATAAGGAAAGTAGCATAGCCCCGCAGGGTAATAAGTTTTAATACAAACAAAAGTCCAGACATAAATTAAGGATAAAATTACAGAATAGAAAAACTACTCCTCCATGCGGGAGCCTTCATTCTCTTTCTCCTTATCAGCGCCTTCAGCGTCCTTCGCAGGAGAAGCGGGAGGAGAAGCAGTGTTAGGATCCAAGATGCGATCATCTGGCTGAGGAGAGTCGAAGAGGGCGTCTATGCTGTCCTTTGACTCAGCCTGCTCAGGACTTATAAAGTCCTTAGGGTCGACTAAGCCCGGGTACTTCTCAGAAACAGCCTTCACGGCCGCATCCCATCCCTGAGTGAACTGTAGGGAATAAAGACCCTCATCATGAATCTCCATGAGATTCTTAAACTTGTCAGAATCCATGTAGTCATCAATGAGCTTATCCTTATCGCTCCTAAGTTTCACCAGCTCGGAATGAGCCTTAGCCAGCTCCTCTTTCTTCGTGTCCAGCTTCTTCTCTAGGACCTTGGCTCTCTCCTCCCACTTCTTCATCTCCTTTTCAAAAACATCAGAGTTACCCTTCCAAGATCTAGCCTGATGTAGGGCCGCCTGGAAATAGGTATTACTCTGCAAAGAAATATGTATGAGTTGGCGCAAATTCATTGGGATACAAGAAAAGTTGAAATTCACAAAAGGAAGAGAAGAAAAAAGAAAATTACCGCAGCTTGGGCTTGAGAGCCCAGAAGCTCAATAGTCTCGACATCACTCCCCGTAACAATGTCAGTGAAATCATGGGGAGTGATGGAATGGTACGACCAATCCTTGGCATGTTTGGTGGATCCAACCACCGTATCGCTCCTCCTGAAGCCCCAGTTAGGCCTGAAGGAATGTGCCTTAAGTGGAGGATCCACATCGTCCCCCAGCTCGACCACCGGGACGTGGGGCTTAAGGAAAGTAGGACCGTCAGGTTTGCTCCTGGGATCCCTGTTTAACTTGGCCCTCTTCTGGCGGCCAGATTCCCCCTCCTTGGGCCTATTGACGTTATTAATAGCCTCACAAGCTGAAAGGAAAAGCAGAAGGAATATTAAAATCCAGAAAAAAGAAAAAGTACGGTTAAAGAGAAGGAAAAATAATTTCGCAGGTATAAATTTACCCTTATCACTGGCCTGGGAGAGACCAACTTTCTTCAAGGAAAACTCCTCTAAAAGGGTCCAGGTGTCTGTTTTCCCATCGTCTGAAATTAAGGCTTGGTAGGCCACCTCCTCCTCATCAGTTAATCTGATGCTACCAGGACTACCATCTGATACTTTGCAAAATGGCCTACGGAAGAGTGTGGCCCAATCACCCCCAGCCCAGGTCAGCCTAACAAACTCATCCCTCCATTTAGGGTTGTTCTCGACTATAGAGTTACTATCAAAGATATGGGGAATTTTGGGCCGTTGGCGAATTAAAACCCAGCCCGGCTGACTCATGAAACTATTATAGAATTGGAAAACTTTCCTAAAGACTGCTACGGAAAGAGGGAAGCTATTCCTGAGACAAAGGACCATAAAACAGATAATGTTCCTCCAGGCGTTAGGAGGGAGTTGACAAGGGTTGATTCGTACATCGGCTAGTAAACGAGGAATAAATTCGTGAAATGGGAACCTAAGACCTGCGGTTAGGGCTCCTCGATAAATGAACAGGGTATCCCCGTCCCAATTACAAGTCCTATCCCCAGGGGCGGCTGGAGTGATCCTAAGGTGGGGTGGAAGTCTGTACAGGGTATTCATAGACTCTATCCTACCATCTAACTCATGAAAAGTGTTACCATGATTATACGAATCTAACTCAGACAGAGAAGGATATTCATCACCTCTCGAGTTAATCATATCAATGAGGGAAGTATATGGAGATTGAATTTGGATGTTTGTACCTCTCTTAGAGACATTCATCTTCTGCAAACGAGCTAGGTCACGGTCCGCCATTAATATGCTTCGGTTGAAGGCTTGAAACCCAGAAATACTTGAGAATGGTGGAGCTGCGGTGGCTTTGGTCGCCGGAAATCGCCTTCAAAAGGGAGAACTTTAGAGAAAAATGTGAGATAAAATGAGAAGTGGGGAGTGAGGTGAGGATTCTCACTCCACACTACACTTATATAGGCGAAAAGCTCGAAATACGAGGCGTTTTTAGGCCCATTTAGCCAGGCCCAACCTAAAGGCCCATCTACAAGAAGTATCAGGAACAATCTAGAAGCTCCTGTGGAATTTAAAAAGTCAAAAATCGACCAGAACCTTAATATGGTTCGATCAGAGTCCTGATCGATGCAAAAGAGGATCCTGATCAATATCTTCTTCGAACAGGAGGGAAGAAATCCCCTAAGATCGATCAGAGTCCTGATCGACACAGAAGAGAGTCCTGATCGATATCTTATTCGAACAGGAGGGAAGAAATCCCCTAAGATCGATCAGAGTCCTGATCGACAAAGAAAAGAGTCCTGATCGATATCTTATTCGAACAGGAGGGAAGAAATCCCCTAAGATCGATCAGAGTCCTGATCGACGGAGAAGAAAGTCCTGATCGATATTCCATTCGATCAGAATGGTCGAGAGCCATTTAATTCGATCAGAGTCCTGATCGAATTCGATCAGGAATCCTGGTCGATTAAGCCCGTGTAGCAATCGACTTGGGTGTCACTTTGAAGGCCAATTCGGTCAGAATCCTGATCGAAATCGATCAGGAATCCCGTCGACCAGAATGTAAGATCCTGAGCTAATTCGATCAGGATCCTGATCGATTTTGGCTGCATCCTGATCGATTTTGTCTGCATCCTGATCGATTTTGAATGCATTCTGATCGATTTTAAGCCAGAAAATTAAGGATAAGTCCCGGGAAATTAGGGAAAAATCCAGAAAATTAAGGATAAGTCCCGGGAAATTAGGGAAAAATCCAGAAAATAAGGAAATTCCTTAAATAATTTCTGAAAAATGTTAATATTTTCAGAAATAAGGAATAAATCCAGAAAATTAAAGGATAAATCCCAGAAATTTAGGGAAAAAATCCAGAAATTAAGGGAAAAATCCAGAAATTAAGGATAAATCCCAGAAATTAAGGGAAAAATCCAGAAATTTAGGGAAAAAATCCAGAAATTAAGGATAAATCCCAGAAATTAAGGGAAAAATCCAGAAATTTAGGGAAAAAATCCAGAAAATTAGGGAAAAATCCCAGAAAATTAGGGAAAATCCCAGAAAATTAGGGAAAAATTCCTAGAAATTAAGATAATTTCTGAACAAAAGGAAGATTCATTGTAAATGTGTAGGTCGCTCCACACTTTACGCAAAAACGAAACCCTGAAAGGGAACGAATAGATTTAACTTCTGCGAAACCTAATCAATGTTTCTCAAAAGTTGGGGGGCAAATGATAATGATAAATAAGTCCTGATTTTATAATTAATGGGCTGATAGGCCCAATAAGAAGATGTATGATATTCATACCAGAAAGGTTAAGCCTGATGGACCAGATCAGGTCTGATGGAATAAAAAAGGCCCGAAAGCCCTGATTATTAATTAATTTCATAATTAATTAATAAGGGAAAAATCAGCTATTGAGAAGAGTCCTGATAAGGATATAAATCCTTATAGATTATCCTCAAGGGGACCTAAAAGGATAAGGAATCAGTTTCCTACTATCTAGGACTCCAAAGTCCATTCTAATTATGAGACTTGCCCACCAAGTCTCCTATACCAAGTCTAATTCAAGGACTCCCAACATCTATATAAGGGGTCTCACCCCCACCAATCAGAACTACGTTTTTTGGCTTGATTCTCTAATTCACAGAGATACGTAGGCATCTCGTAAAGGCAGATCGAGCCACGAAACACGAGAGCAGCCATTAAAGGCCTTGAGCTCCCGAATCTTAGTATTAAATACAGCAAGTAATAACCTTGGTTTTTTATCCATAACATCAGTGATGGAAGTGATGTTGAAAGTGATCAAGAAACAGTGTCTAAGGATAATGTAGACAAATCTACCACCAATGAAGCACAAAACTCAACATCCGTCGAGTTACAAAATGCCTCATCCGTCGGTAGACAACCTGCCTCATCCGTCGGTACTCAAAATTCACCATCCGTCAGGTTATCAAAAGGAGCAGGAAGTCAAGGCAGATCACCCATAGAAAGTACCCCTTTCTCAAATCAAAGATCCACAAACTCAGGGGGAGTTTCTAGCAATCAAAACTCAATCACACATCAAGACAACATTGAGGTCTCTTCATCTAGAGCTAATCTACCTCAACCAAGGAAATGGACAAAAGATCACCCCTTTGAACTGATTATTGGTGATGTTTCCTCTAGAGTTCAAACAAGAAGAGCAACTCAGGAAGAATGTCTATACAGCAGCTTTCTGTCAAAGGAAGAACCAAAGAAGGTAGAAGAAGCGTTGTTAAATACTGATTGGATTTTAGCTATGCAGGAGGAGCTAAACCAATTTGAAAGGAATAAAGTTTGGAAGCTGGTACCCAAGCCCAAAGGAAAGAATCCAATAGACACCAAATGGGTATTCAGAAACAAGATGGATGAAAATGGCATAGTAGTAAGGAACAAAGCCAGATTGGTTGCTAAAGGCTATTGCCAGCAAGAAGGAATAGATTTTGATGAAACATTTGCTCCTATTGCAAGACTTGAAGTCATCAGAATCTTCTTAGCCTATGCAAGCCCACGCAAATTTCAAGGTCTATCAAATGGATGTCAAAAGTGCCTTTCTGAATGGAGATTTGGAGGAAGAAGTGTATGTTAGTCAACCTCCTGGCTTTGAAGATCCAAATTTTCCAGAATATGTCTATTATCTACTGAAAGCACTTTATGGACTGAAGCAAGCACCTAGAGCCTGGTATGACACTTTATCAAAGTTCCTTTTGGAAAATCACTTCACAAGAGGGACTATAGATAAAACTTTATTTTTCAGAAATGTTAATGGCTCTAGCATACTTGTTCAAATATATGTAGATGATATTATTTTTGGCTCTATAGATGAGAAACTTTGTAAAAAGTTTGCCAAACTGATGCAAAGTAAGTATGAAATGAGTATGATGGGAGAACTAACTTACTTTCTTGGTTTACAAGTTAAGCAAGTTAGTGATGGAATATTCATTAGTCAAACTAAATATATTTTTTATCTTTTAAAGAAGTTTGATCTAATGGATTGTACATCTGCAAAAACTCCCATGGCCACTGCAACTAAGTTTGAACTAAACACTACTAAAAAGTCTGTGGATATTTCAAGCTATAGAGGCATGGTTGGCTCACTTCTGTACTTAAACAGCTAGTAGGCCAGATATAATGTTTGCTACATGTTTATGTGCTAGATTTCAGGCTGATCCTAGAGAGTCTCACTTGATAGCTATTAAGAGAATTTTCAGATATCTCAAGGGAACACCAAAGCTTGGCATTTGGTATCCTAGAGATTCTGGTTTTGATCAAACTGGTTATTCAGATGCAGATTATGCAGGTTGCAGAATTGACAGAAAAAGCACAACAGGAACTTGTCAATTTCTAGGAAACAAGCTTGTGTCCTGGTTCAGTAAAAAGAAAAATTCAGTTTCTACTTCTACAGCTGAAGCTGAATATATTGCTGCTGGCAGTTGCTGTGCACATATTTTATGGATGAAAAATCAATTGCTAGACTATGGTTTGCAAGTTGAGAGGATTCCTATTTTCTGTAACACAAGCGCAATTGCCATCACTGAAAATCCAGTGCAACATTGAAGGACAAAGCACATAGATATCAAGTACCATTTCATAAGGGAACATGTAATGAATGGTACTGTAGAGTTACATTTTGTTCCAAGTGGGAAGCAACTTGCAGATATATTTACCAAGCCACTGGATGAATCCACCTTTTCTAGGTTGGTAAGTGAGTTAGGTATGCTTAATTACTCTTGAATCTATCTGAGTTATTTTGCAAGTTGACATGTAGCCAGAAATTTAACTGATTTTTAGTCATGAGTGAAATTTTGGCCAAGTCAAAATTTGCATCTCGACGGATGACCATTATCCATCGAGTTGAGTCATCCGTCGATATACTATGTGCAAATAAAAATCAATTACTTTTCTGGAATCTTTTAAAACTCGACGGATAACAGTTTATCCTCATCCGTCAAAGTGTCTAAATCTTAACCGTTAATTCCCTGAACATTATCCATCGAGTATACTTACAGTTTGTAAGCATTACACGACGGATAATGGGTGGAATTTTTACAGTTTATTTTTAAACGGCTAATTTAGGCAATTTCTATTGGGTAATTTACTTTTCATTATTATTTTCATCTGTTGTTTTTGAGATAGTATAAAAGCTTGTTTCATTCCAATTATTTTCTTTTATCATTCTCAAATTCAACTGCTTTTATTTTATTCTCTCTCAAGCAAATATCCTCTTTCTCTTCAAGCTTTCATTCTCTAACAATGGCACCTGTAGTAAAGATCATGTCTCAGACTGGGTTCATTTATGAGAAGAACAACTTCACTGTTTTGGTCAATAAGGGTATTCAGCAATCAGAAGACTATCACAAGATGATGGACTTCGTGAAGAACTGCAAGTTAAGTTATGCCATGCTTGAATCACCCATAATTTACTGTGAAGTTGTTGAAGAGATGTGGACCGCTGCAATCTACAACTCTACTGACAAAACCTTCACTCTAACTATCAAAGGTAATGAGTTCTGTATCAATAGTGATGTGATAAAAGCATGTTTCAAAATTCCTGATGATAATGTAACTTCACCACACACTGACACTGATATTATCAATATGCTTAATTCCATGCATTATGCACTTCCTACTACTAAGCTAAGTGAGATTAGAAGATTAGGTCTTAGGAAGGAATGGAGTTTCATGTGTGATGTTGTGACTAAAGTTTTCTCTGGAAAAGTCAGTAATTTTGATCCTGTGAACATTTCCATGCTTAACATGCTATACATGCTAGTTATAGATAAATTTTACAATTTGAGTGACCTTGTCTTGTATGAGTTAGGTTTTAAACTAGGTGAGTTAGCCAAAAGGGGAAAGAATGTATATTATGCTAGATTTTTTATGATATTGGCTAACCATCTTTGTCAAGAGATTGCACTTGAGAACTCAAACAACAAATTAGCTTGTTGGGTTCAAGAGAGAAGAATCATTGCAGATTTGAACAGAGCCAACCATCATAGGGATGTGCCAATGTTCTACTTTCTTGTAATGCAGACACCTCAGGTAAGTGAGGTAAGTTCATCCATACCCTCAACTATTCCAATCTCCTCAATTTCTTTGAGTTCAGGAGTAGCTATGGCAACTGTGACAATGACCAAACAGTTGCCTACCAAAGCTGCCAAATCAACTACAATTTCTAAATCCAAGTCAAAGAAAACCCCCTCTGGTATCTCTCAAAAGGTACCAGTTGAAAAATCTACCAAAGCCAAAGAGGGGAGTGTGAAGGAGGGTCAGTTAGGTGAGGGAAGGGCTGAACATCAAAGAAACCCCAAGGATAAGGTTGGAGAGTTGAGTGAATCCCAGCCTAGCCACACTGCAGTTTCCCAACAAATTGCAGTGCTTAAAAAGGACAAAAGCTCACTTCTAGCTGCATCCTCCCAAAAGGATGTGGCTATTGAACAAAGCTCTCAGCCAAGAGCACAGACCAAAAGGGTTAGGGACACAAGCTAACCCTAAACTTACACAAGAAAGAAGAAATCCAAAACAACTGGGGATGCACAGGGCACACACACAGTGCAAACTGGTGCTAAAGACACAGTCCCTACACTTTCTCAAATTCAGATTGATATGGCTCCAATAAATGTGGAGTCACAGCCAAAATCTCTTATAATAGAAGCCTCTGAAACACCATACTCACCAACAAACTCTCTGGAAGTGGATATGATAAACACTTCAATTCCTGATTCCCCTTCTTTAACTCTGTTGGGGAAGCCAAAATCTAGTGCAACTGAGCATCATCTTTTAGATGATTTATTGTCTCACTTGCCAATTCTTTCAGATACTATGGTGACATATGTGCCTCAAATAACTTCAATCAACACAGAGTCAACAATAGTTTCTCTTCCCACCTCATTCATTTCTACTCTCTCGATGGATATTGCTCATCCGTCGAGTAGTGATTGTATCCCGACGGATAAGTTTAACAGCAGTTATCCATCGGATAGCTTTACCACTCACCTGATGGATATCATTTATCCGTCGAGTGTCTCTGCACAACTTCAAACTTTAATCATTTCTAGTGCAGAGGATTTAGTGGTAATATATTCACTCTTAGGACTGAGAGAGGAGAGTGCATTGAGTGAGAGGCTGGGTTGCTCCCAGGCAAAAGGAGAGGAAAAGAGTGAATCTCAGCAATCCATTTATTCAGGATTGGCAAAAGTGAGTGAGAGGAGTCCCACCTTAGTAGGTGAAGGTGAGGGTGTGAGGGTGGGGAGCCAGGGTGAGACCCTGATGCAACAAAAGAGAGATTATGAGAGAAAGGCAGGTACAGGAGAAATAAGGATGGATCCAGCCATTGCTAGTGAGTCAATGATTGTGGATGATGCTGAAAAGGGAAGATAATTTCAGCAACATTACAAAGCTGAAATTGATAACATTTCCTTGGATGCTGACACTTTTACTCATCCTGTGTCAGCCTATCAATTGTTGGCTGCTCAGGGCAATGTGGAGGCAGAACAGACCTTGAATCTAGTACACACCTCAGAATCTCTTCAAAGAGATAAAGCTGCTGTCAATAGGATGCCTTCTCAAGCTGGTGAGCCATCTGAAGAATTTGGAGTAAATTCTAATGATGATGACTCTGTTTCTGTGGATGGAAGCATGAACTTAGGGGAAAATGAAGGCCCAAGTTCTGTTTTAAATTTACATGGCTGGGCATGGACAAAGGAATTTACACCAGGACAATTTGATGTGTCTTTGGTCAAGCAAGTGGTGGCTATTCAAAAGGCCCTTCAGGAGACTTCAGATGCTGGTACCAAGGCTATTCTTCAAGCTCACCTAGAATCTCTACATCTCATGAAGATCCAGCACTTAAGACAGAATATGGGTGTGGATGAACTAAAAAGAGATATAGCTGACTTGAAGACATACAATTCTGAGAAGTTGGATTCAATAATGCCATATGGTACCATGTAAGATCTACTACTAAGATTAAGGAGAGAATCAGATTCTGAAAAGAAGCTAGCCAAGCTGGAAAACAGAGTTCAAGTTATTGAGAATTCAGTGGCTATCCTTCTTCAAAATCAACAGACTCAGACAAATCTTCTTATGCAACTAGCTAAAGCACAAGGCCTAACTTCTCAACTTGATGAAAATAAAAAGGGGAGAGAGAATCAAGTAAGGGGGAGAAAGGACCAACTGAGGGGGAGAAACTTCAAGTACAAATCAGCAAAGTAATTATACCTTTAATTACAATCTCCAAGCCAACAGTTGTAGATGGTATAGATCTAATTAATGCAGCAGTAGCAAATTTGAAAGTTGCTGAAAAAGGAAAGTTGAGTTTGATCAACTGGAATAAGATTGATGAGGAGATACAGAAAAAGTTTGAACTAGTCAAGGAGCCAGTTCAGTCAGCCATCCATCACTCTCATGTCAAGCCAATCAGTGTGAATGAGATGAGCATGAACTATCTGGAAAAAGGACAATCTTCCTGCATCAAGTCTACAAAGGAAGAAACAATTCTTAAACCAAGGGCAAATTATCCAAAATCATCTTGGAAGAACCCTATGGACACTGTGTATGAGACACCCAAGCCTGATGAAAAGAAGCTTCTGTCAAGATCTATTGTCTTCTATAAAGATCCAGCTGATTTAGCTTCAAAAAGGAGAATTGCTAAGATATTCAGAAATGGAAAGGAAATTTGTGTGGTAACTGGACATCCACAATTTGCTCAAGCAAAGAAAGAAGAAAAAGCCAGATTAAAGTAGGAAAAGAGGTAAGCTGCTCTAGATGCAAAGAAGTATAAATAAAAGAAAGAACAGATTGCTATTTTGGCCAAGCTATAGGCTGTGAATTCTTCTCAACAAATTCCCTCTCAACCATCTGAAGCTGCTGAATCAAAGAAGAAGATTGAAGAACAGAAGAAATCCCCAAGAAAGAAAAAATTGGCTAGAAGAACAAAAAGGAAACTGGATATTGTTGACAAGGAATTGGAAGATCAATTTCCTAAGGAATCCACTCAAGCAACAACTCAAGCATCAAAGCCCTCTGTGGTATTTGAAGACATAAGGGTGGTGGATCCCTACAGGAACATACATGGTGAACCTATTATGCCAAAGGATGAGCTAATAGAGTGGGATAAAATACCAATTCCTGACTTCAACTTACCAATCCTTAGCAAGCCAAAAAGGACAAAGTCAAGGGCAGTCAAGAAAGTGAAGCTGCCACCTCTTAAATCTAAGTCAGTAGTTAAAGCTCAACCCAAGGTTAACAGGGGAGACTACTTGTACTTGTGTGATATCAAAGAATTTTTAGATCTAAATCTTTATCTGGATGAACTAGATGAAGTGAGGGCAATTGATGCATACAGAATCCTACCTGAAAGGTTGGTGTTCAAGTACAAAGGAGGAAGGGAGATTCAGTGGCCACTTCACAGGATTCTTCAAGAAAGCCAAGCTGTGCTGATTAAAGTCTATTCATCCTTCAAGAAAAACTTTGGGTTCAATGTAACTGCAAGAAGACTAGTATTGAAGAAGATTGAAGAGCTGAGGAGTGTTAGAGCTAAAGATGCACTCCCAAAGACTCTAATCATCCCATACACAGGGAGAAGAGTGCATCTAAGGCCCTACTGGCTGATGGAATTCATGGATGACAAGGGTGTAAGAAGATTCTTCAGATTAGAAGACCAATTGAGTATCTCTAGCAATGAGACTCTCTTGGAAATATAAGAAAAACTAGATCTCTCAGAATCTGATGAACTAGAATTCCACAGGCAGCTCCAGAATCAAATTGAAGAAAATAACAGAAAGCTTGGAAGAAGATCCAGACCTTCAAGGAACTAGAAAAATCTGCTCAGGCTAGAGGAGCATCTTGAATTGACTGTGAGCCAAACCTTGTTCATTTTAATTAATTGAAGCACTTTCAGTTTATCTACTTATCTTTAAAGATATATGTTCAGGATGTTTTGTTATCATCAAGTATCTCTTAATTTATGGCTACAATTCCAGTAGACATAAATTGGGGGAGATTGTTGGGCATATGTTGTGTACTTGATGATTTCATAAACAAAACATCTAAGTAGATTTTACTTAGTGGGATAATGTAGCACTAGACGGATAAGAATTATAGTCCCGACGGATAACTCATTATAGTCCCGACGGATGATTAACTTATTATCCATCGAGTGAGTAGCTTATGTAATAATAAGTTTGTAGCACAGTTATGTATGCACCTTTGTATAGAATCTGTAGTAGCATATAAGTCATGTAGACTTTAACTAGATATGCAGAATAGGTTGATTAATTATACATAAATGATGTCTTGTAATTCTGTATAAGTGAAATAGGGTCAAGTGCCAAAATAGCTACCGACGGATGATTAACAAAGCCATCGACGGATGATCAAATGACTATCAACGGATGTTTAATATAGCAGTCGACGGATGATCAATTAAATCATCAACGGATGTTCTAAAAATCGATGGATAATCATATGAAGAATTCAAACAGCAGTTGAACAGTGAAAGCTGACACACAGCCGTCGAGATGTATACAAACACACTGTGGAAGCCCATTAACTGGGTAATAGAGGATGAAAAGCAGCAAAGATTAAGACTGTTAGATTTTATATTTGTTCAGTATTTTTGACTTTGTAATCTTGGTATTATATAAACCAAGAGAGTAGCAAATAGAAAAATAACTGAAATAGCTGAGAAACATAAAAACAGAAAAATCTTAGTAAGCAGAATCTTTAGCATTTCCTGTATTCTCAGTAGTTCCATTTGTAAGCAGCTGTGAGCATTTCTGCACACAGAGTCCTCTCGATATATTATATATATCTCTGGTGGAATTGTTTAAATCCACCAGAAAGTTTTTAAAGACTCTTGTTTTTAATTAATTATGTTTTGATTCAATTAAGTTTACATTCCGTATTGTGTTAATCAAAACAAATATATCTCTAATCGAGTTGAACATTTTTATTTCAAGAAAAAGGTTCAAGAATTCCATTCAACCCCCCTTCTGTAATTCTTGCTACATTGTTAAGGGACTAACAACAGTCATCAGAAGGAATGTCAATCTTTCAAACCATGATACAATCTTCACGGCTTTAACCATTATCACTGTATTCCTCTGGCACGAGCGCCGATAATTATTTTCTTACACTTAAAGTGTCGGCCACCTCTTTGGCCTTTCCTGATAGTAATACTTCCTTACAATCAATGTCATTTTAACCACCTTCACTAAATTTTCTACCTCATTTCAAATCACTGCTTATGTGAAAATGCTTTTCTTAAGTCCTTGTGATAAAAAAAATCACCATCTTTCCATAAGTCAGTGCCTTAGTCTTCAAATGTAAACATTATCATGGCTGACTCTCGATCGTACTTAGGACGTCTTTTATCTTGGGCCCTTCTTGCTTTAACAATTATGACCTTCATTGGTTCAATCTATACTTCTTATGGTTTAACACGTGCCCACCTGGCATTATTATAATTACGCCATATATCCTTCATCAAAATTCCTATTCTTGAGAACTTTGAATATTACCTTTCTCCTTGTAAAACCTCTAAGGTTATCGTTAAATCCTTCATCAGGTACACCCTAGGCACATGGCATATCAAGATATCATTTACTAATACTAGAACCATTGTTTATACACTTCTGAAAAATTTCTCCACTGATCCTTAAAGGTTGTTGTTACCTTAATCCTTTCCAATTCATACTGTCAAAACTCATACTGTCCCTATTAAGGGTGAAATGCCAACCTTCATGCATTCCCCTATGGTTCATCTCAAGTTATCGAAGTTATATCATTAATTCCACCTTTAAAAAGGTACATGCATCCTTCCATGGATAAATCAAGTCATATATCCTTGATAGATTATCTTATTTAATCATTCTCATCTTGATAGTCTATACCAATTTTCACAATAGCATCCTTATTCAAAATGAGGTCAATCAATATGGCCTCCATAAGATAACAACGGTTATCCACTTTTCTTGCCTGATTTAGTAATGATAACAGGGATGTTCTAGAAGATATTGGTCGTGTTCAACGTGAACTTCTTCTTAATAATTCCTCATTTACTTTTGCTGTTTATCTCAACAGTCATCTCAATGTTGGGATATCTTTCATACCTGGTGTCTCCCTTTCTGGGTATCATTCCACCGGTCTTACACTTCACATTCTTGAAGGTCACTTCCTTCATCCAATTTTCCTAATTTCTTACTTTCTTGTCTCCTCAGTCTATCCGCGTCTCGTTATTTATCCTTCGAACTATCTCAAGGTTTCCTCGAATCCTCCTAACTTACAGGGGATAAAATATATGTATCTCTTATGCCTTCAACCATCAACTTTAACTCATGGGGAATCACCCTCATCCTGACGATTACATACTTTTCTATTTCTATTGCTACGAGTCTTTAGGGTTTCCTCATACCCAACTCCCTTATCATTCCTCAAACTCTATTGTCTTTATTTTCCTTTCCACTTCAGTTTCTTTTCTATTACAATCATTTCATGAACCCACTACTCATTGATCTCAAACATCATGTCGTTATGGGATTCTTGTCATCAGAATAAATCTTGACAACTTTTACAACTTAGCTTCATAATTCATCATACTCGTCCGCCTTTGTTCTGGATCTAAAGCTTTTACACTATCTCTCTATCTTCCTTAGCCTTCAACCAGCGGGTGGCCTCTCTCTTAGGAAGGTAAGTGGCAAAAATAGTCTTTTGTGCTTCGTCAATCATTTAGAATCTCAAATGATTCCTCTATTTCCTTTAGCCAGGATCTTGCCTCGACTAGGTCAGCTTGTTTCTTGGAACTCTGAGAGCTTAGCGACTTAAAGGTCTTGAAAGAATTTCATACCATAATATTTCCTCAGGGTGGTGTTTGGGGGTAAAAGTATTAGTTTTGTTTAGGCAGGTCCATGAATTGCCTCATAGGAGGACTGTCTCATTTTCCACTTCATTATGTTCTGAGTTCCTTATATCTTAATTGCGACTTCCCTGATTATCACATTCAGGGTTTGCCCCAAATCTTATTCTTCGTTGGGGCATAATGCTTGGAAAATTTTTGAGAATCTCTTTATATTTGTCTTACTTACTTTGCTTAATTCTTTCCCTCATTCAGTCCTTACATGATCGTAAATTATGAATTCTAAAGATCTATGACTTCATGACACTCTTAAGTGTTAATAGTGCAATTAACAATATGAACTTATTCACCACAAACTGATCTGAACTGAAAGGAACGAATATATACATAACCATTTGTTCGAGGGTACAACAACTAAACACCTGAAAGAGAATTACATCATTTGGCCTGATCGCTTGTATCCCAAAAGTACTACCACAGATAATCATCTAGTCATTAAAAACTAATCATTCATAACTTAGGCTAATCCTCCAAAAGTGGTGCTGCATGTAATCCTTATCTGATTGCCCAGACCCTGCACACTATTCTGGATCAAGAAATGCGGGCACGAACGACATCCCTAACCTGCTCCATTAAGGCGGTGATGAGGTCTAAGATAGTCGCAAGTAGAGCTGGATCAATCTGACCCTCAAGATGGCCTCTAGCTGTAATTCGGGTGGTAGCCTCAATCCTTTCCATGCTATAAGCTAATCCTGCCGGAAGTACCTCACCCTCAATTCTTGGTGCAGTAAGTCGGTCCAACAAATCACTTCTAACATTACGGGCCTCAGACAGGCCACCCAAAGTCATATGATAATTGGCGATAAGAGAAGCCTGAGTGGTAGCATCTAGTAGTCCATGGGGTGCAGGTGGTGCAGACCCAGGAGATCCAAATTGATAACCAAGCACGGTATCAGGTGACAATGGTGTAGGAGATAAAGGTGGCATTTCCTCAATAGATGCTGGGCTATGTACAGGGGAGGGAACAGGAATTGGTGGAACCTCATGAATGTCTACCAGAACCTCTGGGAGAGGGTCTGCTACTGGTATAATTGATGTTGTGGAAGGTCCCACTACTTCTGCCCTCATTATCCTCGGTGCCCTTGGTAACTCTTCATCCTCTAGTGCCACCCTCAAGGCCATTCTAGCTCTGGTAGCCGCCCTGACTATAGTCATCAATTCCTCAGTGGTCCTCTCTTCATTCTCGTTAGGATCCTCCATGAGATCCTCCTCAGCAACAATCCCTTCTGGAATAACATCCTCAACCGCAACATTCTCAATATGAATCTCATCCAGTCCCTCGTTAGGGTACTCTATCGGATTCACAATTTGATCTCCAGCATGTAATAAAATATCCTCATGCTGATGCTCCTGAACCTCAGGGTTTGGTGCCTCGCTGCCATATACGAGAACGAACTATGTTACTATCATGATATTTATAAGGGTTCCCATAAGGGTTTTAACTGTCAGTACTACGTTAGGTAGCCCGACTATGAACTTGGCAAGAGTTCTTATTATCGTAGTAAACTTATTATCTTAACGCCACATCATCTCTGATGTTTATAACGCTTTGCTCTGATACCATTTCTGTAACACCCCCAAATCCGGGGTCGGGGATCCGGGTTGTCACGAGTTCCATTTCCCTTAATAACACTCAATCTTTATAAACAACCAACTATTGCGTACTATGACCCCACAATATACACACACACCACAAGTTATAGTCTCATATATGAATACCAAAAATAACATAAGTCATTTTATTCCACAATTATAAACCATTTCACCTCAAAAGGGTTTCTGAATAATTTGCATATTCTTTGCCATTATTACAATTCATAATATACATAAGTCTGGTTTATCAATAGTTGAAAGCCTAGCCTATTGGTAGTTCCTACCTCAGCTACGGCGGCATCAACGCTTCCAGAAAACTACGGAACGTTTCCTAACCGCTTGCGAATTGGAAGCTTGGTCCTGTTCATCTTTGCTATCTATTGTTGTGTGATGAAAGAAGAAAGCAGGGGTGAGCAACAAGCCCCCCGAAATAATATGTATAATAATTAAAAATATATGAGCATTCTCATAGTACTCATGAAAGTCTTGGTCAAGAAGAAATGAACCAAGTTGATATCTTAACGCGACCAAGTCGCAAAATATTTAGTATATATATACATATATACTTTTCACAGTCTTTGAAATCCTCTGACATGTATAATATACACAGAGTTCCAGTTTATAACTGTATAAAAATATCGTTGCAAGGTGATCTCATATATCTAACCATGTCTCAACGTTTTTCTGAAAACCTTTGTCATTCATAAGATAATCATTAACTAGATATAAGTTGAAAAGATTAAGTTACAATATACTCAAATATACTTATATCTTTTCCGAATACTACTTGAACCACCACCGTTCAAGGTATAAACAGTTTCGAAAGTTCATCACATAGATGAGACAACAAGATAAGACTTGAATAGATTTAATCTTTGAAATGTTGTTTAAAAGAAATGAAGTTACGAGATACTTCATTTGAGGGAAACATCATTATAACTGTTTGACCCTGTCAAAGCTTCAGCAATCACCCATCCGTAGCCTTTCGATCGAATGCTCCGGGTAGTGTTGCAGAAATATCCAAACTGGATGATGAACTCATTACGGGAGTTTGCCGCGCCAGGAAGACCACTTATGATGATCAGTCGCCGTAGTGCAACCCCACCATTTTCTACATGTAGAGGAGAACAGTCGGATTTACTTGTCAACCGAACCCTGGACTCCTAAGGAATGGACCGTCTTAGCGGAACTTCCAGGCCATTTGGGCCAATATAATAAGGCTGGGCTGGCGCCACTCGACCACTTACGCCACTCCTAGTTCAGATGAAATCCATGACTCTGAAACGTAAAGCTCGTCCCCCCTTTCCCCAAGTAGAAACTTGTTGATACGGCTCCACCAAGAAGTCGTATCTAGTTGGAAAGGAAAGCTCACCGATATTTCCCAGGCGATGCCTGTTAATGGATTAAACTCATTCCAAGAATTTTACTTCCCGAGTGTTGGGTAAGTAATCAAAAACCCTTTTTATCAAAAAACAACCTTGTTGCGAATATAAAAATACATCACGGAGCTGGATCCCTCAGATTTTTAAGCGAGTATTTAAATTCCCTTCGAAAGGAAGATCTTAAATTTGAAAACGAGTTTTGGGATCCGCTCTGACTTTTAAAATCATTTTGAAGACTCGAAAACATTTTTAAGAATGTTTGGAGTAATGCTGATTTAATAACATAAATCAGTCCCGACATATATGAAAATATCTGAATATTATTATTTAAATAATATTCCCATAAGGATAATCTTTATAAAAATAATTGAAGTAGAAGTTTTAAAACTCATACTTGAAATGAATAATAAATAACCAAAGATATACTTATACGAAAGTACGATCTTTATTTGAATAATCGAAAGTAAGTTTGATTATCGAAACATTATTCTTTAATAAAATAAAGAATATTATTTAATAAAAGAAGCGGAGTCATAAGCCCTCGAATGAATATTCAAAATAATATTCATTAAGTAAAATAAACGGAGTCATAAGTGCTCGAATGAATATTCAAAATAATATTCATTAAATAAAATAAAGCTATCGAATAACCTTATTCGATTAATAGTTTTGAAAACTATATATATATATAATATACTCGGGAACATCGACTCTCGGTTTAGAAAATGTTCACCTTTGGGTCCCCTATACTATGGGTATACGCAACTACTGCTTATCTCTAGCATAGGTATTATGCAACTTATAAGCATTTGAATCAACAATTAGATATCAAGATTACGAAATAGGCATGCATATATACCATATCAGCATGCTCCAATATATCGCAAGATTTTTCTAATAATAATCATGCACTTATCACAAGATAATGCATATACATATATACATCACAACAACAGTATAACGGGTAGAAAACTTTCCTGAGCGACTGGGGGTGATAAAAGGCTTGGGATGAGTCTGGTAACCTATAAACAACATATAAGTTGGAATTAAACCAAAGTCGCTTATGAATCTACACTTTAACCAATTAGACCCTAACGTTCGCTTTTGTGCTTAACGATTCACTTAAGTCGCTCGAGTACCCTCGGCTCCACCATTTTTAATAAATTAACCATTAAGGGTTTTAAGGAGATTCCTTCGCGAGTACCCTACCAACTGCCTAATCCACTTAAAACGGTCGTTTCTCCTAAACCGTACATCGGATTCAAGCGAACCACATATCAAAACGAAGCTCGTAACATGAACTATCTAATCATGGCAATGGTCAGTTCGTGGAAGTGAGTGTTCTGGTACAAAAATTAAGCACAAAACAGTCTAAGGTAAATCGGGCATTACGACGACTATGTTTACGCGATTACCAAAGTTTAAACTACTCAAATCAATCACAAATCAACCACAAATCAACCCATAACCACCAATACCACCAAACTTCATCCAAACCTTACTAACTCAGTCCATAACCTCATGATTTTTCCAACTTATTCAATCTCAAACAAGAGCTACTAACTATACTTAAGGTTCATCAACCAACAACCAAGATTTATAACCCAAAATCATTATAATTCCAACCAAACTCTAAACATACAAGAATCATGCTCTCATGAACTATAACAAACCAAACCTAATACTCAAAGTAAAGTTAGGGTTTGGAGGGGTTATACCTTCCTTGGATTGAATAGAGTTGCTAGGAAGCCTTAAGAAGCCTTGAGATAGCTTAGGATTGCTTGGATCTTAAAGGAAATCAAAGAATATAAAGTTAGAAATCTTGAAAACACTATTCATCATCTTCTTCCTTGATTTATTGGAAGAGATTCATGAAGAAATAGAAGCTTAAACTCCTAGCATATGCTTATCTAATCACAAGGGACCTTGGGTAATTACCTTGCAAATTAACAAAGCTTGGATCTTGATTTTTGGAATTTTTCTTCTAGAAAATAGTGAAGAAGCCGAGAGCAATGTTCTTCGGAGGGTTTGTCATTTGTTGAATGTATTTGTGGTGGAAAAATGAAGTGAATGGGATATTTGGATGATTTGTTGGTTGATTAAAGTGAGTGGAGTATGACTAAGCATGACATCATCCTAGTGACTTCATCTTTTGCCACTTGTCATCACTTGGTGGTGGAAGCATCTTCTTATGCTAATCCTTGCTTAATTGCTTGATTATCATCCATAATCCTTGAACTAATCTCTCTTGCATTACTTGTAGTTTAATTGTTTTACGACTCGTTTATCGTTTGTTCTTGCTAATCGTTTGAGGGATCATATCCGGGATCTTATTACTTGGGTTCCCCTAAACCTTTCTCAATATATTATATTCCTTTTATGATCCTCTCTTATAATCCTTGAATTTAAATCCTTTTAATCATGTTACCTTATACTCAATTCTTTCGGTATCTGGTGGATTTTCGGGAAAAATCAAAGTGTTCGAATTTGGATTCTAACGATCTTTACATACACATATATACCATATAGAGTACTAATAAGATCTCAGAATAACAATAAAAGAACCTCTACAAAGTGTGGCATGAAAAGTTTTATTATTCAGCATAATCAGCAAAATCATTATTCATAAGGGTTACAAAAAGTCCAAAATTTTGGGGTTATTACAACAGCAAAGGTTTTCATTACGGGACAAGCTATGTAGAAAAGGGATGTCATCATGAATTCAACAATTGCTATTATTGATAACAACTAATTATTAGAGTCATTGATAACAGTTGAAGCAACTTTCTTGCTGGAGAATCAAGGCACAAATCCTCTTATCAGACAGTTATGCATCAAAGGACAAATTATCAATTCAAAGAAGGATTAGTGTCTCATCTGAAGCAGGAAGGTTGGGAAGCTTGCTCTTATTAGAGTAAGGAAAGGGAATGCTAATGGCTAGACTGGAATCTCAGGAAAGGTGAATTCAATGGTTTCTACTATAAAGCTTCATCTGACAGAAGTTTAACTATGGCATTAGAAGCTCTCACCCTTAAACATCAACCCAAGAAACTCTTTGATAAAAAGGGTTAGTGAGAGGACTGCCTCACCTGGAATTCAGAAGGATGATTAATGTGAGGCATGCCAAGAAGAGAAGTCAAAGACAACATCACATCAAAGTAAAGATATACCTCAGTGATGGTGGTTGACTAATCTTATCAAACAAAGTTGTTGTTCGTGCGTTCTAAAGACAAGACATCACAGATGGTGATTGATCACATCAAAGAAGATTAAGCTGGAAGCAAATGTAAAAGAAATGATCCTGCGGTCAGATAATGGGACTGAATTCAAGAAGCAGTTTTGATTAATATCTGTAACATCAAGAACATTTTGAGACAAATTCAGCACTGGGAGCTCCGTGTCATAATGGAGTGGTACAAGGGAAGAACCAGAACTTGATTAAAGCTACAAGGGAAATATCAAGCTAATCAAGACTTTTTAAATACCAAAGGTCTGGAGCAGTCAATACAGTTTGCTACAAGTAAGATCAAGCCTTGATCGGGATGTATACATGAAGACCACTAATGAGTTAATGGCCAACAGAAGCAAATACTGGATAAACTGAAAGTGTTTGGAGAGAATGTTCTCCAAAAAAACAATTAAAGGTATTCAGTTGTTTGAAGATCTTGGCATTTGCAGCTAAGACTAGTTAGGATATTTTTTATGGCTACTCAGTGGAATCAACAACCTACAGGGCATTTGTGGTTGATCAACAGAAGGTGATAGACCGTCTAAGTGCATAGTTCAACAACTCCATGCTCTAAGTTGTTACAGGAGAAATTAATGGTTTTGATGATTCATATCTAAGCAGTGGAATGGCAGTGTATAACACAACTCATTATTTCAATGAAGCCGGTCAGCAAGGGTAAGAATTTTCATACAATCCAAACAACAGCTTAGGGGGAGCAAAAGAAGGATCAACTAGTCAGACACACAACACCACATTGAATATCAAGAGGACACTAAAGAACATATCTGTTGAGACAAAGGGTTTGATGTCAAGTATATTTCTAGAGTCTAGTTCTTAAGTGATCCAGATGGTGGAGTAATGATTAGCAGGGCTACTGAGTGCAAATGATTATTTCTCTAGTTTTCTATCTAAAGAAGAAACTAAGAAAGGTATAGAAGCTCTGATAGATCCAAATTGATTGGGTGATTGCAAAACAGGATGAACTCAATTAGTCACCAAGCAGATTATAGGGAAGCTGCTATCCAAACTAAATGACAATATTGTAATTGGTGCAAGGATAACCAGAAGTCAAACTGGATAACAATGGCATTGTTATGAGGGACAAGGCCACACTAGATGTTAGGTTATTATCAGGAAGCAGTATCTGACAGAAAGCACCAGTGACGAGACTTGAGGATATTACGATATATCAGGCACCTGATGCACATTACACTTGGAATTGGACTCTAGTAGATGTGTACAAGTGCACTCCTGGTTGGTGAGTCAAAAGAGGAAGTCAATGCACCACAGTTCATGGACTTTGCAGTTGCAAATCTATTGGATTATGCATATCTCTTCTTCATAGTCTCACTTCAGGTTGGTATGAACTAGTATACCACTCAAGCAATTGTCAAGGATATGGTATGGCACTCTAACTGAAGTTGTAGTTAAATATGAAATAGTAGAGTCGTCATATTAATAACTCTCTTTATCACTAGGCAAAAACATATTGTTTTATATGTGCAGTGATATAATGATAATGTTATATGTTAGTCTACTAACAAAGACTTGTGCAAGATTATTTGCTAAGTTATTGCAGAGTAGGTTTGGAGGAGCATGTTGGAAAAGTTACAATTATTTTTGGAATTACTTCAAGCAAGCCATTAGGATAATTCTTTTAGGAGCTCAAGCAAGCCAAAAGAACAATTATTTTAGGAGCACAAGTAAACCAAAAAAATGATGGCAATACAAGTAAGTTAAAGATCTTTTGAAGATGCAAAATTTGGAAGATTCTGAACATGCCAAGACTATTTACCAACAGAAACCACTAAAGCTTGATCAGTGCAACTCAGGTATAATGACAAGCTATAGAGGTATGACGAGCTCAATCTTTTACTCAAATGCTAATAGACAACATGTAATGTTCTCAAGATGCCAATGTGCAAGGTTCCAAGTGGATCGTAGAGAATCCAATCGTATAGCTATTAACAAGATTATTAGATATCTTAAGGGACTACCAACTCTTGGAGTAAAGTACCCTAAAGATATAGTGCTTAACATGTTTGGCTATATAGATACTGATTATGTAGGTTGTAAGAAAAATATGAGAAGCATCCCAGGAAGCTGTCAACTTCATGGAAGAAGGTTAATTTCCTGTTATGATGAGAAACAACTTTAAATCCAACAACTCTGTGGAATACTCTATGACAAGGCACCTTCACATCAGATATCGTTACTTTGGAGAGCATGTCTTTTAGTCAAAGAGTCACTTGCAGAAACACTTATTAAATCACTTGTTAAAATTAATCTTTCAAGACTGGTTTGTAAGTGTGGGATATCATTCATTGAATATTAGTTGGAAATCCCATCTGTAAGAAATTCTTCATATAAGTTCATAAGTATTAAATCTTTAATATTTAAAGGACTTGTGAATTTATCAGTAATCCAGTACCTCGTACTTAATGCTACTATCTTCATTATCATGATTACAATGTCATATACATTTGTGGTAGTTAAGTATTATAGCATTAAGTTTGAATATTATTTTAATTGATTTAAATTATGACTGTAGACAATTCCATTCTATATCAGTCTCATAATTTAAATTATGTTAAAATAATATGCAACATAGTTATTTGTATCATGTACGAATAATTGTGGTACTTATAGTATTAGTGATATTATTTAGAATTTTTTTCTAAGTAATTAATGCTTATTTCTAAAACCACTAATATTGAAAGTTAAAGTATTTTCTAAGTTATATGTATAAAACTTTCAATATTTTATATGTTTAGAAAGTATTCTAAAATTTCTAATTATCCAAAGAGTGATTTCCATGTATATAAGTCATATACCCTATTGGTGATTATTCAAGGATAATTATGAAAATATTTAAGTGCTACTATCTAACTCATAGATATTTAGTATTTATTTATTTAGTATTTATTTTGGGTAGTTTGGATTATGAAAATTGAAGCAATTCAATGATTTTATTTTCTCCATAATTTAAACTAACTTAAAATAAATAAGCAGCATGATTGATTATAACTAAATCTGTCAACAATTGATATCTAGTATATTGATTGTAACTTATGTGTTATAAGTTAATTATGAGATTTTGGTTTTAGTGAATTTAGCAATGTTTATATCTGAAGAATTCACTGAAATCAGAATATGATTGTAACATGATTAGTTGTGTGCTAATTCTTGACTTATATCAGTTAATGATACTTAGTTAAGAGTTTAACTGCTAACTAATTTTGAAATATTAGTATTTGTGACATTACTTAGAACTCATCTAAGTAATTAATGCTTATCTTCAGTCACTTATAGTAATATAGAAAGTGTAGAAATTTTTCTTAAGTACAACTAGAGTTAAAATGTTTGATTGCTTTATTAGAAGTAACCATATGTTGTCAAGTTAGAATACTTTTTATACTTATTTGCAAATTCCTAAACACTTTGATAATAGATGCAATACTCAATGGATCAAAGTATATGGAACTTAGAATATTTTTTTAAGATTGCAAACAAGACAATGTTGGTTAATATTGTTTTATTTATCGAACCAATATTGTTTGAGATATTACAGTTGTTAGGAGTTAACAATTGTACGATATATAAAATTGAATGCTGATGTCTTTTTGATAGATAATTGGTATTTAATTCATTGATATCTTATTTTAATATTTAAAATAGGATGCAACATAATTATTGGTATCGAAAGTACTTGACAAGTATCAGACAATGATATATTGTTAATATTTTGTTGCAGATAATTGTGAGATTTTAAGTTCTAGTGGATTTATATGAGTTTTTACATCTGACAGATTCACTACAATTTGAAATCAGCAGCATAGTCATTCTTATTAAGATTATTTATCAATAAACAATGTTGTTGGTAATAGTTTTATAAAGATAGATTATGGAGCTTTTGACATGAATGAGAATTGCTTAGACTTTACCCTAAGTGATCAATACTTTTACAAAAACTCATTTATATTGGAAGATAAAATCTTTCTTTCTCTTCTTAATACTACTAGGTCATCAGTCTGTGTCTTATCAAATCACTTATCTTTTTAGGCATAAAAATAGACTTGTGCACTCCAACAGTTTTAGGATAAAATCAAACTTCTTTCTACATTAGTGATATCTTATTTCATTAAAATCTTTTTGAAATCACTATTGTACGTCATTTCTCTCAAAGATTAAATGCATAATTTTCATTCATTATAGATCTTAAGTGCATTTTATCTCTATATTGCCATATGTTCTGTGATGCAGGTTCAGCCTCCAATGGCCTTCTTTCATTTGATAGTCATGAGGTTGAAACCCAAAACTTCTATCCCAGACTGTAAAGACAAACACAGAAACAGAACCAACCAACACTCTCTTACCAATAAAATGAAGTATGAATGAGCGTGAGGGAGAATGTGCCTTAGTGCACCACATAAGGAAGGTTCTGAAGTCAACCCAGCAGCTCTGTCTCCTACAAAGATGAGTAGTATTTAAACAAAGACAACTGCTATCCCCCATACATCTTCTTAAAAAAATGTAATGGTTAAAAAGGCACAAAAACAATCACTAGATTAATCCTCTCAATATGGCACGTCTATTGAAATTCGCCAGTCGTCCAAGGCATCTGATGTAGTGTCACCACCTTAAACATAAGAAATTCTTGATGCACAAGGAAAGTTTACACACATAAAGGATGAGTTCACGGAAACAAGAGTTTCGACCATTTTATGGTCATATTCGATTGTTCAAGGTTCTTTAATGGACCAATTGCCTTTATAGGTGTTAGGAGAGGGTACTAATCCAATAGCCATATGTCAGTGGTCAGTGTCTACCTCCCCAGGACTAATAAACCTGGATGTATCTGCGGATAGTGGATCTAACGTAGGTGCAGATCGGCAACTTGTTGATAATGATTCAGATATTACCTGATTAGTCACAAGAAAATGTATTCACAGACATTAGAAGGGAACTTTGATCTTTATGATAAATTCTTGGGATCATTGTTTACCTTCCCAGAGTTCAAATCTGGAACCCTAAAAGGGAAACTAGCAACTTATAAATTATGACTCAGATTCATCTGATGAGTCTAACAAGGATGGGGATTTGCGAACTCACATTATACCACCTGTGACCTCCTTAAGGATGGCTAAGGTCATTTTCCTTGCAGGTACAACTGGATTTTGGAGCTATGAGAGGAGTGATACACTTGTGAGAATGAGTGTAAACACGAGTGGAGAGAAGAGTGAAACGCTTGTGAGGTACACGAAACAGAATCACACACTCACAGTGAGGACGAAAGAGAAACACCATATCCCATTCCCTATCCTAAACATGGTTCTTGATACTTCGGGTCTTGGATCTGTTTATGATGGGAACCTAACTCTTAGGGACCTAACATTTACAGATTGGATTAGAATACTTCGGGATCTAACAAGTTGGGAGCTAACAATTGGTAACAATTGGGGATCTCACAGTTGGGAGGTATAAAGAGCTGAGAAGATTGGTGAATATGATGATCAACAGTGAAGCCATTTTACAGAATTTAAAAGGACATGGTTGATCAGACTATGACTTGTTATTTCTTTTCCAACCAAGTAACATATGAGAACTCCTTCAGACAACAACATATATTCCTTCTCTAAGGGGGAGATAAAAGCTTATATAATAGTTTGGATGATTCCCTCAACTAAGGGGGAGAAATAGCAGGAAGGAGGAAAAAGGTAAAGCACATGTACACTACACCACACCATTGTTGTTTGTAACTACGAATCATATTATACGGGAGAGGTGGTAAAACACAAGGTGATTTCCTAGTAATCAGAAGAAGTGGTTTGGTTCATCACTATTCTTCATAAGGGGATAAGCTGTTTTCCAAAAGGGGAGTACCATTAGTTTTTATCTGCGGATCCTATTATACGGGAGAGGTGGTAAATGAAGATGATCTCCTTTAAGCAATTGATTCTCATAGGGGGAGAAGCAAGAGAGATATGTGCTTCTCAAAAGGAAATGTTGTACAAAAGAAGCTGTTGATGATTACTTCAAGACTGAGAAGTATTATCTGTCAGAGATTTGAAGAACCAAGGAAATAAAGATGAAACTACTTGAAGATCAGTTCAGTGCTAGAGGAACAAGCATCTTTCATTTCAGTTACTCAAGAAATCTGGAAATGCAGTATTTGATCCAGAAAACCAGTAGCATTATTTACAAGTCCTGGTATATTACTTTTTCTAGTTGTTTGTTGAGTTATCCTCTCTATTTAATTTGTTTGTTAAGTTTAACAATCAAATAGGGGGAGATTATTGGTGAGACTGCGTAGCTGTAAGAACAGTTATGTGATAACTCAACACGATAACAACACTAGAATATGATAGGTTAATAATACTACGTCTACACAAGAAATCAGGAAGAATAAAGACAAGGCAAATACAAAGAATTAGAAGATTAGAAGAAGGCCTGAAGTCTGTCTACAGGTCACTGAAAGAAGTTCATTAATATGATCATGCCTCAGTGAAGAACAAAGGTTAAAGACTTTCAGGGTTTCAGAAATGTTTGAAGATTCAGTATAAAAGTGCTACCGGAAGATTTCAGTGTATTGGCAGTGATTGAAGATAGACAGTGTACGAAGCATAGGAATCTGAAGAATTGAAGATAAGGTATAGACAGAGGTTAATGAAGACGTTGTCTAAAGTACCAGAAAGGATTCCAGTGAAAGTACAATTGTTTATTGACAGTCAGTGTCTGAAGCAATAAAGTTGAGGCAAGCTTCACAATTTGATCAAGGCCATAATACGAAGACCTGAATCGGGGTTAGTCATCTGTGAACCAGACCAGTTGCACAAGGCGTCAACAGCTCGTGAAAGGAATCTGGGTATTATTTTTAGAAGGATTGTTAAGTTGAGAAACATACTTGGATTGAATGTTTATATATTAAAGTACGAGAAGAAGTGCGCAGGGTATACAGCTCAACAGCTCAGGGGACTGGCGAAGCTTAAAGTTTAATTGGTAAATTAAATAAATTTATTTAAAGGACTTTAATATAATTTATTTAATAAACTTAAATTGATTTATCTTATAAACTTTAAATAAGTTTATTTTATAAATCTAAATTAGTTTATTTATATAAGTTATATTTAAGTTTATTTTATAAATTAATTTAATTACAATTTAAACTTAAAAAGAAAAAGATACAAAAAGAAAACAAAAGAAAAAAAGAAAAGAAAAACAAAAGGAAAATAAAACATAAAAGGAAAAAGGAAAAAAAGAAAATAAATAAAAGAATAAACAAAAATGTGATCAAATGTACAGGTTGATTAAGTTTTTGGTTTAGTTAAGTTAGCACATGCTGTCGCCACAGAGAAACACTCCCCCTGTCGCCACACAAATCAAAATTACTCCCTCCTGTTCTCTTGGTCACCACAGAAATAAAGCTGTCGCCACAGAAGTACTCAATTCTCAGCCACACAATTTTATTGTGTATAAAGTCCACACTTTGCAGCAGAAGATAGGAGCCATTCATTTTTTGGATCAATTTTCTGTTCATCTTCTCTCCCAAAAGAGAAGTGAAAATGGCAGCATTGATTTACAGAGAAGCTCAAGTTTTTTGTATATCCATTTAACTTCTCACCGGAGTAACGTTATAATGCCCAATTTAATTCTTTTATATTCATAGGGGCATTATAATCGTTACCTGGTAATTAAATCCTAGTATAAACAAAAGCTAGATTATTGTATAGGATTTGATTTGTAAATCTTTGTAGAAGCTAGGAACTTTGTTCTTCTTAGATTGTAGCCGGTTAATTTATTTACTGGAGTGTAGCAACACCCTCGAGGATTTATATACGAATATATATTTCCCCGAATATCTTGTGTTCCTCGTTTTATTGTTCTAAACACTATTCCTCCCAAGAACACGAAACCACTAACCAAGTACTAAATCTATATCCGCTAAAGATTTGAAAGAATTTTTAATTTAGTGATTATCGTATTCAACCCCCCCTTCTACGATAATTCAGGACCTAAAAATAACATTGATTGGACCAAAGAGATCAATATGAAGTAGATGATATGGTTCAAGAATAGAGGATTCAGTTTTACTCTTGAAAGATATTTTCCTTTGCTTGGCTTTCTGGCATGAATCACATAAGCCATCAGGAATAAATACTGCATTGGGAAATCCTCTATCAAGATGTTTTCTCACAAGTTCATTGATGTTGTTAAAATTGAGGTGAGAAAGTCTTTTATACTAGTTCCAGTTGTCATCCACATATGCTTTACTAAGCAGACAAACTTCTGATTCATCAGTATTTATGGAGACCATGGCTTCATATAGGTTTCCATGTCTTTCACCAGTCATTGCAATCTTGCCATCAGACTCACTGATAATTTCACAATATTTCTCATAAAAGTTCACATGATAACCTCTGTCATAGATTTGACTCACACTGATTGAATTATTCTTAAGTCCTGTAACTAAAGATACATTTTCAATTATGACATTCCCAATTTTGATTTTTCCATATCCCAAGATTTTTCCTAAGTTTCATCTCCATAAGAAACACTTAGGCCAGCCTCCTCCTTAAACTCTCATAGCAGGGATTTATAACCAATCATATGTCCTGAGCATCCACTGTCCAAGACTAGAGAATTTCTTCTGTTACCCTGTAATCAGTATTTAAAATCAGTTAGTGTTTTTAAGGACCCAGACTTGCGTGGATCCTTTGGCCTTTTTAAGTTTGTTAACATATGCAACAGAAGATTTCATATCAGAGTTTATGTTAATATTCTTACTATCAGTATTTACACATGCAGAAATAGATTTTGCTTTATTTAAAGAGGGTTTCAGTTTATAATAATTATAATATAAACTGTGATACTCTTTAGATGTATAAATAGAGTGCTACACACTACCATAATGAAAACAAGGATTCTGTGGTTTATATCTAATTGTTCTATTCCAAAACCCTGATTTGGGAGGAACAGTATTTATCTCTTTATTCTTCCTACAAGAATTAGCAAGATGATTACTACCACAGTACAAGCATATCTTTCTAGGTGTATTGGGAGCAGTTATATAATTACCATTCTTATTAACACCTACTTTACCATTTCTATTTTTCCTAGGTTTGTACTTCCTTCAGCTTTTGCTTAAGCTGTTTTTTGAATCATTGAACCAATATTTACTGATTTTGTGTGAACTTGTTCACTCTTATCAGTACTTAAGTTTGACTTAGGTGTTTAGGTTGAACCTACCTCATTAATTGACTTAACAGTATCAACACTTAAATTAACCTTAATGGGCTTAACTGAACCTTGTTCAGTTTAACCTTAGTATCAGTATTTACTGGTTTAGTTTTCTTAGTTTCTTTTCCAATTTCCTTATCAGAATTAGATCTATTAGCATATCCAAATCCTGATCCCCAACAGCCATTTTCTAAAATTTCCAGAGTTATTTTTCCTGAGTTAGTCCAAAGATTAATGACCTCTCTTTCTTTAGCTAACTCATTTTCTAGATAAGCATACTTTTCTAACAGTTTTTCTTCAACATAAACAACATTGTCTCTCTCTTTTTAAATTTCTAGCATGGAAAGCAACTCAATTTCTAGGTGATCATTCATTTTATTTAACTCAGGGTTTTCACTCTTAAATTCCTTATTCTCTAAGGTTTGATCCCTATAACTAACATGGAGAGATTTAAGAAACAATCTTAAATCACAGATATCATCAGTATCAAAAGTAAGGGTGGTTTGAGGTACCTTTAATTCAACATTATCAGCCTCAGTATCAGCACTTTCCATGAGAGCATAATTAACATCATCATCATCTGAATCTGATGAGTCATCCCAGTTTTTCTTCTTTGTGATCAAGGCTTGCTTCTTTTCAGCTTTTGGTTTTCTGTAGTCAGCTGCAAAGTGTCCAATTCCATCACAGTTATAGTATCTTTCCTTTAACTTATCAACTTTTCCAAACTTTGATTCCTTCCTGTCAGTATTTCTTCTGTCATTCCTCTTATCAGAGTTTGAGGAACTAGAACTCTTTCTGGAAAACGTTTTCCCTTTCTTGAAGTTCTTGTAAACCATCTTCTTGAAGCTTTTAACCAATAGAGCAGCCATATGTTCCATGTCTTCATTGTTTTCATGATCACTATCAGTATCTGATTCACTATCAGTATTTGAATCATCATTATAGTCTGATGACTCAGTATCAGACTTTGCAATCATAGATTTTCCTTTGGAGTAACCTTTCCTCCTAGCTTTCTCATTTGGCTTCTCTTCAACTCTAAGTGCAATTGGTCTAGTCTTGGATCCTTTTCTCTTGCTTCTTTGCTCCATCTCTAGTTCATTAGTATTCAGTATGCCATAGATCTCATCTAGAGGTGTTTCATCAAGTTCATAATTATCCCTTGTTGATGTGACCTTAAAGTCCCACTTTTCAGGGAGTGCAAGTAGAAGCTTCAAGTTTGAGTCCGCTAAATCATATTCCTCGTTAACAAGAGATAAGTCATTCAACAGCTTTTGAAATCTGTCATAGATCTCAGTTAAGGACTCGTTATCTCTTGAGTCAAAGTGCTCATATTATTGAGTAAGTACTATCCTCGTGTTCTTCTGCATAGCAGTGGTACCTTGACACTTTGCTTCAATAGCATCCTGAATTTCCTTTGCTTTTTTTACATCCAATAACTCTATTGGACATAACACTATCAAGACTACTATGCAACATGTGTCTGACTTTTGCATCCTTCATGATTGATGATAGATTCTCAGGAGTATAATATTTCTCATCTTTATCAACCATCTTTTTTGTTCTCCTGCAACAGTAATAGCTACCTTCATTGGTATATGAGGACCATCATAAATCCTACTTAGATATTCAGGATCTGTAGCTTCCAAGCACATGGCCATCCTAACTTTCTTGATTGGATATTCATGTATCTTTAGAATTGGAATCTTGATAGATTTATACCTACTCATATTATTGCTAATAGATTATGTGGATGGGGGTGGTGGTGCATTCAGTGGAGCTTCTTTGTCTGCCATTAAAGATTGATTTTCAGATCTTAAAATGTTTGTATATCAACAGCAAGCTCTGATACCAATTATTCGGTCCATAATCAACTGTAGAGGGGGTCGAATACAGTTTATGCAAATAATTCGATAAAGCTTTAACAAAATCAATAGTTTTTATATTAACAGATTAAAACTGATTACAAAAGTACTCTCTCAAAGGATGAACAATTATCCTTGAGAGCTTCTAGGTTATATGAAAGATATAACAATTCGTAACAACACTTATAGTGTAAACCTAATATGTGCTTATATAGTGCACAGTTACACAATCAATAAGGTATCCTATTCTATTACAATAAGGAAACCTAATACATATCCATTTATGATTTCTTCTGAAATAAAGTTCTTCACCGCCTTAAATTCTGGAATCCTTTTCCTTCTCGAATATCTACTGAAGTGACTAAGTCTTGATGACATCAACTACTGATCATCAAGTACTGATAGACAAGTACTGATGACGTCACCTTCAGTAAGTCCTGATAGTTTATCTCCTGATATCATCAATTATATCTAACACGCTAAAATGTACTAAACCTATTTCTAAAGCAACCTTGTATATTTCCTTTTCTGGTGTTAGCAAATCTTTGTACAATCTTGCAGGTCTGTGACCACCCTTTGTCCAGTTAATCTTGGCCCTTGATCTTGTATTCTTCAAGATGCTTTTGTAGACTTTCCAATCCAGTGAATGAATTGTTTTTTGACTGATAATATTGAACTTGTCTGTATTCTGAATTTGAGATAGTATGTTGAGATCTCCATTTGTTCTATAGAGAAGTGACTTGTCAAGGTCGCCAGTTATTTACATGTGAAATGACTTGTCGATATCTCTGAGATCTCTACATGTAAAAATGACTTGTCGATATCTCTGAGAATTCTATATACACAATTTGGCTTATCTATATCTCTGAGATCTCTATATGAGAAATTGACTTGTCAATACCTCCAGTTATCTACATCTTCATTTGACTTGTCGTTATCTCTAAGATCTCTACATGAAGAAATGACTTGTCGATATCTCAAGTTCTCTACATCTTCATTTGACTTGTCGATATCTCTAAGATCCCTGTATGCAGAAATGACTTGTCGATATCTCCAGTTCTCTACATATTCATTTGACTTGTCGATATCTCTGAGAATTCTCTATAAGTCATTTTGGACTTCTCTACAAGTGATTTTGGACTTTTCGAATGACTTCTCGATATACCTTGATCTGTGAATTTTTGATATCTTGACTTAGAACATTTTTTATAGAATAGCATTATTCAACTCCAAACTTCTACATATTTTCTCTGAGGCATGATCATGACTTAATTTTCTTCCAGAGGTTATTCGTTATCTTGAAACTGTTCACAAAAAATGCCCCAGTCTAATCCACTAAACATTTTTACAGACTCAAGGAATACAATTACAGAATACAAATATTGATTATCAAACAACTTAACCTTAGGGTTGTTAATATGACTTAATCTTGTTATTACATAGGCATGTCTTGAACAACAATCTCACCCAATTTGTGAGAAGATTGTTTACCACACATTCATTCCTGATAACAAGACCAACACCCAGCTAAAATTAAATACATTAAAATTAACAAATTGACAAATACACTCTTTATACATTGATTAATTACATCAGTTCAAAATTACAGACATCGGGTGAATTTCTTATAACCAGGTTCTTTCCTAATGAGGTCTTTAAGATTTACTAGCACTTCAAGTTCTTCAATAATTTATGTCCCTCTTAAGGCTTCCACCAGTTTGAGCCATTCTTCCAATGAGTAATTTTTGACATAATTAACCTTGAATCTTGAAAATCTGCCAACTTTAATGTTCATAAATTGTCCATCTTTTGAAATTCTACTCAACCCCCTTGCCTTGAGCTCACTAGATCTTTGTTCAAACATCTCGATCTCCTTGGCATATTTCCTTTCTCTTCTTCCCTTTCAATATTTATCCTAGCATGCCTTATATCCCTTTCTCTCAACCTTTCAAACATCACAACCTTCCACATTCTTATGCTAGAATCCTTATCCTTCAACAAACTTATCACTCTCTTCAATTCTGTGGTTGCAAATGTTTCCATTACTTCTCTATTCGACAAAATGAAGGAGCCATCCAAGTAGTAGATTCCGACTTTTCCCAGAAAGACAACCTATGCTTTGACTATCTCCTCGGCTAGTTGTTGGTGATAGTCATCATCTGTTATGCTGCCAGTTATAGGTAGAAAATCAGCTTGATTAAAGCAGTTCCAGGTAGCACCAACATTAGCTTGAATTTTATTTGGTTTTTTCCTAACAGTTTTGAAGTGAGTCTTGATTGAAGGCTTGAATGAAGGTAGATTTGAAATTTTCTTTAGAGAGACATGGCTAGTTGTGATTGGTATTTTGAGTAAAAAATTTGCAGTTTATATATAAAGGTATTTGGGCTTTGAGGTTAGAGTTTGTTGAGTGTTTGACTGGCTAGGTTTGAGGGTTTGAGTGATTTGGATTCTTGAACTTTACTTTGTTTTGTTCCTTCCTCTCCATCCTTCTTTCTTTTCTTGCTATCATCTCTCCCCTTCTTTTCTTCCTTATCTTTCTTCTTCTCAACCATCTTGCTACCAGCTGCTTTGTTGGACTGACTTAGATTTAATCCATAAGGTTTTTGTTCATCTTTCTTCTGCTTATCATCATCCAAGTCATCTTTAGTGTTAATATGAGTTTTGGGCAACATGGTTTCAGCATTTCTCAGATATTTGCTCAGAATCTTGATAATTTCCTCATCTTCAACAGTCTTCATCTTCTTTGTCTTCAGGTCAGTCTCCAATTTCATGATCAATCTTAAGTTATCCATAACACAATATTTAGGAATCATGAACTGTTTGCATTTTCTGGTTGTAGAGCAGATGTAGGCCACCCCCTTGGTTGAAGATAAGCTTCAGGAAATGCAGCAATTTGAGCCTTTTTAAGCTCTCCAAGTAGTTGAGTGTCCTCTAGAATCACCCTGTTGACTTTCTCAATGATGACATCCAGTTCAGATGCTCTCTTGGATTGAAGATTTGAGAGAGACACATGCATACACATGTTTACACCATAGTCATTTACATTAACACCACCCTCAGAAAGTTTATGTTTTTAACCAAGGCCCTTTTGTATATGATGTAGTTGTTATTTAGAGAAATCTCAGTGTTGTAAGCAATTTATTGAACTCCTTGTCAAGGCAAGGTCCTTCTGCAGCCAACTGAAATATGTGTTTACCAACATCATGTGTATCTTGAGTGGTTTGTCTTATGGATTTTGGCTTGGTCACCATCTCCCCCTTAGTCTGGTTAGCAAGCATAGAGATTGAAAGTAGAGGGATCTGGGATCTTACAGATTTACCTGTTTCTGGAAGAGGTACATGTAAAGCTCTCATGATGGCTCCCAAAGAAACTGAGTTTTGTATTTTGGAGATGCTTATGAGAATCTAACAAGGACCTAATGTCTTGTTATTGAGATTGAACTAGAGTGGTGAGAGCACTGACTTGAGCTGAAAGAGAATCATTTGAAGATTGAAGAGATGAGACTTGTTGTTGCAGAGTCTAGATTTGCAGATTTGTGGATGTGGATGGTATAGATTGTGAGCTAGGAGAGAGAGATAGGTACCAAAGTTGGCTTGAACTGAGTTCTTGATTTCCTCTATCAATAAGGCTGAAGGTTCATATCTTGCTTGGAAAAGTTGCTCCAACTTGACCTTTGTGTCATTATTTCTTGGAATTTGCTATTGGACAACTTCATGCAAGGCAAAAAATGTTTGCTTTAGATTCTTGATATTGGTCTCTACACCAGTCAAAGTGAAGTTTTCCCTCTTTTCTGCAAACTTGGTAAATTTGTTCTTGTTCTCAATCTGAGATGTCATAAGTGCATCAATGTTTTCCGTAAACATCTTCCTAATCTTTTCTTGTAGATTTTGTTCTAATGCTTTACCAATGAAGTGGAAAGCTTTCAGTTGTGCCTTGTAGACCTCTGTAATAGCATCATACACCTCCTATGGCGTGAGGGCCTTGCTATTTCTACTCAAAATAGTGATATATTCCTCCATGAATCTAGCCAAGCCTCATCCATGTCAATACTAAAATCTTTAGACAACCAGGCATCAATATTCCCATTCTGCTCAGCTTCATTAGCTATCTTAATCTGATAACCTTCAACTTCTTCCTTGTATGACAACAAGATTTCTTAATAATCCTGATTAGACATGTCTGTGGTGAGTAGTTGTTGGGTAATATTTTCCAGTCCTGCCATTTGGTCTACTAAAAAATCATTCATTGTATTTGGTTGAGTCTCTGCATCATGTAACCATTGAGATATTAAGTGTGAGGGTTGATATTAGGTGTTTGAAGTGGATGGTTGATTTGAAGTGTTTAGGTTTGGTGAGATGTGTTTGAGGTAGAGGGTATGGAGGTAGGAATATCACCTGTGATAGAAGTCACAGTTATACTCACAGTTCGAACTATGGTTGTGACAGTGTGTTATTAACCAATAATGGGAACCTCCATTTGAATTGGAGGGGATTTGACCAGGTTACTGTCATGTACCATGGTCTCAAACCCTTGTTCTTCTTACAAAGAACTGGCACTTGAATGTGTTATACTTGCCTCTCAAATAGCTGGATCATTGGTAATTGTATTCCTAGCTTCAATTGTCAGAGCAATATCAGCCAGGGTTGTGAGGGGAATTGTCCTTGCTAAAGGAACCTCCAATTGAATTGGTTAGGATTTAGGTAGCTCCCCCAAGAAGACTACCCTCAAACCTGTCAATTTGTGAAGATTGTTGGGCACATGAAGGTGCTAGATTATCTTACACAGGGTCTTCAGTTAAAACTGATAAAACCCTTGTGTTTATGTTTGTGTTTGTGTCATCAAGGTCTACCCCAACATGTAGCATCTCAACAACTGAATGTAGTGTTTAGGTAGTGGTCACGGTTTCTCGAACTATGTCACTTGATTATGGAAAAACTTGAGATGAGGATTCAAGTTTTTCATTATAAAAAGAACAAATTTATGAAATGAGATTTGTGAGATCATAATTGAGTGTTGGTAACTCCCCCTGAGTAAATGAGGCAGTTTTAAATGATGTGCTCTCTTGGTGTGTGACAACCAAATTTCTTCTATCACCAACTTGAGAGTGCTCAAGTTGGGGTGCAGACTCTTTACAGATTGCATTTGGGAGAACGCTTGGTTCAATAGAAACACCTTGTTGTGAAGATGTCTCTAAAATCTATTTATTTCCCTTTATTACAACTGCATCTTTTGGGAAGATGCAGAGGTGGTTACTTGAGTGGTCAACTCAATTTTTTTAGTCTTTTTTGGATTTCTGACCATGTTAGACTCTAATTGTGTTTGTTCCTCACCACTCTCAGAAATTATAGTCAAGGGTGCATTCTTTCTCTTCTTTTTACTCACTCCACCCTGTTGTGAGGATGAAGTGGTTGGTTCCCTAGCTTTTAGTGGTAATGAAGATGTGGTCTCAATTATGGAAGGCCCCTGTTGGTTATCCTATGTTTGTACTTCCATAGGTACAGGAGCCATAACTATACTAGATATGGCACTAGAGCTCATGTCAGGCATAGGATAGGGATAGCTTCTAAATCTCTCCAACATAAAGTTAGTGACATTTAGGGCTACCTTCACCTGGTTTTTTGTAATTAGTGACCCAAATAAGATTTTGGACACTGATTTATAATTGCCTATTTTAGTTCTATCAATACCATCAAGTAAATGTATGTCTATAACATTATGATTTAAAGTAAACATAATAAACCTAGGAAAGAAAATTTCCTTACCTCTGTTGGCCAATGGCATTGTGAGCCTAATGTTGAGTTCTTCCAGGATCAATAGCCCCACATTAATGTGCCTGTTCTAAGCCATGGAGAACACCAGCTTTTGGACCACACTGGATATATAGTCATACCCAGTCTTCCTGCAATTAAAGGCTCTAACAATTGAATCAAACAAAAAAGACCATTCCCTCCTGAGATGCATCTTGTTCAAGATGGCAAGGTTGATCTTCTCACTGTAGTTTATGAAATCCATAAACTCAGCTAGCTCGTGTTGAGTTGGTACATCCATCATGATGTTTGTAAGGATGCCCAATGCTTTGCTGACATGATTGGCATCAAATTCCACTTGTTACCCTGAATTGAACAATTTACCACCAAGGATACTGCTTGATTCTCATGCACAACAGTGTTAACCACAACCGAGTTCCAAAACTCATTGAGCACGTCCAAGTACAGGATAGGATTAGCAGTCAAGGCACCTGCAAGTGAAGACTCGGACAAAAGCATAAAAAAACTCTTGAAGCTATCATGAGCTTGGTTAGCATCAGCGAAAGCTAGGTAGTTGGTACCATCCTTTAGGATAACAGCTCTAACATTGTTTGCAGCCATTGTAAGTGTATGAGTTTGAATGGGTAAGAAATTTGAGAGAGAAAGAACTTGAAATGAGAGAGAATGGTGAAGATTTGCAAAGACTAGGTCAATTGAGATCTCAGAAGCGTAAAAAAAAGGTTATATCGAGATGTCTGAGTATTTATAGAAAAGGGGAAGTGACTTGTCGAGAAGTAGGAATAAATGATTGATAATTGCTTATCAAGAAGTCACGTGAATCGCAAACTCATATCGAGATGTCACTTTCCCGACTCTTATCGAGAACTAGAGAGTGACTTATCGAGATGTAGAATAAATACCCATTTTTTCCTAATTGGACTGAATTATTCTAATTTTCATTGAATAAATCAATATAAAATTAGAATGATTATGTATCAAAAGTATTTTACTAAAATTATTTATTAATTAAATTATTTCAGTTTTAAGTTATCGAGAAATCTAAAATTTATACTTGTAGAGAACTCCATGAATAAACATATGTCGAGATCTCTATAATACTTATCGAGAAGTCATAATGAAGCTTGTCGAAAAGTCTTTCGAGAAGTAATGAAAAAGACTTATCGAGAACTCTATCGACTTGGCGAGAATGCATTTAGACTTATCGAGAACTCAGTTCTCTATATACTTTTGTTCTTTTTCAGTTCTGTCTTATATTAGTTTCACATATTGAAAATGTAAATTGACAGTTAAACAATTTTTTCTCAGAATTTGAAAAATTCCAAGTTAATTTTTAATTTTGAAATATAAATATACAGAGAACCCTGAAATATTCATAGATCTTATTCCAGTTAATTTTCTAATTAAATCAAATTAATTTTGATTTATCAGAAATTAACATGCTGCAACATATTAGCTGAGTGCTTGCCTTTAGGATGATGAATTTAACATTCCAATTTCACTAACAAGTCTAGTGAAAATTGCTTCATCCAAAGGTTTTGTGAAAATGTCAGCTAATTATTTTTCTGTTGGAAAAAAATGAGCTCAATAGTAACGGGAAAAAAATGAGCTCAATAGTACCATTTGCAGCTTATTCTCTAATAAAATGGTAGCTTACATCAATGTGCTTAGTTTTAGAATGATTAACTGGACTAGCAACAATAGATATGGCACTAGTGTTATCACACATGATTCAAATTTTGTGTAACACTAGGCCATAGTCCATTAGTTGATTTCTAATCCAAAGCATTTGAGCACAACAACTTCCTGCAACTATATATTCAGGCTCAGTTGTAGAAGTTGACACGGATTACTGTTTCTTACCGTATCAAGATGCAAGTCTTTGACCAAGAAATTGACAGCTTCCACTAGTACTCTTCCTGTTAACACTGCATCCAGCAAAATCTACATTTGTGTATCCAACAGCTTCAAAACAAGTTCTCTTAGGATACCTCAATCCCAATTTTGTTGTTCCCTTTAAATATCTAAAAATTCTCTTTACTTCCATTAAATATGATTCTTTGGGATTTTCTTGAAATCTAGCACACAGACATGTTGTAAACATGATGTCTGGTCTACTAGCAGTTAATTATAGCAAAGATCCAATCATTCCTTTATAGCAAGATATGTCTACACTTTTTTCTTTCTTATCTTCATCCAACTTGTTAGTCCCTAACAATGCAGCAAGAATTACAAAAGGGGGGTTGAATGTAATTCTAGTGAACTTTTTATGAAACTATAAAATGTTCTAAATCAAACTATATATATAAGTGTTTTGATTTGCAATGTGCGGAATCACAAGTTAAATAAATCAAAAACATAAAGTAATAAAAACACAAGTCTTTAAAACTTTCTGGTGGATTTAAAAGTATCCACCAGATATATATATATATATAAATCGAATTAAGAACTCTGTGAAGAACAAATTGTCTCACGGCTGCTTTACAAGTGAACAAACAAACTACAGAGAAATTCTTAACAGTTACAGCTTTTTCTATTTCTCTTCTAAAAGTCTTTGCTTAGTTATTTGTTCTACTAGCTACACTTGGTTTATATACCACCAAGTTTACATGGTAATAAGATAGGATATTAAAACAAAACTATCAAGTCAAACTCCATGCTGCTTCACTACTCTATTCCAGCATCTTTGAAAATCTTCTTAACTTGCATGGAAATGGTAATGCTCCTTTGTTCTTTATTTCCTGTTAAACAGGCTTCCACATTCCTTTTGCAAACACCCAATGCATGTGACTGTGTTGTCACTGTCAACAGATGTTTGAGTTGATCATCCATCGGGTACATGCTTGTCATCCGTTGGGTTGCCTTGTTGATCATCCGTCGAGTAGCTTTGTTGATCATCCGTCGGGTAGCTATTTGACACTTGACTTCATTTCACTTATGCAGAATTACAAGATATCTTATATTTACAATTAATCAACATATTCTGCATATCTAATTAAAGTCAACATGACTTATATGCTACTACAGAATTTATACAAAGATGTTTGCAGAAATGTGCTATATGACTTATTGTTACATAAGCTACTCACCCGATGGATATCAATTAGTCATCCGTCGGGACTATATTGAATCATCCGTCGGGTGCTACATTTTTCACTAAGTTAAATCTACTAAGGTATTTTGTTAAAGTAAACATCAAGTTCACAACATATTCCCAACAATCTCCCCCAATTTATGTATACTAGAATTGTAGCCATAAATTAAGAGAAACTTGATGATAACAAAACACCATAAAAATACAAATTTAAAAGGTAGTAGATAAAACTAAGAAGTGCTGCAATAATTACTGAAGAATTCACAAGATAAAGTGTACAAAGATTTTCTCACAGTCATTTTTCAATGTGCTCCTCTAGTCTGAGCAGATTGATCTATTTCCTTGATGGTCTAGATTTCTTTCCAAGCTTCCTATTATTTTCTTCTATCTGATTTTGGAGCTGTCTGTGGAATACAAGTTCATCGGCTTCTGACAGATCTAGCATTTCTTGCATTTCCAGTAGAGTCTCACTGCTAGAGATGCTCAGCTAATCCTCTAGTCTAAAGAATCTTCTAACTCCCTTACCATCCATGAATTCCATCAGCCAGTAGGGCCTTGTATGCACTCTACTTCATGTGTAAGGAATAGTTAAAGTCTTTGGGAGTGCATCTTTGGCTCTAATACTCCTCAGTTCTTCAATCTTCTTTAGAACTAGTCTTCTAGCTGTCACATTGAATCCAAAGTTCTTCTTGAAAGATGAATAGACTTTTATCAGTATAGATTGGCTCTCTTGAAGAATCCTGTGAAGTGGCCATGTTATCTATTTTCCTCCCTTGTACTTGAACTAACTTCTTCCAATTCATCTAGATAGAGATTTAGATCAGAGAATTCCTTGATGTCACAGATGTACATGATATCTCCCTTGTTGACCCTGGTTTGAGATTTGGTTAGGGACTTGGATCCGAGAGTTGAGGGCTTCACTTTTTTGACTGCTCTGATCTTTGCTTTCTTTGGCTTCATGAAATGAGGTAGATTGAGTTCAGGAATTGGTATACAACCCAGTCTATTGGCTCATCCTTTGGAATGATAGGTTTACCATGGAAATTCTTGGATGAATCTATCTTGAATTCTTCATGTGCCACAGTGGGCATGGATGTTTGAGTTGTTTTAGAAGTGGACTTTTTGGGAAACTGATCTTCCAATCCTTCTTCATCAAAGTTCATTTTTCTCTTGGAATGAAGTTTGTATATAAACCTTCTTTTCTGTTGTGATTCTTCTTGCATTTTCAGATCCTTAGATCCAGTGGTTTGAGATGGTTGTTCAGGAATTTGTTGTGTGGGTTTCACAGCTTCCAACTTGGCCAAGATAGCAGCTTTCTCCTTCTTTTGTTTGATCTTTTTAGCATCTAGAGCAGCTTGCTTTTTTTCTTGATTCAATCTTGCCTTTTCTTCCCTTTTTGCTTCAGCAAATTGAGGGTGTCCAGCCTCCAAACAAATTTCCTTACCATTTTTGAAAACCTTGGTAATTCTCCATTTTAGAGCTGAATCTGCAGGATCTTTGTAGAATGCTATAGACCTGGCTAACAGCTTCTTCTTATCAGGCTTTGGTGTCTCATACACTGTGTCCAAAGGGTTCTTGAGTGAAGACTTTGGGTAGTTTACCTTTGGCTTCATGATTAGATCTGCCTTTAGGGATTTGATGCAGGATGTCTGGCCTCTCTCCAGATAGTTCATGCTCATATCATTCACAGAAATTTTCCTGACTTGAGAGTGATGATTGACTGATTTTTCTGGCTTCTTTGCTAGACCAAATTTCTTTTGAATATCCTCATCAATTTTCTCCCAGTTGATTGGACTAAACTGCTTCTTCTCAGCTGCTCTCAAAGTGGCTGCTGCTTCATTTATCAGATCAATGCTATCTTTAGCTGGTGGCTTTGTGAAAGCAATTGTTGGCACAATTTCTTTACTCACTTGAATGTTAAGCATTTTTTACTCCCCCTCACTTCTTGAACTCTCTTTCTCCCCCTTTTTGTTATCAACAAGTTGAGTAGAGGAGGAGGTCTGTGCAGCCACCAGTTTCTAAGCAAGTCTGTTTGTTGAGCTTGGTGTAGATGGATTGCTGTAAGAGAAGCTTCCATAGCAACCATTCTTTTGTCCAAGGAATCCACCTTGGTTGCAAGATCAAAGTTTTTCCTGAGTTGTCTTTTGATGTCAAGCATTGTGGCTTCTGGAAGTTTAGCTTCCAACTTGTCAGAGATGTCTTTCTTAAGTTGATCAACTTCATTTTTGATGAGGGAGACATTTTGACTTCGTTGGTAGCCTGAGATTTGCTGTAGTTGGAGAGAAGCAAGATGTGCTTGCAGAAGCTTCTTGGTGCTAGCATTTGTGGTTGATTGAAGTGCAGACTATGTTTGGCTGATAAGTTGGATAGGTGTGGTCTTAAAATGGTGATCATCACAGTTCTTGGAGAATGCCCATGATGGCATGCTTAATCTGGAACTAGGGCCTACTTCATGATGGCATGCTTAATCTGGAACTAGAGCCTACTTCTCCCCCTATGTCCAATGGCTCTTCTTCACTATCTCCACCCTCACCTCCAAAGAATTCTTCTAAGCCGCCAGTCTCATAATCAACATCACCAGCTGTTGAGGGCAAAGCTGTGATGGCATCCTTAGCTCTTTGCATGGACTGTGTGGTGTGCACCAATTTTAGCATTCTTTTTGCATTATCATTGCCCTGTCCAGCTAGAAGTTGATATGCTGGAACAGGGTGAGTAAATGTCTCAGCATCTAAAGAGGTAGAATCTATAACAGCTTGAGTTTGCTGAGATAGTCCCTCCCTGTCTAGATCCTGGACATTCATTAACTCACTTACAATGAAATCCACATTTATATCTCCATTACCTGCATTTCTCTCATTTTCTCTCTTTTCTTACATCAAGGTCTCACCTTGGCTCCCCACCCTCACACCCTCACCTTCACTTTTGCCAGTCCTGAAGAAATGGACTGCATTGGATCACTCTTTTCCTCTCCTTTTTCCTGGGAGCAACCCAGACTCTCGCTCAAGTCACTACCTTCCCTCAATCCTAATAGTGATTTCACAATTACTAAGTCATCTGCACTTGTGACTATAGTTGAACTTTGGAGTTGTGCAGAGACACCCGACGGATGAGAAATATCCATCGGGTTAGTAATTTGACTATCCGACGGATGACTGCTGTTAGGCACATCCGTCGGGATACAATCACTACTCGACAGATGAACAATATCCATCGAGTGAGTAGAAATGAATGAGTGTGGAGTGGAGACTATTGTAGACTCTGTGCAGATTGATGAAAATTTTGGCACAGATGTCTCAACAGTCTCAGAAAGAAATGGCAAGTGAGCCAACAAATCATCTAGAAGATGATGCTCACTTGCATGGATTTGTTGCTTCTCCAACAGAGTTAAAGATGGAGAATATGGTTGAGATGTTTGACTCATTTCAATATCCAAAGAGTGTGTAGGAGAATTTGGTGTTTAAGGTGTTTCAATTTGTACAGATTTTGGTCGTGACTCCATATTTGTTGGAGCCACATCAATTTGACTTTGAGATGGTGCAGTGATTGAGTCTTTAGCTCCAGTTTACACTGTGTGTGTACCATGTGCATCCCCAAGGGTTTTAGTTTTCTTCTTTCTTGTGTAAGTTTGTGGTGAACTTGTGTCCCTACCCCTTTTGTTCTGTGCTCCTGGTTGAGAGCTTGTTTTAATAGTTACATCCTTTTGGGAGGATGAAACTAGATTTGAGCTTTTGTCCTTATTAACAACCACAGTTTGTTGGGAAACTGTGTTATGGCTTGGTTTTGGTACACTATGCTCACCATCCTTATTCTTAGGGCTTATTTGATTTTCACCCTGTCCCTCACCTTTCTTACCCACCTTCACACTCCCCTCTTTAGGTTTGGTGGATTTTACAACTGATCTCTTTTAAAAAAAATCAAATGGGGCTTTCTTAACTTTGGATTCAGAAACTTTTGATGGTTTGGCAGCTTGAGTAGGCAACTGTTGGGTCATTAACACAGTTGCCATTGCAACACTAGAAAGCAAGGAAATGTTTGAGGTTGGAAGAGTAGAGACAGTTGAAATTACCTCACTTACTTGAGGTGCCTCTATTACTGGAAAGTAGAAGAGTGGCGCCTCTTTGTGGTGATCTGCTCTATTGAGATCTGTAATAATTCTTCTTTCTTGAACCCAACAATTTAACTTGTTGGTTGGGTTCTCAATCACAATGTCCTCAGAGAGGTGGTTAGCAAGCATCATGAAAAATCTAGCATAATAAACACTCTTACCCCTCTTATTAAGCTCCCCTAACTTAAACCCCAACTCAAACAAGACTAGATCACAAAAATTGAAGTATTTATCAGTTACAAGCATGTAAAGCATGTTGAGCATGGAGATATTAACAGAATCAAAATTGCTAATTTTACCAGAAAATACTTTAGTAACTACATCACACAGGTAACTCCATTCTTTCCTAAGACCCAATCTCCAAATTTCACTTAATTTAGAAATGGTGAGTGCATAACCCATGGAGTTTAACATGTTAACAATATATATCAGTGTCTGTGCGTGGAGTAGTGACAATAGTATCAGGAATCCTAAAGCATGCTTTAACAATGTCATTATTAACACATAATTCCTTAACTTTAATAGTGAAAGTGATGGTCTTGTCAGTTGAGTTGTACACTGCAGTTGTCCATATTTCCTCCACAACCTCACAGTACATAGTGGGAGACTCTAGCATGGCATATTTGAGCTTACAGCCTTGCACAAAATCCATCATTTTGTGGTAGTCGCCAGACTGTTAAATCCCCTTGTTCATTAGAGCTATGAAATTGTTCTTCTCATAGATAAAGCCAGTTTGAGACATGATTTTGACGACTGGTGCCATTGTTAGAGAGTAAAAATTGTAGAGAGAGAGAGGGTAATTGCTTTTGAGAAAGAAAGAAGTTAGAGCAGATGAATTGAGAATGATAAAAAGAAAAGTAATGAAAATGAATTTTGCTTTTATACTCTCTCAAAAATAAACTGACAAAAGTAATGAAGAACCAATCAAATTTGCCCAAAATAGCCGTTTAAATTAAAATAAACTGTCAAAATTCTATCAACCATCCGCAGAAATATACTTATAGACTGCAAGTAAACTCGATGGATGATGTTCAGAGAATTAACGACCATGATTTGGACAACTCGACGGATGAGAATAAAATATTTGATCCGTCGGGTTATTAAAATAATCCAGAAAAATAATTGAATTTTAGATATTCTATTCCGATGGATGATCAAACTCGATGGATAATGATCATCCGTCGGGATATAAATTTTGACAGCCAAAATTTCATCCAAGGCAGAAAAATCAATTAAATTTCTGGCTGCATTACAACTTGCAAAAATATCTGAAATAATTTAAGAATAATTAAGCATACCTAACTCACTTACCAATAATAGAAAACAATATTAGACTAATATCCCGTAATTTTTAGAATTCGATTAATAATAGAATAATAGAAAAAAAAATTAAACTTAGATAAGGACTATGATTTAAAATTTAATTAGACTAATGGGCCTAAAATTTGGATCAGATTATAATATGAATAACTTATTCTAATATGGATAACTTATAGGTTAAGAAAAAGGGTTTTGTATCATTATAAATACACCCTATTCGTCTTCCTCTTTTTTAATCATTAAAATTTGTAGGGCTCTTCTTAGCATAAATGAGCAATCTTATAAAATTCGTAGAAAATTCATAGTAAATCAGAATTCGTTGATCCTGGACTTTTTGGAAATATCTTTTCATTCCCTACAACTTTCATATTTTGTTTTTTTAAAGAATGTGTCATTTAGACGGTCAAAAAGGGCAATAACAGATCTGGGCAGAATTGGAATCGTGGAAATTTTCAAGATTTTAGATGTTTCGTGTTTGATGGTTTGTTGAGTATTCGATATGTGTCATAACGTGGATTTTTTGTTTGCGTGATTGAGGCAAGTAATTTTTCGTTGCTCCGTATTACTTATCTGCTTAGGTGTTTAGTAAGTAACTACTCGTTGCTTCATATCACTTATCTGTTTACGTGTTCTTTAAGTAATTTTTTGTTGCTCCGTATTATTTTATTGCCTACGTGTTTTGTAAGTAACTTTCCGTTGCTCTGTATTATTTGTTTACCAATGTGTTTTTTAAGTGAATATTCATTGCTTTTTATATTGTGTAACATTCCATATTATGTGTGATTACATATTCTCCAGTATTTGTTTAGTTGTTATACGTATGAAATCGTTATGTGATTGATAAGAAATGAATTCAAAGAAATCCCCAGTCTTAGTCATTGTTAGGGCTAAAACACGCGCTAAAATTAACGCAAGTATACGCGTTCACAAGTAAGATAGAATAAATTCTAGTTTATTTCCACGGGGATAGGTTTAGGTTTATATCAATCAATGTATTTATTCAACACTAGTATGGTTATTATCCAATACTAAGACGAGTAACAATTTTTGGTTGTTTATACTAAGATTAACTAAGAGATTATATTTAAGAACATAAACTAAGAGAATAAAGAGAATTGAATAATATATGACACAAACATGGGATTCTAACTTTATTAAATACTTCATTCAATAGCCTTTTCGTTCTTAACCTTAGCATGTAATGGTGATGACACTAATCAGATAACACGAAACTGATAAACACCAACTTTTGTTGTACGAATACCATACTACCAGACATCCACTAAAGAGATAGAAACTGAATAGACACCAATTATATTGACACCCTATATGTCTATAGAATTTGACAACATAATGGTTTAATGCACAAGTTATCCCTCGTGATTACATAGGGCAAGTAAGATGGTTAAAATTAACTACGAATCATGCATAATGAATACATTAACCTATGCTAGCATGGCAAGTTCTAAACCCTTATATTCACTTTCATTTTATTAAAGATTAACACACTATCTTATAAGTTCGCGACACTCACAAGACGAATAAGCGCAACCAAAACTAGGTTATCATACAATCACCACACACTAAGGCATCGAAACAAATTAACTAAATAAATCCATAAATAAATCCATTAGAACCCCATGATAACGATTAGCCCATGATCTGACTCATCATCAATGTGGGTTCCAATGAAAGCATGGTATAATAAATGTAGTCTTTATACTTAATAAAACCAAGTACGAAACAAGAGTAAAGGTTCACGAATAAGAAAACTAGCATCCAAAGTTACAATATAAAACTAAGAATCACAAGAATAAACTAGATCTTCTTCGCCTTGGTTGATTTTGTGCTCTACGGTCTTCTTACGCCTTCTCCTTAAGCTCTGGTACGTTTCCTTCTGAAAAATGACCTTTATTTATGTATATATATGCTGTAGAATTAACCAGGGCTTCAAACTCTCAAAATCCCAATAGAAACAAAATTCTATCATCCCGACCTGGCGCGGCCGCACGCTGCTTCAGCACGGGCGTGCTGAGTTTCTGCTTCTATGGCGCGGCCGCGCGCTACTTTAGCGCGGGCGCGCCGTCCTTCGGGATAAAATTATGATTTCTTTTCTTCTTGTTGATTTGAGCTAGTCTTTTCACGAGCCTTTATTCTAAACACCATCCTAACACCAAATTAGCACTAAAACCATGCTAATTCACCTAATTATCTGGAAAATGCCTGCAATGCAAAAACACTACAAAAACACGTCAAAAATACTAACAACTTGAGTAAAAAACACTAATTCAAAGCTTTATAGAGCGTAATAAAGTGTCATAAATTCCACTCAACATACCCCCAAACTTGAATCAATGCTTGTCCTCAAGCATAAACAGACTCAAAGAACAAGAAATAAAAATGCATGACTGCAACTATATGAATGCAACGATCCCCATAGAATAACTAAACCAATCAACAAGCAACATCTCAGCAAATACAGTTATTCGCACAAAGATCAATCAAACCCCCACAAACCAACTTACAAGCCAGAAACGTGCATGTGTGCAAATTCTTACAGATATACTATCGCAACTAGATCAATAATCATGACTCACTACTCATCAAAGCAATCACAAGGTTATAAATAGAATAAAAGCTAGGCTCAAAATAACTTATAACACTTCAATTCTTATATCGGAGGTTTACATGGATTTACAAAACAACACAAATATGTTTATTCGATCGTGCAATGAGTGAGGTCCACAAAAGACTTATACAATAATACCCATGTAGCGAGCGTTAGGTTAGCGGATCCCAGACTCTAAAAAGCCTTAGGTCACTAGGCATAAAGTCCCCTAAGAACTTAATAACTCGAGTATTAAAGAGCCCACTCGTGATCAATTATGCATAAACACATTTTTTTTCTCTTTTTTCTCTTTTTTTCTTTTTTTCTCTTTCTTTTTTTCTCCACAAATTTCTGAACGGGTGCGTTTCACTCCATCTCGTTCAACCCTAGACCACTCATATAAAATGAGCTGGCTACTAGCCATTTGACACCTAGCCACAACAACTAGCAATGAAATCCAATTTTCTTTAATTTTTAAATATCCATGTTAATTTATTATTAAGGGAATATCCTAAATTCTAAATATAAACAATCAATTAAACCTCGACAAACAAATAAACCATGACCATGATCTAGCACTCAAGCAACCTATAAGACTTAGTGAAATACAATTATCTCTAGCATGCAAATCAACTCGATAAGACTTAACATTACTAAATACGACATCACTACACTAGCATCAATATCACAAATCAATCGGAAAAAATCATCTACGGGATCATGTTATATTGCAAATGGATGAAACTATATGAACAAACTATCATAAAAACTATAAAAATAAAAATAAAAAACTACTACATGGCAAATATGCAACTAAATGAACTAAACTAGCATGAATATGCAAACTACATGTGACTCACACAAAACACATACTCCTTAACTACTACCCCCAAACTTAAAATATTCACTGTCCTCAGTGAAGGTAATAGCAAGAAATCAGGCATACTTAATCCGAACCAGAATCATCACCCTCAAGGGGTGGAGTGTCAGGAGTGTCTGGAGGTGGATACACCGAATCCTCACCGAATACTGGCCACTGGATGTCAACTCATGTGGCTCTGAAAGCAGTCCCTAATGCTTGGGTGCGATCATGTTCAAACCTGCTATGAATGTCATGCATAGCATTCATCCTCCAAGCTAGACACCTATACTGCGTCAAATACAAACCAGCACTGCCCTGTGCTTCCTCCTGCTGTTGCGATCTGAAGGACCAGCCTCCTCTCCCAACTAAGCTCTCCAAGCTGCTCTCCTTGCCTGCGCCGTCCCACTAGCAAAAGTCTGATCCGCTGGCCAACCACCTGGAAGATGATCATACAAATAACCAAGCCCCTTAGGATCAGGCTTCCCACCATACCACTCAGTCATGTTCAACAGCGTCGAACTGTCAATCGGAGCACTAGGGAGCTGCAGCTGGTCATGTGCGGGCCAATGAACTCCAGCCACCACGCACAACTTCGTCACAATGGACGCATAGTGTGGGCTGTCATAGTTAAGCTCCTCAACTTCATAATATTTATCATGAACTTGAAAGTCATTAATCAATTTTTTAAATCTTACAAATCTTTCAGTATCCTTCTTTAGGTCTAGCCATGAAACCCTCATACTGAGACATCAGTATTCTCCTTTGATTTGATCTGATTTCCTTTGTACCCTCACACAGAATTTCAATTTTCTTCCAAATTTATTTAGTTGTGTCACAGTTGACAATGTTGTAATTCATTATACTGTCAAGTGACTCAATCAATATTAACTACAAGCCACTATCTAGTGAAACCTTTTCCTTTTCAGGCTTTGTGTATGTTGTAGGGTCTTTAGGGGAAAAATGAGATGGTATGACCATATCTCCATCATAGACTCAGGAACCCTTTTCATAGGAATGAAAGGCCCATTCTTGAGAATATAAATGTACATGGGGTTGGTCATTCTTATGAACAGTATCATCTTCTTCTTCCATAATGTGTAGTTGGTTTTGTCAAAGGCTGGTATCTTGATACTACTTATCTTTTGAGCACTCATTCTTCCAAGATCTTTATTTGTTTACTTTCAGATTTTGCTCTGATACCACTTCTTAGATATTGAATGCAAAGAAAAGTAACACATAGGGGGTGAATGTGTTTCTTGAATTTTAAAGCTGTTTGGATTGGTTTGAATAAAGCAGTTAATAAATGTAGATATTCTGTTTCACAGAATTCACAGAAAATATAATATATTAAAAACTCACTTAATTATATTAATTAAGCTTATCTTGCTACAAATCTTTGTTCTTAAGAAAATAAGAACTCAGCTTTTATTTTGAGAGAATACAACTGGGATATTTTTTAACTCATTGGACTACTCTCAATATTGGAAAGATGATAATGGATTATATGACATCAAAGTTGAGCAAGCCTCTCTTAGCTAAGAGAGATAGTGACATTTTTCTACCTAGGTTCATTAAGTATGTTTAGATTTATAAGCATGCACCTTTAAATAATGTACCTTGTATTAATTTTAGTAGATTTGGGTATGTTAAATCCATGTAGAAAGTTCTTTTTGCACGTCTGAAAATATATAATCAAGTTGATACCCCTCTTGTGATCACACCGCGCATAAGTAGAATCTTCAAGGGACATCCACTTGACCAACCCATATATCATTCACTCTCTAAGGAAAGGGAGACAAACATGAAGCAGAACAAATTCTTAACACCAATGAGCCTCCTCAACCCACCTTAAACCCCTCTCAAACACTTATCCAAACAGTTAAGCCAACTACTTCATCTTCTTCAAAAGATGAAGCTAGTAGAAAAAGAAAAAAAAGCATGTAAACTCTCTTCAAGTGCTTTTTGAGGCAGCTATGTAAACCCTTTTTAATTGTTGTTGAGGCGATCAGTGAGTTAGAGAGTGAAAAATCCGAGTCACCTCTTACTAGACCAAAAAAGAAATCCAAAACTACCTTTGTATCCATTCAAATTTATGCGCGCAGTTGCACAAGAAAAGGCTAGCATATTAACCGAGGTGCTCTCTTAAAAGGGCGATCTCGTTTAAAAAAGAATTCTACCTAATGCAACTTCTTGTAAAGAGTCTGCACAGGAAAATGGTAAGGAGAAATTTTTATATGGTGAGGAGCACGTACAAATTTCAATTGAAACTCTCTCCTCTACTCGGGGGAGTTGCCAAAATATTCACTTAACAAAAATTCATTTCTAAAATCTACTATACAAATTTATTCTCAACATGAGAATCAGGAAACTGATTCTCAAGATATTGGTGATCATGAATTCATTCCTCATGATGTGCCAATGATTTCAAGTGACAATGTACTTGATATAGTGCTCAAAGGCCAGGAAAAACTTTTATATGGCCAGGAACACATGTTGGGATATATCCTAGTGACACTGGCCATCACAAACACCTAGGATTCACCAGTCTTAACTAGGGTTGAGCAGAAAATCAAAAAAATCCGAAACCGAAACCGCTAAAAACCGTTAAAAACCGAATTACAAAAATCTGATCCAAAACTGAGACCGTAAAAAGTAAAACCGAAACCGATAATTCGGGTGCGGTTATAGATGAAAACCGAATAGAAAAAATCCGATATGAATCAAAAATTAAAACAAAATAAATAAATAAAATATATTTAATATTTATGTTTTAAAAATTAATAAATACATATAATTTTTAACAGAAATTAAAAGTTTTATAACAAAAGTTACTTAGGCTCAGAACACGGGCTGGTCCGGTGTTGAAAGTTACTCAAATTCTCCTGCAGCTGCTAGTGAACTCGATTCAGTCTACTCAAGCAAACACTTAGATACCTCATCATATTTATTATCATATTCTCCTTCACCTCACTCTCCAACTGAACATCCTCAGAGCACTATTGCACCGTCTCAACTTTTCCAGACAATTGCTTTGGTGCTACTTTTGGACTTTGATCACTAGTTTAGTGGTTCTGCATGCAGCACTTCTATCTTCTTCTATCATGTTAGGTCACACAACACTATAGAAGGGGGTTGAATACAGTGTAGAATACAATCAAATTGATTTAAAGCACAAGTAATAGAAAACAGATGTATTCGATATAACAAACTCTGTTACAATGGAACTGTTCTCTCTCAGTGATGAACAAATATCACGAGAGCTGCTAGGTTACAATATATGATCTTCTCGATGATCATAACTCTTATAGAGTAAACCTATGTATGTGTTTATATAGACACACAGTTACAAGATAACTTCTAGTTGATATGGAATATATGTCTGTCTTCTAAAATATATCAACCAGGTATCTTATATAGTTCTTCTAGTCCTCGAACTCTTTCCATGCATATCTTATTCCGTATTAGTTTCGATCTTCTTTCCTGTAAATTAGCTTCCTTCCTTAACTGTTAGTCCTCCAGTACTTAAGTTCTGATACCCATCTTCTGATATTATCTTCTGATAATCTAAGTTCTGATATCCTTAAGTCCTGACTTCCAGTAAGTCCTGATTCCAGTAAGTACTGATATTTCCTATTAGTTAAGATCTGAAAACTAAACATGAAACATATTAGACATGACATCTCAAATATATCCAACATGTCAATATTCTTTACAGTTTATGTTTAATTTTATTTAATCACGGATTAGCATTAGATTGTTGTAATTTGTTATTACTTTGTATTCTTATTTTCAAACAAACGTACTTTCTACTTTATATTTAATTTGTCACTTTGTACTTCGTATTTTATTTGTCAATTTTATTGGAGGCGGTTTTATAACCAAAATCAATCCGATAAAAACCGAACCGAGGTTTTTAAAACTGAAACCAAACCGAAGACTTGGTTGCGGTTGCAGTTTTAAATTTCAAAAACCGTGGGTATACGGTTTCGATTTCGATTTTATCTAAAACCCGCCCCGATCCGACCCGCGCTCCTCCTATTCTTATAATGAGAGACTTTGTGCAACTTATTGTGCCTTCATATGCTGATATCAATGTAGGAGACTCACACTTCATTAATTACTATGAAGGCCCCTACATCTAATATTATGATTCCATCACATGCTTCTCAAACAAAACAATCACATATTCTTCCACCAGTATTACAAGAATAGCTACAACTTGTCAAAGTAACTGAAGGTGCAAGACCATCAAATTTCCAATCCCAAGAAGAATAGCTCCATCTGTATCGGGGACAGTTGGGTGATTTAGAATCTATTGCTCAATAACTTCTCGGTGTTGACATTTTAAAAACAGATTATGAGGCTATATTCCTAGGCATATAAAACTAATGTGGAAGCTCAAAGGAAGAAAATTGTTGATGAAGCTGTTGAAGAAGGCAATGTAAATGGATGGCTAAGCTCTATCATTTCAATTGCTATGGGAGTTGTTTTACAAACTATTGGCAAGAATCTATGATAGTCCTGAACTTCAATATCAAAGAATTGACTCCAACATAAGTAGAATCTTCAAAGGACATCCACTTGACCAACCCATATATCATTCACTCTCTAAGGAAAGGGAGACAAACATGAAGCAGAAAAAATTCTTGACACCAATGAGCCTCCTCAACCCACCTTAAACCCTTCTCAAACACTTATCCAAATAGTTAAGCCTTCCATCATTGAGTACAACTTCTTTAATAACTTCTTTAATACATCAAAATCAGCTAATCTATAAGTCCTTCCATCATTGAGAAATAAGATTAATTTCTCTTTCAGATCCTCCTTATCATGAGCATCTATCACAACTTGAGCAGACAACACCTTGTCAAGGTACCTTTGTTTGATTTGTTCATATGGTTTGTCTGTCAATATGAAAGGATCTCCTAGAGTAACCTCTACTCCTTTTTGAATCTTCTCTTCGTCAGAACCTAATCCAGCTCTATCTCTAGGTTGCTTGGATTTCAACCCAAATGTAGCAAGTTGATTAATCATGAGATTGGATTTTGGTTCAACTGGAGTAGCTTTCTTCCATAATAGCTTCTTCTTATCAGCAATTGTCATTTTACCCAAATCAACTTGAGCATTGTCAGTAGTTGATGTCTTGATAGCTTGATCAGAATTTGTTGTTTCTTCTGTACCTTCCTGTCATTTATTCTGAACAACAACTTGAGCAGTGTCAGAGGTTGTTTTAGAATCTTCACTTATCTTTCTTCTTTTTAGAATTTGAACAGTTTCATCTTCAACAAGATTATCATCAGATACTTGAACCATTTTACACATTGGTTTCATCAGATCTTGAGAAGTTTTCAAGTCTAGTGACTTGGTTGGTTCATCAATTTTTCCTTTCCCATTGTCTTTGGGATTACTCTCAGTCTGTGATCTAGTTCTGAACTTTGAAGTTTCAGAATTTAATTTTTCCTTGATCACAATGCCCTTTTCCTTTGGCCTTGGAGGTTTTTTTACATCAGAAGCTTTAGGCTTAGGATTCGTCTTCTCAGCAGCAAATCTAGCTTCTTCCTCCTTCAGAGTTTCTAAATCCATTCCTGGATTGTGTTTCATAAATAATCTTCTTGCTATCTCCTCATCAAGTATCTGGATTTTAGGATCTTTATAATAAACAGTAGTCTGCTTCCCCTTTAATTTCAGAGTTTGCAAGAACTTCTGAGAGTCTTCAGATCCTGACTGAATCAGAATACTAGAACTTGACATCAGACTTTGCTTATCAACACTTGACTTCAGTCTTTGAGCATTCACAGCATCAGAACTTGACTTCTTCTGAATAGAAGATTTTCCTTGAACTTTTCTTTGACATCTGCTCTTTTCAGAGTTTCCCTGGTCATCACCTTTATCATCCTTTTTCTTCAGTTCTTGAGTAGGTGATCATTTGGACTTAACTACCTTCTCCCCCTTTTTGGCATCATCAGGAAGTAAGAGAGAAAGAAGAAGTTCAACTGAAGATTGGATTTCATCCAATTGAGATTTCTGAGAAGCTTGATTAACCAGAACCTCAGCAATTTGGGCATGTTGCTTCTCTTGAGTTTTCTCAATGGCTGCAACTTTTTCAGAAATAGGTCTGATATACCTGTTCTTGTCAAGCTTGAGCACCTAATCGAGCTTATCAGCTTGTTCTCTGAGTGTATCAACCTTTTCATGAGTAGCAGTATGTAGAACTTGAAGATGTTTTGTAGACAGAGCTGTGATCTTGAGTTGTGTCTTGAAATCAGCATTTGTGAGCAACTCATCAGCTTTTCCAATATGCTCTGTCAGAATTTTAGAACATGGAATAAAATTTGATTCATTCCACTTCTTGGTCCACACAACACCTCTGTGAGTATCCTCCCAAGGAATATGTGCTTCCTTTTCAACAAATTTCTTCACCAATTCTTCCTTGCCCAGAATAGGTACTGGAGTCTCAGCAGAAACACTGTCATCAGAACTTGAGGAAGACTCATTCTGTTATGATAGCTCAACAGTGTGTGAAGCAACTGGAGATTCAGGAATTACATCATCTAAATTCTGATCAGCAGAATTTATCTCCAGAGCTGGTGTCTTTGATATAGATGGAGCTTCCAGATAAAGAACTTCAGGTATATTCAAATTATGAATATCTATTTCAGAATTATCAGTTTGTTCTTTAGCATCATTTGTAGCTTTAATAGGAGAGACGGGAGGGGTAAGAACTGTGTCATTAGCAGTGTCTTTGGCTTGAGCTGGAAGGGCTTCAATGATAATTGGTTCTTGTGAGATCAGAGATTCCTGATCCCCTTCCTCAGCTTCTTCAGTATCTTCTGATATGGCCTTAGCCAAATACCTCCTTGTCTTCATTTTCTTCAATATTTTTGCCGATGAAGGAGTTGCTTCAGCAGCATCAGAATTGACAAATTTCCTTTTCAAAGTATCAGAACTTTATGCTGATATTTCTTTCTGAGAAGTAACATTCTCAGCTTCAACTATCACAGGTTCAGATGCATGAACTCGTGCTTCAATTGTGTCCTCAAATTATCAAAATTTATTATTGACCATTATTAAATCAAAACATTCATCACAGGATAAAGTTAAAAATGATGAAGTAAAGATTAACAAATTACAATTAAAACATGCACAGTCATATAATTTGAGAAATAAAGAACAAATCTTGCAATTAAAGGAAATTTCATTAATATATCAGATGAGTACATTTCATGAAATTTATCAATTACATGCAAAAATTACAAGATAGTTCTATTCTAAGATTCTTAACATCAACAGCCTTAGTCCTAGTCTAAGAAGACTGACAAAGCTGACGGTGAAGAGAAACGAATGGCAGACAATTAATTTTTCTTCCTATTTTCAACAAAGAGAACAACAAGACGAATGATTTGCTCCTGCTGTTTAAGAATACGAAGATGAACTTCTCTTTGGAAAGACAGCATATCATTTTTAATATTACCCGGATGTTGATTCCAGATGTCGAATGGAATGCTGTTGATAGGATATAAAGTCGGAATTCCATTTCGAAAAATGGTCACAGTTTATGTGTTATAGCAGTAAAACCAACTAAAATGTGCCATTGTTTGAGAGAAGTGAAAATATATGATTTTACTGATGAATGATCAGTCATTTAAATAGGCAATGAAATATCAAGGGATGCGAGGAGTGTATAAAAATTACAAGTAAAAATAATGATCCCTCGACTCCCTAGACTGATGTGTAATAATAACAGTCAATAAAAGATCTAAAGCCAGAGTTAATGGGCATGAGAAATAATTAACAATTACTGTGCACATGCAGTTTTTCAAGGCATACACGTTAACCACTAACCCATAATGATTATGACTGTTTTTAACTTACCCAAATTTATTCTGATTTAAATATGACTGTTTCAGATTTTACCACAAATAAGTCAAGTAAAGAAAAATGCCACGTAAGCATCAAAAATTCCATCATGATTTAATATCGGAACTTAACTCATATCAGATTTTAACAGTCATCAGAACATGGCTTCTATACTCAAATAGTGAATATCTTTTTCTATGATTCTTCATACAAATACTGACTTGTTTTCTTCAGAGTTTAATCATCAGAACTTCCATCAGAACTTGTTCTCAGAATTTATGCAAATGACACTTAACTGTTTGTCAAAAACAATTTAATCACCACAGTAATTTTCATCATTCATATAGAGTGAAAGTGTGTGCATTCAGCAAAATATCAGATAAGGATTAAAGTCTGATCAACTTCAGTACATCTTAGAAATAAGGCATAACTAGAAAAAAATGCTTAAAATCTGTCATCAGTCATGATGTCTACTATAGAAAAAATTTATGCAAGAGTCCACCTCAACTGTTTGTGCTCATTTTATGCATCTTTTGAAATTCCTTTTTACAGTGGCTTCTCAGTGTAAGTGAGTCACGACTGCTTATCAGAATTTATGTTGTTATCAGAGTATTTCTCCAGTAATCATTGAGTGTGAAAAGTCACCAAGAAAAATATATGCTTTTCTAATGCATATTACTTAATACCAGCAATGCACTTGGGTCATCCCTTCCACATTTTTACTCTAGATCTCAAAGGAGTACCTGACTTTTATTCTTTTCTTTTCTTTTGATAAGTGAGGCTTAGAAGCACTTAGTTCATTCTTAAGATTTACTGACAACAGAAATTGATAGATAAGAAACAAGAATCTAGTTTGTGACTTAGTAATAAAATACACAAAGTAACTGGACTAAGCTCAATATCAGAATCTTCTTGTGTTAATGAGTTTCCACATAAACAACTAATTCAAACATGGGATTTCTAGTAAGTTAAAGACTACTAGGTCAGCTATAACGACTCGTAAATTTCTGTAATATTTAAATATGTAATTATTGCATAGATAATAAATAAAGAAGTTTATATTATTTATGGTCTCTGTGTTTATTTATTATTGTTTATATGTGATTGTTGGATTGCGTGGTATGTTTTAATGATTAACTGTTGCACAATGTTATTTTTGGTTTCGCTTCTGAAAAGTGATTTTATGACAATCCTATTTTCAAAATTATTTGGATTGTCTCTAAAATTATTTTTATGCTTTTATAATCTTACTAATTATTTTTTGGATTTTATAAAATTTACAAATCAATATTCTCCTAATTATATATTCCTAAATGATTTTCTGAATTCATTTAACTGTAAAATCCATATTTAATTCTTGGATTCTTCAAAAATTATGAAACTCATATTTTATTATGTTTACAATATTTTGAGAATTTTAAAATTATTTTGGTAAACTTTGGGGTTAATTTCACCCGCACGTTGTTCCGTTTAATTGTTAAATGCGGGTATAGTTGCACTTCAAAAATGTTTTAAGAATTATGAAATTTATGTTTTTTCTGTTTCGGGATATTTATGAAATTTTAAGATTATTTTGGTACGATTTTGAGTAATATTTATTTGCAATTTGTATTAACAAAATAGATTAAAATAATGTGAATCGGCTTGCAGTTATCCAGAAAATGACACGTATCCATTTAATTGGACATGTGTCGTGTAATTGAGTAACAGGGAGGGGTGAGTCATTTGTTTCTTGTCTCTGTAAACATCAATCTCAATCTCTCTCTTTCCAGTCTCTCGCTCGATCGTTATCTCCCATTTTCTTCTCTCTTTCTCTCAGTTTCTTCCTTCCGTTTTTGCTTCCCTGGATTTCGGTCATCTTCCACCTGTTTTCCGGCCTATTTCCGGTGGGTCTCTTTTCCGGCCACTCAGCTCCGTTCCTTCGTCTATGCATATATGTATATGTATATACATGATCTGTGTGTGTATATAGTCAGTGGTGTGTGCGTTTTGTTGTGTCTGTGTTGAGGTGGTGGTGCTGCGCGGTGGCGTGTCGCGTGTGTGCCGTCTGGGTTTTTTGCTTCCCTGTTCCTGTTGTTCTTGTCGATTGCAATTCTGGAATTATTATATTGATTATTATATTTCTTGCAGGAATTTTATTGACTGATTTCGTGAAATAAATTATTCGTGTGGGAAAAATGAATTTTATTAATCGGCGAAGTTTATTTGGAAACCCGAAGAATTTTTGGGCACAAATAAATTTTGCTGCCGCGCGCGACGAATTTTTACGAGCGCGCAGTGGACGCTGATGACCCTATTCTGAGTCCTAAATATTTTAATAAATAAAATAATTTATATAAATTGTTTTCGGGACTAAAAATTTAGTTATGTGACGATTCCGATTGATTTTGTGGGGATTTGACGTCGATTTATGTTTCGACGGGTAGGCATATAAACAGAGGAGACGCTGTCCAAATTTTTCTAAAAATTACCTTAAATTACAAATCGAGTATATATATCTCGTTAATACAAATTGACCACTGGTTGCTATGTGCACTATTATTGCGTGTATATTATTATTATTGATATGCATACGAGTCGGGAATTATATCGTTGGGTAATTAGTTAGTGAGGAAACGTCAAGCATAATCGGTCGTTTAATCTAGGTTGTTTCGATTTCGTAGGTTCGAGTCGAAGGACCCCGTAGTTGAAGTCAATTAGAGTTAAGCCAGAGTTAGTGTAGAGCTTCGCAAGGCAAGTACCCCTGAACTAATCTTTTACAGTTCAGTATATATGAATAGTTGTTGATTTAAATTATGTACTGGAACAGAACGTTTTAAGTTACGTATTCCCCGTATTTAAATATTTTTTACTAAACGATGTTTTGGGGAAAAAGTAACTTCTGAAAATGCCTATCTCTAGATTGTGATTAAAATTAAAAAGGGATTTTTAGAATGTTTGTTGTAATCGTTTAAAAAGAGATAGGTGTAAATGATTTTGGAAACTGGGTAAAAATGAATCAGATATTGGATGGTCAGTGGCATAAGAGGCCCGTTATTAGGTAACGGCCCAACATGGTTGCGTAAGAGGCTAAGTCGGATGCGCGCACTGGTAGGCCGCTTAGTCCAGCATGACAGAGACCTAGCTAGTCTCTGAGTTCCGGAACAAATTGTGGTGGGATAGACTGATCAGCTGTCCCTAGAATTCATCCACGTTTATATCTGACTTTGGTTTAGTGGTTCCCGTAACGGAACAAATAGTTTATGGTCCCCGTAACGGGACAGATGATTTATGGGTCCATCAATGGACAGTGGTTTTGGAAAGGAAATAGCATGCTAAACTTGAACTTTGGTATTTTGACACAGCACACTACAAATGATATTATTTTGCAGAGCATGCTAGTTTTGATATCCAGTTTATACCTGTTTTACGGATTTTTCCTAAACTAGTTTGATATCTGTTCCTATACTATTTTTTTTGTATACATCATGTTTACTGGTTATTCATATAGAGGTACTGTTGAGCAATGGATTGTTCACCCTTGCAGCTTGTTTTGTATTTATTCATTGCAGATGTCTAGAAGACCAGGTCAGCATAGAGTGTCAGCCTCCGGTCCCGGCTCCTCTGAGGTAGTTTGTATCAAACCCTGAGGTCTGATGAGTTGCTGTAATAAGTGAGGATGTCTGTATTTTGAATAAGTTAGTGTTGTGTTGTAACTTTAATAATACTTGAACCTGCCTCGGCTCCTGGTTTGGGGTCGTGTGTTATAATAAAAGTGTATTTAGTAGTTTATGTTATAGTTTTTCATATTATTGGTGACGTCAGCCCCTGACCCCGGGGTTGAGACCATCACAGTTGGTATCAGAGCTACAGGTTCAAGTCCCTAATTTAGGTTAAGAGTTGAGTCAGTAAGGTGTAGGAAGTATGTTATTCCCAGTGGACTAACAATGAGATTTATAGAAGGGGGTTTGAATGTAAATCTCAAAACTTTTTCAAGTTTTGAGCAGTTTGTAAGACTAAGTGTTTGAGTGATCAAATGTGTGTGAATTGCTTGGAGCTAATGCAGACAGATATATATTCAAACACAAATGTAAAGAACATAGAGAACGTAAAAACTTTTCTGGTGGATTTGTTGTTCCACCAGAGATGTGTTATTTCAGAAAATCTGTGATTCAAAATTAAATCACAGCTGCTTCCTAGTACAAACTAGATGATTTTCTCTCATGATATTTCTAAACAGCTCAGGGAAAATTCACACCTAATTACTAGCTACTACTTGGTTTATATAACACCAAGTTTACAAGTGAAGACAAAGATAAAGTACAATAAGATAATAGTACTCCACTTGTTTCTGTTCCATTTTTATCCAGTGTAATATGAAATTATCTGTTGACTTTCCATTTTGAACCAGACTAAAATGGCTGCTTTTTCTGCAGTCCCTGAAATAGGCTACCATATCTCTGTCAATCCATGTGCCTCTGTCAGCTTTGTTAACTGTCACTATCAACTGCTATGAGACTGAGCATCCGTTGAAGCTTTCATCCGTTAATGGCTTTATCCGTTGATGCTCTAGCAATGCATCTGTTGAAGCTTTCATCCGTTGATGGCTTTATCCGTTGATGCTCAAGCAGTTGAAGCTTTATCCGTTGAAGCACTTATCCGTTGATGGATATTATCCGTTGAAGCGTTAGAGACATCCGTTGAAGCTTAGTTTCTTATCCGTTGAAGGTCTTCAATATCCGTTGACACTTCTTCACTTATACAAAATTACAAGGCATGAAATATTTACAATTAGCCCTCCTATTTGTACATCCATTAGTAGTCAACATGACTGATTTTCTCCTAACAACATCTAAGAATTACAGCTTGAAACCAGAGAGTGAGATGTGCTACAATACCAAACTTATTGCTAAGTAAGGCTACTCCTTCAACGGATAGCCAAGATGGTCTTATCCGTTGAGGCTACAAACACTAGATTTCTACTTAAGTGTTTTGCTGAACTTATCATCAAACTAATACACATATTCCTAACAATCTCCCCCTATTTATGTCTACTAGAACTGTAGGCATAAATTTGGGTTTAGCTTGATGATAACAAAACACTTAACAAATATATGAACTGTAATAAAGCAGAAATTCAAAAGTGCTACAAAAGTGTATATGCTGAGATGAGATTGAAGAAATACATTGTTTCCAAGGGTGCTCCTTTAGCCTGAGCAAATTACTTTCTTTTCCTTTGATCCCTAGTTTTCTTTCCTAGCCTCCTGTCATTCTCCTCTATTTGAAGTTGGAGTTGTCTATAGAATTCAGCTTCATCTTTTTCATTGATATCTAGCTTAGATTGCATATCCATGAGAGTTTCATTACTGGCAATATTTAGCTGATCTTCAATTCTGAAAAATCTTCTGACTCCTTTGTTGTCTCTGAACTCCATCAACCAATGAGGTGATTTGTGGATTGTAATACCTCTATCTTGAATGAGTAAAGTTCTAGGCAAGGCATTGGGCTCCCTCCAAGTTTTCCTTATGTTGGCAATCTTGTTGAGAATCTCAGTCCTGGCAGTTCTGGTAAAGCCAGAATCCTTATGTATGGCTGAGTAGACTCTAATCAAGGTAGAGTAGCCTTCATTCAGAATTCTGTGAAGAGGCCATGTTCTTTCCCCAGCTCCTTTGTATTTGAACACTAGTCTTTCTGGTAGCTGTCTGTAGGCAGCTATTCCCCTTACATCCTCCAGCTCATCCAGATAGAGTTCAATGTCTAAAAATTCTTTTATGTCACAGATGTGAACATAATCATCTTTAGAGGTTTGAGGTTTAGGCTTAGGCTTCTGTGTGAATTTGATTGAGGCTTTAGAGGGTGTTGATTTGATTCTTCTTTTCTGCTTCTTTGATGGTGGAGAGGAGGTTAGGAAGGTGGGAAATTTGATGGTGTCCCAATCAATTGGTTCCTCCTTGGGAATGATTATTTCACCATGAATGTTCATGAAGGGGTCAGGTACAATGGGTTCAGGAATAGAGGGTAGTGGTTTGGATATTGATTGGGTTTCTTCAGTCTTATCTACCTTCTTTCTCTTTGCATTGACCTTCTTTCTTTTCCCTTTCTGCCATTCTTCCTTACTTCTTTCCTCCATCTCAGTACCAACCATGTCCCCCATAGCTTCATCTTCACCTTTGTCTTCAATTTCTTTCTGTTCTTCAGCCTGACTTGACTTTAGCTGTTTTTCAAGCTTTGCTTGTGCTCTTTTGTCAGCCTTTAGCTATTTGGCTTCTTCCTTCAACCTTTTGGTTTCTGCCTTCTTGGCTATTGAGAATTTGGGATGTCCTTGCATCACACATATGCTCTTTCCCTCTCTGAAGATAATAGCCATGTGTCTCCTTACAGCCTCATCCATGGTCTCTTTGAGATATGCAATACTTCTACCTAAAAGCTTGTTCTCATCAGCTTTTGGAAGAGGAAAATCCACCTCTTTTAGAGGATTCTTTGTAGAGTCCTTATTGGATCTGTTGTTGGGCTTGAGAATCATAGGTTGCAGATCTTTGGAAGAAGCTTCTCCATCCTTATGACTCCCTACTAGCTTGAGTTCCATAATAATTGATTCCACTTTTGTGCTATGCTTCACAGATTGTGATTGAGAAGTTGTAGAACCAAATATTAGTTGCATCTTTTCATCAATCTTCTTCCTTTGCTCTTTGACTTGCAATTCAGCTGCTGCTATCTGGATTAGATCAATTCCATCTAGCTTTCCTTTGACTTGAATTGGTGGAGAAGTTGTGATGACAGGAACTAGCACTTGAGAAATCTGAACTGTTGTAGATGGCTCTCCTTCCCCTTCCCCTTTATTCTCTCCCTTTTTGTTATCATCAAGGGTAGGGGTCAAGCCTTGTGCTTGTGCCAGCTGCATGAGTAGATTTGTTTGAGTTTGTTGATTCTGAAGAATGGTGACCATAGAGCCTTCAATGATTTGAACCCTATCTTCCAATCTGGCCAGCCTCTTGTCAGCATCAGATGCCTTCCTCAGTCTCCCCAACAAATCTTGCATAGTACCATAGGGTATAACTGAATCCAATTTCTCAGCATTGTAGGATTTCAGATCAGCAATGTCTAGCTTGAGCTCATCCACACTTAGATTGTGCTGGTAATGCTGCAACTGCAAGAGATGCAGAGATTCCAGATGAGCTTGAAGAATTGCCTTGGTACCAGCATCCTGAGTCTCCTGAATGGCCTGCTGAATTTTCATGACTTGTTTGACCAAAGTGACACCAAACTCTCCTGGTGTTGATGGTTTTGCCCATGCCCATGCAGGAAGACTAGGAACAGAACTTGGGCCTGCTACTCCCCCTAAGTTCATGCTCTCATTCAAAGAATTAGAGTCATCATCATTAGAATTTACTCCAAATTCCTCAGATGGCTCACCAGCTTGAGAAGGCAGCCTGTTGACAACAGCTTTGTCTCTGAGAAGAGATTCTGAAGTGTGTACAATATGTAGTGTCTGTTCTGCCTCCACATTGCCCTGTGCAGCCAATAATTGATAGGCTGAAACAGGGTGAATAAAAGTGTCAGCATCCAAGGAAATTGTAACACCCCCAGATCCGGGGTCGGGGATCCGGGTCGTCACGGTCTTTCTTTCCACAATATCACTTCACTTAATTAATAATAATAACCTTATGCTGTGACCCCACACTAACACACACCACAACCCGTTATAGTCTCAGAGATGAAATTTAAATAAGTACAAGTCTTTGAATCCATAATTTAAAAGTTATTACAACCCAAAATGATTACTTGATAAATTTACAGTTAATTGCCATTATCTGCCACAAGTTATAATTATACATAATTGATTCTCAAAAGTAGATGGTCTGATCTACAATAGATTTACCTCTGCAGCTATAGCAGCTACAACATCAACGGGAAGACGCGGGACGCTTCCCACGCGCTTGCGCTGGGTCTGCTGGAGTCTGGCCATCTTTCCTAACTGTTGTTGTGTGATGAAGAAATAAAGCAAGGGTGAGCAGCAAGCCCACCAAAATAATATGTATAATGATTAACAATATATGAGCCTTCTCATAGCACTCATGAAAGTCTTGGTCAAAAGAAATGAACCAAGTTGATATCTTAATGCGATGAAGTCGCAAAATATTCAGTATATATATATATACATATATACTTTTCAAAATATGGGAAGTCCTCTTCCATGCATAATACACACAGAGTTCCAGTTTATAACTGTATATATAAAAAATATCGTTGCAAGGTGATCTCATATATCTAACCTTGTCTCAACGTTTTTCCGAAAATCTTTGTCATTCATAAGACAATCATTAACTAGATATAAGTTTAAAAGATGAAGTTACAAGATACCCCAAAATACTTATATCTTTCCCAAATACTACTTGAACTACCCCCGTTCAAGTTATAATCAGTTTCAAAGGTTCATCACATAGATGAGACTACAAGACAAGATTTGAATAGATTCAATCTTTGAATATCATTATAAATAATGAAGTTACGAGATACTTCATTAAGTCCCGATATATAAATATATTCATATATATCTCCCATACATTTCCTGAAAACCTCTGTCATGTAAAGTATGAACAGAGTTGCAATATCCAATGAATTTGGAAGGAAAAGAATTTTGGCATAAACCAGATATCTTGCTGATCAGGCAAAGATACCAATAAGTAACCTTTTCTACTGTAGATGGATGAATTCCTCACCGGTCATCACCCTGGCCGCATTAGGACCTCGCGCTAGACCGTTACCCGGCCACTCACGCGTTGATGGACTGCCACCCAGCCACTTACACTTTGATAGACCGTACCCCGGCCTGTCGCTTATGCCGACTCAATTAGATGGGCTTACTTCCCGAACATTGGGCAAGTAATCAATTCATTCATCAAAACAGCAACCTTGTTGCGAATATAAAATACACCACAGAGCCGGATCCCTTAGATTTTTGAGCGAGTATTCAAGTCCCCTTAAAATGGAAGATCTTGAATTTGGAAACAAGTTTTGGGATCCTCTCTACCTTTTAAATTCATTTTGAAGACTCGAAAACATTTTTAAGAATGTTTGGAGTAATGCTGATTTAATAAAATAAATCAGTCCCAATATGAAAGAAATATCTGAATATTATTATTTAAATAATATTCCCATAAAGAATAATTGAGGTAGAAGTTGGAAAACTTATACTTGAATGAATAGCAATTAATCAAGGATATACTTATACGAAAGTAATATCTTTATTTGAATAATCAAAAATAAGTTTGATTATTGACACCTTATTCTTTAATAAAATAAAGAATATATTTCAGTAATAAGCGGAGTCATAATACCTCGAATGAATATTATAAATAATATTCATTAAATAAAATAAATGAGTCATACATCCTCAAATGAATATCCAAGTAATATTCAATAAATAATATAAAGGAGTCATAAGTCCTTGAATGAATATTCAAGATAATATTCAATAAATAATATAAAGGAGTCATAAGTCCTCGAATGAATATTCAAGATAATATTCAATAAATAATATAAATGAGTCATAAGTTCTCGAATGAATATTCAAGATAATATTCATTAATAAAATAAAGTTATCGAATAAACCTTATTCGATTAATAGTTTTGAAAACTATAACCATATATATATAAATATATATATATATATATAAAATCTACTCGGGATCCTCGACTCCCGGTTTTAGAAAATGTTTTCACCTTTGGGTCCCTATACTAAGGGTACACGCAACTACTGCTTATCTCTAGCATAGGTATTATGCAACTATAAGCATCGAAATCAACAGATAGATAACCAGATTACGAAACAGACATGCATATATACCATATCAGCATGCTCCAATATATCGCAAAATTTGCTAATAACAATCATGCACTTATCACAAGATAATGCATATACATATATTTACATCACAACAACAGTTATAACGGGTAGAAAACTTGCCTGAGCGACTGGGGGTTACGAATGGCTCGGGACGAGTCTGGTAACCTATAAACAACAAGTAAGTTGGAATTAAACCAAAGTCACTTGTATATCTATACTCTAACCAACTCAGACTCTAACGCTCGTTTTGCGCTTACTGATTTGCTTAAGTCACCCGGGTACCCTCGGCTCCACCATTTTTAATAATTTAACCTTTACGAGTTTTAAGGCGATTCCTTCGCGAGTGTCTTACCAACTGCCTAACACACTTACCATAAATGTTTCATACATTAATTAACCTTTTCGGTCTTTAACCTATGTTTTAAAGTAAGGCGAGGGGAAAAGTTTCGTTCGCGAAACGCCGTTACTTGAAACGGTCGTTTCTCCTAAACCGTGCATCGGAATCGAACGAACTACATATCAAAACGAAGCTCGTCACATGAGCTATCTAAACATGGCAGTGGTCATAATCTAGCAGGGGGTTCTCGGGTCCTAATGGTATGCACAAAAACAGTCTACAGAAAATCGGACGTTACGACGACTATGTTTACGCGATTACCAATGATTAAACTACTCCAATTAACCACCAACCAACTCATAACCATCAATACAACAAAACTTCACCTAAACCATACCACATCAGTCCATAATCTCCAAGGTTTTCAACTCAAACAACCACAATCAAGACCTATGAACTATAATCAAGCTTCAATTACCAAAACACTTCCAAATCAAACCAAACTACTAATAATCACAATCCATGCTTCTCATTTCACAACACCAACCATTAAACTTACTAACAAATAAAGTAAAGGCTAGGATTTGAAGTTTATACCTTCCTTGGGAGGTGTTAAGTTGCTAGGAAGCCTTAGGGAGCCTCTTACAAGCTTGATCTTTCCAAAGAAATCAAGAACACAAAGTTAGGCTTTGAAGTTTCTAAAAGTCCGATTTAAAGAACTGTACAAATGAGGGTCTTACCATGATTATTTGGACGATACTTGTGAACAAGAGTTGTAGGCCATGTCAATACCTTTCCAATGAGCTATAGAACATAATATTTGAGTGAGAAATGAAGGAGATACAGCAGTTTTAGTGTTCTGGTTCTGTTTTGGCCGAGAGCATAAAGAACAATGCCTTGGTTTCTTTTTGATTTTGATGAAAAATGATTTGCTTGGCTTGGTTGGTTTGATTTTTGTGTTTGTTTTAGTAAATTACCTAGTTGCCCTTGATTTTTTGTGGTTAAAAAGCCACCACATCTCCTTCCTTCCCATGTCATGCTTGTGTCATCCTCATGATGTCATCCTCCCCTCCTTGTCCTCTTCTCATTGGTTGGGTGACATCATCCTCTCTAATCCCTTTGATTAACTTCCTAATTGTTTGCCTAATGACCGCTGATCTGTTATACTGTTCGCTTAACTTTCGTTTTTGTTTATCGTTTGAGGGATCATACCCGGGATCTTATTACTTAGGTTCCCTTAACCTTTCTCAATACATTATATTCCTTTTTATGATCCTCTATTATAATCCTTTAATTTAAATCCTTTTATCCTGTTACCTTATACTCAATTCTTTCTGTATCTATTGGATTTCCGGGAAAAATCAAAGTGTTCGGATTTGGATTCTGACGATCTTTACATACACTTATATCCCATATAAAGTACTAATAAAATCTCAGAATATCCATATCAGAACCCCTACATAGTGTGGCATGAAAAGTTTTCTCATTCAGCAAAAACACTATTCATAAGGGTTTCAAAAATTCCCAAAAATTGGGGTTATTACAGTCTCCCCTCCTTAAAAGGATTCCGTCCCGGAATCAAATAGAAAAAAATGGGGATACTTTCTTAGCATTACACTTTCTAACTCTCGAGTAAATTTTCCCATATTGTGGTCCTGCCACCAAACTCTGCCTAGTTTGATAATCCTTCCCCTAAGCACTTGTTCCTTTTCACTCTATAACCCTTCCTGGTTGCTCCATATAGGTTACGTCGGGTTGCATGTCTATGCGCTCATATGCCCCTATTTGTCTAGCATCCGAATTACACTTTCTTAACATTGATACGTGAAATACGCTATGACTTGCTACATGTTCTGGGGTAAGGCTAGCTCATATGCTAACTTCCCAATACTCCTTAATATATCCAAGGGTCCAACAATTGGTGGACTTAGCTTTCCTTTCTTTCCGAATCTCATCAATCCTTTCCAAGGGATACCTATAACATTACTAGGTCCCCTATTTCGTACTCTTTATCCTTTTGTGTCAAATCAACATACTTATCATGTCCATCTTGGGCTACTACCAGCCGTCCTCTGATTAGATCTATCATATCCTTGGTCCTTTAGACCACTGCTGGTCCGAGCATCTTGCGCTCTACAACTTCATCCTAACATAAGGGAGATCGATATTGTCTTCCCTCAAGGATCTCATAAGGCGATATCTCAATACTGGCATATGATCTATTGTCGTAAGAAAACTCAATCCGTGTTAAGTGATCATTCCAATTTCTTTCAAGTCTATTGCACAGACTCTCATTATAGCTTTTAGCATTAGAGCTTTTGCTTCTCAATACCCATTCTTTTCCAGTTCGTAATCGCTACTACCTTCCGTTCCTAATATTATACTGGTTATACTTTTGCTCGTTAGCGTTCTATAACCTTTTAATAACCACGTCAACCTTAGTATCACAAATGTGTTCCCATTCCGCATACTACCACCACTTTATTACTTCTTTTTCAGTTGTTTCTATTTTCCAAAATTTGATCAATCAAATAGAAGTAAAGGAATTTGTTGAGAGATCACTATGATCATGAACACTTGTTATATCGCATAGTTAGTACAGAAGGTGGCCAGCCTTTAGTACTTGATAAGCAATTAAACAATAGCTGGTATCCTACTCGGCTTCTATCACACAGATAGATAGTCATTCGGCAATACCTCCCCTTCTGGAAGGGTTGTTCTTCTCAGCTTACATGAAATGAATAGAAGAGAAAAGAACAAACTGAAGAGAATTGTATATTCATAAAAAAATTTTATTGCCATAAAATATCTGGCTTGGAATCTACCTCTGAACTATAGAGGTTTGTCATAGAAGAACAAAACATATATGTATTTATATCAACATCAAGTATTATAGCATCGCATTTCACGTGCCTAAATATTTTCGCTATCCCGTCCATCATTCTATGGACCCATGCTCTTCCTCGAGCTTATACATAATCACCTTTGAAACTCCCTCGACATCGAAAATCGAATTTGGGATCTCATTCTATATATCACCGTTACTAGGATTCTATGCTCGCACCGCAACCTTCCTCGTATAATAATACGACTCTCTATTGATAAGAAAGAATAATTATTCACTAGGTAGATACTCTACTTAATTAGTCTATCAATGATAACTTATACACTACCACGACCCGATTAGGGGTACTCAATCTCAACACCCATTCCAATACAACTCTCATGGTTGTAATCAGCTCACTACTCGCAGAATCATTGCTGCCTTACTATGGTCCACCACTGACCCACTGTAGTCATTCATTTTCCATGAAGTCTTAATAGCTAACCATACGGAGTCCATACATGTCGTATCAAATCCTTCTAAGGAGGTAACATAATCACCATTCATGATTCATGGAGTACACTCCTGATTCTGACATACATACATGACATGAAGCAGATAAAATTGCAGAAGAGTTTCAATCAAAGCAACGATAGCAGGTTAATACCATTCTTAATCATATGCCTTAAATAGAAGACTTACTCAAAGGTTCGTTTAGTCCTTTTGAAACATGGTCCAGGCTCATTCTCAAGATAGTACCTTCTAAGATAGATAGCCCGCTCATGGCGATTACACGAATTAAACCTTTACTAACTACTATTATGGTTGGGTATTGCACATTCATCAGAAGGAATGACAATCTTCCAACCCAAAATACAACCATCACAGCTTTAACCATCATCACTGTATTCCTTTGGCACAAGCGCCTACAATTTTCCTTTTACCGTTAAAGTGTCGGCCACCTCTTTGGCCTTTCCTGATAGTAATAGTTCCTTACAGTCAATGTCTTTTAACCACCTTCAACTAAATTTTCTACCTCATTTCAATCACAGCTTATGTGAAGATGTTTTCCTTAAAATCTGATAAGTAAAAAAAATATCACCATTTTTCCATAAGTTATTGCCTCAATCTTTAGAGGTTAATCACTGTCACGACTGACTCTCAATCATACTTAGAACATCTTTTATCTTAGGTCCTAATTGCCCTGAACAAATTCGACCTTTACTGGTTCGATCCATACTTTCTCGTGGTTTAACACGTGCCCCACTTGGCATCATTATAATTATGTCATATTTCCTTTATCAACATTTTTATTCTTGAGAATTTCGAATATTTCCTTTCTCCTTGTAAAACCTCTAAGGTTATCGTTCAATCGTTCCTCCTGTATTCCCTATATACAGGGCATATCAAAATACCATTTACTAATACTAGAACCATTGTCTATATACTTCTGAAAAATTTCTCCACTGATCCTTAAAGGTTATTATTACCTTAATCCTTTCCAATTCATACTGTCAAAACTCATACTATCCCTATTAAGGGTGAAATGCCAACCTTTATGCATTCCCCTAGGATTCGTTTTAAGTTACCGATGTTCTATCCTTAATTCCACCTTTAAAAAGGTACAAGCATCCTTCCATGGATAAATAAAGTCATATATCCCTGATAGGGGTATCTTATTCAATCATTCCCACCTCAATAGTCTATACCTAACTTCATAATAGCATCCTTATTCAAATTGAGGTCAATCCATATGGCCTCCAAAAGATAACAATGGTCATCCGCTTTTCTTTCCTGATTTGGTAATGATAACATGGAGGTTCTGGAAGATATTGGTCATGTTCAACGTGAACTTCTTCTTAATAATTCCTTATTTACTTTTGTAGTTTCTCAACAGTCACCTCAATGTTGGGATATCTCTCATACCTGGCGTCTCCCTTTCTGGGTATCAAGCCACCGATCTTACACTTCACATTCTTGAAGGTCACTTCCTTCATCCAATTTTCCTAATTTCTTACTTCCTTGTCTCCTCAGTCTATCCGCGTCTCATATTTAACCTTCGAACTATCTCAAGTTTTCCTCAAATCCTCCCAACTTACAGGGGATAAAATATATGTATCTCTTATGCCTTCACCCAGCAATTTTAACTCATGGTGAATCACCCTCATCCTGACGATTACATACTTTTCTATTTCTATTGCTACGAGTCTTTAGGGTTTCCTCATACCCAATTCCTTTATCATTCCTCAAACTCTATTGCCTTTATATTCCTTTCCACTTCAGTTTCTTTTTATTTTCCTTTCTCTTATCGTTATTTCATGAACAACACAACATAAGCATTGATTTCAAACATCCCGTCATTCTGGATTCGTGTCCTCAGAACGAATCTTGACAACTTTTACAACTTAGATTCATAATTTATCATACTCGTCTGCCTTTGTTCTGGCTCTAAAGCTTTTACACTATCTCCTTATCTTTGGGAATTACTTTCCCGAAAACAATTGACTGGACTTAAATCAGTTTATTATAATCTCTTGCTCCGTGCCTTTCTTGGTCTTTCACCAGCGGGTGGTCTCTCTCTTAGGAGGGTAAGTGACAAAAACAGTCCTTTTGAGATTCGTCAATCATTTAGAATCTCAAATGATTCCTATATTTCCTTTAGCCAGGCTCTTGCCTCGGCTGGGTCAGCTTGTTCCATGGAACTCTGAGAGCTTAGCGACTTAAAGGTCCTGAAAGAATTTCTCACCGCACTGTCTCCTCAGGGTGGTGGTTGGGGATAATAGTCTAAGTTCTTTTTAGACAGGTCCATGAATTGCCGTATAGGAGTACCGTCTCGGGTCTCCTTTCCTTACTCGACTTTCTGTTTCCTTAGTATGAAATGTTTCATCCTACTCCCCATAATTGGGGTCATCTTTTAATTTAAAATCCTCATTTTCCACTCCATTATGTCATGGGTTCCTTCTATCTTGATGGCGACCTCCCTGACTATCACGTTCAGGGTTTGCTCTAAATCTTATTCCTCAAACTATGGCTCTCATATAAGTTCTCATCCTTACGCTCTTGAACTTTCGGAACCCAAATTCTATAGGAATACCTCATTATTCCCTTATCATCTTTCTCGATATTAATCTTTTATCTAATTGTTGGCTCTCTGCCTTTCTTCATAACTTTTTCTGGCACTATATGCTCTTTTCCAATAATTCGGGCTGTATTGCAATCTCGAACAGCTTTTCGGTACCGGCTCCGGTTACCTTCACTTCTATTTCCATTTTCTCAAAATCTCTTATAAACTCTCCAAAAGACATTATCATCTTGAGTCTCTCCTTTTTACTAAGGGCATCAGCCACCATATTGGCTTTCCTCGAATGATAAAGAATCTCCCAATCATTATTCTTGATTAGCTCTAACTGCCTCCTCTGGCATATGTTGAGCTCTTTCTACGTGAAAATGTACTAGAACACTTATGGCTTAGGTAATTCTCGCACTTCTCTCCATACAAGTAGTGCCTCCAATCTTTAGGGTAAAACTATTGCCACGAGCCTAAGCTCATGAGCGGGGATATCGAATTTCATATTACCTTAATTGTCTTGACATGTACGCGATTACCTTACCGTGCTGCATAAGCACGCACCCTAAGCCCTTGTGCGAAGCGTCACTACACTTCACAAAATCTCCTTTTCCATCCGGCAACGCCAGCATAGGGGCCATCACCAACCTCTCTTCAGTTCTTGAAAGCTGTTCTCGCATTTCTCTGTCCATTCGTAACTTCTCAGTCTTACGAGTAAGCCGCGTTAAAGGGGCTACTATCTTTACAACTTGAACGAACCTCCGGTAGTGACCGGCCAATCCTACCTCTGGTAGTCGACCAAACCATGGTCATCAATTCATCAGTGGTCCTTTATCCAATCCTGTCAGGATCCTCCATGGGATCCTCCTCAACAACTATCCCTTCTAGGACAACATCCTCAACCGCTACATCCTCAATATCAACATCATCCGGTCCTGCATTAGGACACTCTATCGGATCCACAATCCGATCTCCAATTAGTAATAAAATATCATCGCGATGTTGTTCCTCAACTTCAGGGTTCGGAGTCCCGCTACCATATACGATAACGAACTACGCTTCTATCGCTACATTTATAAGGGTTCCCATAAGGGTTTTAACTGTCAGTACTACGTTAGGTAGTCCGACTATGAACTTGGCAAGAGTTCTTATTATCTTAGTGAACTTATTATCTTAACGTCCCATCATCTCTGAGGTTTATAACGCTTAGCTCTGATACCATTTCTGTAACACCCCCAGATCCGGGGTCGGGGATCCGGGCCGTCACGGTCTTTCTTTCCACAATATCACTTCACTTAATTAATAATAATAACCTTATGCTGTGACCCCACACTAACACACACCACAACCCGTTATAGTCTCAGAGATGAAATTTAAATAAGTACAAGTCTTTGAATCCATAATTTAAAAGTTATTACAACCCAAAATGATTACTTGATAAATTTACAGTTAATTGCCATTATCTGCCACAAGTTATAATTATACATAATTGATTCTCAAAAGTAGATGGTCTGATCTACAATAGATTTACCTCTGCAGCTATAGCAGCTACAACATCAACAGGAAGACGCGGGACGCTTCCCACGCGCTTGCGCTGGGTCTGCTGGAGTCTGGCCATCTTTCCTAACTGTTGTTGTGTGATGAAGAAATAAAGCAAGGGTGAGCAGCAAGCCCACCAAAATAATATGTATAATGATTAACAATATATGAGCCTTCTCATAGCACTCATGAAAGTCTTGGTCAAAAGAAATGAACCAAGTTGATATCTTAATGCGATGAAGTCGCAAAATATTCAGTATATATATATATACATATATACTTTTCAAAATATGGGAAGTCCTCTTCCATGCATAATACACACAGAGTTCCAGTTTATAACTGTATATATAAAAAATATCGTTGCAAGGTGATCTCATATATCTAACCTTGTCTCAACGTTTTTCCGAAAATCTTTGTCATTCATAAGACAATCATTAACTAGATATAAGTTTAAAAGATGAAGTTACAAGATACCCCAAAATACTTATATCTTTCCCAAATACTACTTGAACTACCCCCGTTCAAGTTATAATCAGTTTCAAAGGTTCATCACATAGATGAGACTACAAGACAAGATTTGAATAGATTCAATCTTTGAATATCATTATAAATAATGAAGTTACGAGATACTTCATTAAGTCCCGATATATAAATATATTCATATATATCTCCCATACATTTCCTGAAAACCTCTGTCATGTAAAGTATGAACAGAGTTGCAATATCCAATGAATTTGGAAGGAAAAGAATTTTGGCATAAACCAGATATCTTGCTGATCAGGCAAAGATACCAATAAGTAACCTTTTCTACTGTAGATGGATGAATTCCTCACCGGTCATCACCCTGGCCGCATTAGGACATCGCGCTAGACCGTTACCCGGCCACTCACGCGTTGATGGACTGCCACCCAGCCACTTACACTTTGATAGACCGTACCCCGGCCTGTCGCTTATGCCGACTCAATTAGATGGGCTTACTTCCCGAACATTGGGCAAGTAATCAATTCATTCATCAAAACAGCAACCTTGTTGCGAATATAAAATACACCACAGAGCCGGATCCCTTAGATTTTTGAGCGAGTATTCAAGTCCCCTTAAAATGGAAGATCTTGAATTTGGAAACAAGTTTTGGGATCCTCTCTACCTTTTAAATTCATTTTGAAGACTCGAAAACATTTTTAAGAATGTTTGGAGTAATGCTGATTTAATAAAATAAATCAGTCCCAATATGAAAGAAATATCTGAATATTATTATTTAAATAATATTCCTATAAAGAATAATTGAGGTAGAAGTTGGAAAACTTATACTTGAATGAATAGCAATTAATCAAGGATATACTTATACGAAAGTAATATCTTTATTTGAATAATCAAAAATAAGTTTGATTATTGACACCTTATTCTTTAATAAAATAAAGAATATATTTCAGTAATAAGCGGAGTCATAATACCTCGAATGAATATTATAAATAATATTCATTAAATAAAATAAATGAGTCATACATCCTCAAATGAATATCCAAGTAATATTCAATAAATAATATAAAGGAGTCATAAGTCCTCGAATGAATATTCAAGATAATATTCAATAAATAATATAAAGGAGTCATAAGTCCTCGAATGAATATTCAAGATAATATTCAATAAATAATATAAATGAGTCATAAGTTCTCGAATAAATATTCAAGATAATATTCATTAATAAAATAAAGTTATCGAATAAACCTTATTCGATTAATAGTTTTGAAAACTATAACCATATATATATAAATATATATATATATATATATATATATAAAATCTACTCGGGATCCTCGACTCCCGGTTTTAGAAAATGTTTTCACCTTTGGGTCCCTATACTAAGGGTACACGCAACTACTGCTTATCTCTAGCATAGGTATTATGCAACTATAAGCATCGAAATCAACAGATAGATAACCAGATTACGAAACAGACATGCATATATACCATATCAGCATGCTCCAATATATCGTAAAATTTGCTAATAACAATCATGCACTTATCACAAGATAATGCATATACATATATTTACATCACAACAACAGTTATAACGGGTAGAAAACTTGCCTGAGCGACTGGGGGTTACGAATGGCTCGGGACGAGTCTGGTAACCTATAAGCAACAAGTAAGTTGGAATTAAACCAAAGTCACTTGTAAATCTATATACTCTAACCAACTCAGACTCTAACGCTCGTTTTGCGCTTACTGATTTGCTTAAGTCACCCGGGTACCCTCGGCTCCACCATTTTTAATAATTTAACCTTTACGAGTTTTAAGGCGATTCCTTCGCGAGTGTCTTACCAACTGCCTAACACACTTACCATAAATGTTTCATACATTAATTAACCCTTTTCGGTCTTTAACCTATGTTTCAGAGTAAGGCGAGGGGAAAAGTTTCGTTCGTGAAATGCCGTTACTTGAAACGGTCGTTTCTCCTAAACCGTGCATCGGAATCGAACGAACTACATATCAAAACGAAGCTCGTCACATGAGCTATCTAAACATGGCAGTGGTCATAATCTAGCAGGGGGTTCTCGGGTCCTAATTTTATGCACAAAAACAGTCTACAGAAAATCGGACGTTACGACGACTATGTTTACGCGATTACCAATGATTAAACTACTCCAATTAACCACCAACCAACTCATAACCATCAATACAACAAAACTTCACCTAAACCATACCACATCAGTCCATAATCTCCAAGGTTTTCAACTCAAACAACCACAATCAAGACCTATGAACTATAATCAAGCTTCAATTACCAAAACACTTCCAAATCAAACCAAACTACTAATAATCACAATCCATGCTTCTCATTTCACAACACCAACCATTAAACTTACTAACAAATAAAGTAAAGGCTAGGGTTTGAAGTTTATACCTTCCTTGGGAGGTGTTAAGTTGCTAGGAAGCCTTAGGGAGCCTCCTACAAGCTTGATATTTCCAAAGAAATCAAGAACACAAAGTTAGGCTTTGAAGTTTCTAAAAGTCCGATTTAAAGAACTGTAAAAATGAGGGTCTTACCTTGATTATTTGGACGAGACTTGTGAACAAGAGTTGTAGGCCATCTCAATACCTTTCCAATGAGCTATAGAACACAATATTTGAGTGAGAAATGAAGGAGATACAGCAGTTTTAGTGTTCTGGTTCTGTTTTGGCCGAGAGCATAAAGAACAATGCCTTGGTTTCTTTTTGATTTTGATGAAAAATGATTTGCTTGGCTTGGTTGGTTTGATTTTTGTGTTTGTTTTAGTAAATTACCTAGTTGCCCTTGATTTTGTGTGGTTAAAAAGCCACCACATCTCCTTCCTTCCCATGTCATGCTTGTGTCATCCTCATGATGTCATCCTCCCCTCCTTGTCCTCTTCTCATTGGTTGGGTGACATCATCCTCTCTAATCCCTTTGATTAACTTCCTAATTGTTTGCCTAATGACCGCTGATCTGTTATACTGTTCGCTTAACTTTCGTTTTCGTTTATCGTTTGAGGGATCATACCCGGGATCTTATTACTTAGGTTCCCTTAACCTTTCTCAATACATTATATTCCTTTTTATGATCCTCTATTATAATCCTTTAATTTAAATCCTTTTATCCTGTTACCTTATACTCAATTCTTTCCGTATCTATTGGATTTCCGGGAAAAATCAAAGTGTTCGGATTTGGATTCTGACGATCTTTACATACACTTATATCCCATATAAAGTACTAATAAAATCTCAGAATATCCATATCAGAACCCCTACATAGTGTGGCATGAAAAGTTTTCTCATTCAGCAAAAACACTATTCATAAGGGTTTCAAAAATTCCCAAAAATTGGGGTTATTACAGAAATGTTATCAATGACAGCTTTGTAATGTTGCTGAAATTGTCTTTCCTTATTTGCATCATCCACTTTCATTAACTCACTAGCAATGGCTGGATCCACCCTTATAGCTTCTGTACCTGCCTTTCTCTCAATTTCTCTCTGTTCTTGCATCAGGGGCTCCCCCTGGCTCACACACACCCTCACCTTCACCTTCTAAGGTGGCACTCCTCTCACTTACTTTTGCCATGCTGAAAGAAAGAGCATGCATTTTGTGACTCTCAACCTCTCCTTTTGCCTGGGAGCAACCCAGCCTCTCACTCAAAAAATCACTCCCTTCCCTCAAGCCTAAAAGTGATTGTACAGTTGCCATGTCCTCTACAGTTGGAGTTGTTTCTGTTAAGTGTGTAGAGGCCATCAACGGATAGGGAGTATCCGTTGAAGTAGAAACTGATGATATCAACGGATAACTGCTGTTAAGCTTATCCGTTGAAGAACAACCACTAGTCAACGGATGAGAGATATCCGTTGAAGAAGAAAATGATGTTGAGATAGAAAGTGATATAATTGTTGAATCTGTGTGGATTGATTTTAAGTGTGGTGACACAGATTCTGCAACTATATCTGAAAGAATTGGCTGATGATCCAACAAATCATCTAAAAGATGATGATCACCAGGTTTTGAGTGGGGCTCCTCCCTGAGTTGTAATGAGGGAGAATCAGGAATTGATGTGAATATCATATCCACATCCAGAGAGGGTGTTGGAGAGTTTGATGAATGGTGTGTTTCTATATTGAGAGAATGGGGCTGTGATTCCACATTTGCTGGAATCACATCAAGCTGAATTTGAGAAGGCACAGATACTGGTGGATGTATCTGTGCTGTGTGTGTCCCTTGTGTGGAAACTAGGGTTTTGGCCTTCTTCTTCCTTGAAAAGGCTTGAATTGGTGAATGTGTAGTTTCAGTGTCCCTCCCTCTTTTGTTTTGTGTCCCTGGTTGGGGACTATTTTCAATAGTTACACCCTTTTGGGAGGATGCAACTAGGGATGTGCTAGACTCCTTTTGAACCACTACAGTCTTTTGAGAGACTGCAGCTTGGCTGGTTTGGGTACCACTCACCTCTCCCACCTTATCCTGGGGGGCTTTTTGATGTTCACCCCTCCCCTCACCACTCACACCCTGTTCACTCCCTTCAGGGTTTATGGTAGTTGTTACAACTGTTGTCTTTTGAGAAACAACAGAGGTAGGTTTCTTTGACTTGACTTTGGAAACTTTAGATTTGGTGGCTTTGGTAGGAGCCTGTTTGGACAATGACACAGGTTCCATAGCCACACTAGAAAGAAAAGAAACATTGGGGTTGGAAATAGTAGGAGTTATAGAAACATTTACCTCACTTACCTGTGGTGCATTCATGATTGGCAAGTATACCAATTGCACCTGGCTGTTGAGGTTCATTCTCAAAAGGTCTGCAAGGACCCTTTTCTCTTGTGCCCAGCATTTGAGTTTATTATTCTCATTGGATATAACCAACCCTTCAGCAACATGGTTAGCCAATAACATAAAGAATCTAGCAAAGTAGATGTTATGTGGTCTATTAGCTTTGTTGCCTAATCTGGAACCTAATTCTAGCATAACACAGTTGCTAAAATTAAAGTACCTATCAGAAACTAGCATATAGAGCATATTAACAAGAGATGAAGTGATAGCATCAAAATTGCTAATTTTCCAAGAGAAAACCTTAATAAAGGCATCTCCAAGAAAACTCAATTCCTTCCTAAGGCATTTCCTTCTAATACTACCTAAACTAGCAGAATCAAAAGCATAGCCTATGGAATCTAGCATTGCAGAGACATCTTTATCAGTATGTGGTGACATGGCATTATTCTCAGGCAACTTAAAGCAAGATTGTATATCATCACAATTAATGCAATAGTCCTTACCTTTGAGAGAGAAGGCAATAGTCATATCTGTGGAGTTGAACTCTGCAGTTGTCCAAATCTCCTCAATCACTTCACAGTAGATGGTTGGGGCTTCCAGCATTGCATAGCTCAGTTTGCAGTTCTTGATGAAGTCCATCATCTTGTGATAATCAGAATGGGCTTCATTCTTTTCAACCAAGACTATGAAATTATTCTTTTCATAAACAAATTCTGTTTGAGACATAATTTTGACTACTGGAGCCATTGTTGTGAGTAGAGGTTGCAGAGAAAAACTTGAGAATTGAGAGAGAGAAAGAGAATGATAATTGCAAGAAAGCGTAAAGTGAAAATAAGAATTCAATTGGGCTTTTATACTTTCTTGAATTAAAACACAAATAAAATAATTAAATGATACTTTTAAGTAAGTGACAGCCGTTCAGGAATAAATGAAACTGTAGAAATTCTGAAAACTACCGTAAATACAAGTACATACAACACTGTATATCTGTATCAATGGTTGAGTAAAAGAATCAACGGTTGTGACTCACTGACGTGACACATCAACGGATAAAGTAAATAGTTATCCGTTGATGAACAACACTATTTTATCTGTTGAAGGATAAAATTACCAGAAATGTATTTGTCTTTCAACGGATAATGAATATCCGTTGATAGAACAATTTTGGCTTTCAACGGATAGGGAATATCCGTTGATAAGATAAGTCTTGATAAAAGCCAACTTTGTTCTTGCAACAAATTCATTTCAGGCTACAAGACAGATTACATAGATGACATAGATTATGAATAGTTAAGCATACCTAACTCACTTACTAATCTTGTGAATGTTGATTCATCAAGTGGCTTGGTAAATATGTCTGCAATCTGCTTTTCACTTGGAACAAAATGAAGTTCCACTGTACCTTTCATCACATGTTCCCTAATGAAGTGGTACTTGATATCAATGTGCTTGGTTCTTGAGTGCTGTACTGGATTTTCAGTAATGGCAATGGCACTTGTGTTGTCACAAAATATTGGAATTTTGTCAACAATTATACCATAGTCAAATAACTGGTTCCTCATCCATAGTATTTGTGCACAGCAACTACCAGCTGCAATGTACTCAGCTTCAGCTGTTGATGTGGAAACAGAATTCTGCTTCTTGCTGAACCATGATACAAGCTTGTTTCCTAGAAATTGACAGGTGCCTGTTGTGCTTTTCCTGTCTATTTTACAACCTGCATAATCTGCATCTGAGTAGCCAATTAGATCGAAACCAGATTCTCTAGGGTACCAAATTCCTAGATTTGGAGTCCCCTTGAGATATCTGAAAATTCTTTTAATAGCCACTAAGTGAGATTCTTTAGGGTCAGCTTGAAATCTAGCACAAAGACATGTAGAAAACATAATATCAGGTCTACTGGCAGTTAAATATAAAAGTGAGCCAACCATGCCTCTATAACTTGTAATATCCACAGACTTTTCAGCTTTATTTAATTCAAGCTTGGTGGCAGTGGTCATGGGAGTTTTTGCAGGTGAACAGTCCATTAAGTCAAACTTCTTTAAAAGATCATAAATATATTTAGTTTGACTAATGAAAATTCCACCACTAACTTGTTTAACTTGTAAACCAAGAAAATAAGTTAGCTCTCCCATCATGCTCATTTCATATTTACTTTGCATTAATTTAGCAAACTTTTTACAAAGTTTATCATCTGTAGATCCAAATATAATATCATCTACATAAATTTGTACAAGTATCTTAGAGCCATTAACATTTCTAAAGAAGAGAGTTTTATCAACAGTACCTCTTGTAAAGTGATTATCTAGAAGGAATTTTGATAAAGTCTCATACCAGGCTCTAGGTGCTTGCTTTAGTCCATAGAGTGCTTTCAACAAATAATACACATGGTCTGGAAAATTTTGATCTTCAAAACCTGGAGGTTGGCTTACATAAACTTCTTCCTCCAATTCCCCATTTAGAAATGCACTCTTGACATCCATCTGATAGACTTTGAAATTGGCATTAGCTGCATAGGCTAGAAAGATTCTGATGGCTTCAAGTCTGGCAACTGGAGCAAATGTTTCATCAAAATCTATTCCCTCTTGTTGAGAATAGCCTTTGGCAACCAATCTGGCTTTATTCCTTATGACAATGCCATTTTCATCCATCTTGTTTCTGAATACCCATTTTGTGTCAATAGAACTCTTGTTCTTTGGCTTGGGTACCAGCTTCCATACTTTGTTCCTCTCAAATTGGTTTAGCTCCTCTTGCATTGCTAAAATCCAATCTGGATCCAAAAGAGCTTCTTCCACTCACTTAGGTTCCTCCTGCGATAGAAAGCTACTATACAGACATTCATCTTGAGTAGCCCTTCTAGTTTGTACTTTTGATGTAGCATCACCAATGATCAGTTCAAAAGGGTGATTCTTGGTCCATTTCCTTTGAGGTGGTAGATTAGCCCTAGATGAGGTTGCCTCAGTATTGTCATGATGTGAGATATAATGTTGATTTGTTGAAACTCCCCCTGAGTTGCTGATCCTTTGAAAGGAATTGGGAGTTCTATCAACTGATGAGGTGAATTGATTATCCGTTGACAGAATGTGATCAACAGATGCTTCGTTATGAACTTCAACGGATGATGCACTTTGTCTTTCAACGAATGCTGCTTTGCTTCTTTCAACGGAAGATGAATTATGACTTTCAACGGATGCAGCATTTTGTGCATTATCCAAAGGCAGACTATGGTTTCTTCTTGAGATGCCTTCTTCATCATTCTCATCTTCACTATCATCACAATATATCTCAATATTGTCAAATTTGAGTCCTTCATGATGTCCTTCATCTGTTAGTCCATCAATCTTTTTATCATCAAACACAACATGTACAGATTCCATGACAATGTTGGTTCTTAGATTGTAGACCCTATATGATTTTCCAGCAGAGTAACCAACAAATATTCCTTCATCAGCTTTTGCATCAAACTTTCCTTTGTGATCTGGTTGATTCCTTAAGATGTAGCATTTGCAACCAAAGACATGTAGAAAGTTTAAAGTTGGTTTTCTTCTCTTGAATAATTGATAGGGAGTCATGCATTTTGCTTGATTGATTAGAGAAATATTCTGAGTGTAACATGCACAGTTAACAGCCTCAGCCCAAAAATTAGTTGGGAGTTTTGACTCCTCAAGCATTGTTCTTGCAGCTTCAATTAGTGATCTGTTCTTCCTTTCCACCACACCATTTTGTTGTGGAGTTCTTGGAGCTGAGAACTCATGCATGATCCCATTTTCTTCACAGAACATCTTCATGGTTGAATTCTTGAACTCAGTTCCATTGTCACTCCTAATATTCCTTACTTTGAAATCAGGATGATTGTTGACTTGCTTGATATGATTGATGATGATTTCACTAGCTTCATCCTTTGATCCAAGAAAATAAACCCATGAAAACTTTGAGAAATCATCTACAATCACTAGGCAGTATCTTTTCCTTGAAATTGACAATACATTTACTGGTCCAAAAAGATCCATGTGTAGAAGTTGCAGTGGTTCATCAATTGCAGATTCAAGCTTCTTACTGAATGATACTTTCTTTTGCTTTCCTTTCTGACAAGCATCACACAGCCCATCCCTTGTGAATTCCACTAGAGGCATTCCTCTAACTAAGTCCTTTTTGACTTGATCATTCATTGTCTTGAAATTCAAATGGGACAGCTTCTTGTGCCATAGCCAACTTTCAACTGGACTTGCTTTGCTGAGAAGACAAGTAATGGATTCTGCATCTGTAGAGTTGAAATCAGCTAAGTACACATTCCCTTTTCTAACTCCAGTTAGAACCACTTTATTGTCCTTTTTACTTGTGACAATACAGGCTTCAGAATTGAAGGAAACAGTATTCCCTCTGTCACATAGTTGACTGATGCTCAATAAATTATGTTTGAGACCATCAACCAATGCAACTTCATCAATGATGACATTTTCTTTTGAAATCAAGCCATATCCCATAGTGAATCCTTTGCTGTCATCTCCAAAGGTTATGCTAGGGCTAGCTCTCTCCTTAAACTCTGTGAGCAGGGTGAAATCTCCTGTCATGTGTCTTGAACAACCACTGTCCAAGTACCATAGATTCCTTCTTTGTCCCTGCACACAACAAAATCAATCAAGTTGATTTTGGTACCCAAGTTTCCTTGGGTCCAGCCTTGTTAGTCTTTTTCCTAGACTTCATTCCTCCTGCATCTTTTGACTTAGGTAATTTTGGGTCAACCTTGGTCTCAGATGTGGTTGGTTGAAGTGTAGGGTTAGTCACAAAATCATTTAACACATTTGATTGAATTTGTTAAGGCATTGGTTGTGCATACATGTTATTCCACATAGGCATATTGTATGGCATTTGAGGCATACTAAATGCAGTAAAGTAAGGATTGTTAATGTATGGCATGTTTGCAAAATGTGCATGGGGATTCTGGTTAGACATAACAGGCATAGCATGCAGAGGTGACATAGACATGTTAGGCATGGAGGGATTTGAAGGCATGGGAGCATTTTTAACAGTTTTGCAATTATCAGATAGATGATTAACACTTTTACAATGAACACAGCTTTTTCTAGGAGCATACCTATCAGGTGTGTAATTATTATGTTTATTAATCCCTACCTTCCCATTCCTTTTAGATTTTCTTTTAGTTTCCTTCTTATCCTCAACCAACTTAAGCCTATCTTTCAACTGATCTAAAGTCATGTGTCCTATATTCACCTTACTGACATCTCTGGATGTGCTAGCTCCTTCTTTGACAAAGTTCTTGAGAGTTGAATCATTCTTTTTATTTTTAAAAGAACTTGCCTATTTTAATTGATGAGCCTTCAACGGATGCTCCTTTTCTTCCTTCAACGGATAACTTTCATCATCCGTTGATTCCACATCCGTTGACAATCCATCAATTAATTCTAACTTCTTTTTGTTTTTCTTCCAGGCATCCTCACAGAATGATTCAATTCCCTGAACCTTGGCAATTTTAACACCAACATCCCTAGATGTTTTCCAGGCCTTGATTACCTCTTGCTCACTTTCTAACTGTTTAGAAAGAATTTCTACTTTCTTAACAACTTCTTCTAGTTCTCTCTCAACAGATAAGCATTTAAGTTTAATCTTTTCAAGCTCAATTACCTGACTCTCTAACACAGCATTCCTATCACTTAAAAACACATTATTTTCTTTGATCCTAGTGTTTTCTTTAGCTAGTGATTTAAGAGAAACACGCAAATGATATAATTCATTGGATATATCATTTATGGCTTCATTGCATTCATGTTTAGAAAGCTGAGAGAGATCAGTAGTAATTACCTGGTTGCTTGATGAACTAGTTTCATTTTCATCAGAATTAGCCATCAGGGCTAGGTTGACATATTCCACATCATCATCTTCATTTACCCCATCTGCTGCCCAATCATCTTGAGTGAGAAAAGCTCTTTCCTTTTGTTTGAGCAAATCAAAGTACTTCTTTTTGTAATCAACTTGCTCAAATTTCTTTTTCTCAGAATTTGGCTTCCTACACTCACTTGCAAAGTGTCCACTAATGCCACAGTTGTAACATTTGAACTTTGATTTGTCCACCATATTTTTGTTTGATTTAGTGAACTTTGTGTTTTTCCTGAACTTCATCTTTGCAAACCTTCTGGACAGAAAGGCCAAATGTTCTTCAATATCATCAGATTCATCCTGACTGGAATTGTCTTCATCCTCAGCAACTTGCTCTTTACCCTTGCTTGATTCTGATTTGCTTGTGCCAATTTTGAGACTTGGCATTGTCTTTTCCTCATTTCTGGCTTCAACTTTTTCACTGTCAGCTACAAGTGCAATTGATCCTCCTTTTCTCTTTCCCTTTTCCAACAGCTCATCTTGCTCCATCTCAAGTTCATAAGTCTTCAAAATTCCATATAATCTTTCAAGTGTGAAGTCCTTATAATCTTGAGAATTTCTTAGAGAAACAGTCATAGGCTTCCATTCCTTTGGTAGAGACCTTAGAAATTTTAGATTGGAGTCCTTGACTTGGTACACTCTCCCATACAGCTTTAATCCATTCAATAGTTTCTGAAATCTGTTGAATGTATCATTCAATGATTCTCCTTCTTCAAAATGAAAATATTCATATTGTTGAATGAGAAGCTGCATTTTGTTTTCTCTAACTTGCTCAGTGCCTTCACAGATAAGCTGCACAGTATCCCAAATTTCCTTAGCAGTTTGGCTATTGATGACAATGTCAAACATATCTTGATCCAAGCCATTAAACAAAATGTTCATGGCTTTCTTGTCCTTGTGGACCTCTTCAATATCTTCAACAGTCCATTCTGCCTTTGGCTTGGGAATAGACTGTCCAACAGCAACTGTAGCAGTAGCAGCTGTGGCCACCTTGTGTGGGATGTGAGGACCATTCTCAATGCAGTTGATGTAGCTTTCATCTTGAGAGAGAAGATGTAAATGCATCTTCACCTTCCAGTGATGATAGTTATCTCTTTCCAGGATTGGAATCTTTACACCAATATCCTTCTTACTCATGATGTTAGCAGAATAGATCTTTAAACTCTTTGTATGTTAAGAGCTTGCTCTGATACCAATTGTTATTCCCAGTGGACTAACAATGAGATTTACAGAAGGGGGGTTGAATGTAAATCTCAAAACTTTTTCAAGTTTTGAGCAGTTTGTAAGACTAAGTGTTTGAGTGATCAAATGTGTGTGAATTGCTTGGAGCTAATACAGACAGATATATATTCAAACACAAATGTAGAGAACACAGAGAACTTAAAAACTTTTCTGGTGGATTTGTTGTTCCACCAGAGATGTGTTATTTCAGAAAATCTGTGATTCAAAATTAAATCACAGCTGCTTCCTAGTACAAACTAGATGATTTTCTCTCTTGATATTTCTAAACAGCTCAGGGAAAATTCACACCTAATTACTAGCTACTACTTGGTTTATATAACACCAAGTTTACAAGTGAAGACAAAGATAAAGTATAATAAGACAATAGTACTCCACTTGTTTCTGTTCCATTTTTATCCAGTGTAATATGAAATTATCTGTTGACTTTCCATTTTGAACCAGACTAAAATGGCTGCTTTTTCTGCTGTCCCTGAAATAGGCTACCACATCTCTGTCAATCCATGTGCCTCTGTCAGCTTTGTTAACTGTCACTATCAACTGCTATGAGACTGAGCATCCGTTGAAGCTTTCATCCATTGATGGCTTTATCCGTTGATGCTCTAGCAATGCATCCGTTGAAGCTTTCATCCATTGATGGCTTTATCCGTTGATGCTCTAGCAATTGAAGCTTTATCCGTTGAAGCACTTATCCGTTGATGGATATTATCCGTTGAAGCGTTAGACACATCCGTTGAAGCTTAGTTTCTTATCCGTTGAAGTTCTTCAATATCCGTTGACACTTCTTCACTTATACAAAATTACAAGGCATGAAATATTTACAATTAGCCCTCCTATTTGTACATCCATTAGTAGTCAACATGACTGATTTTCTCTTAACAACATCTAAGAATTACAGCTTGAAACCAGAGAGTGAGATGTGCTACAATACCAAACTTATTGCTAAGTAAGGCTACTCCTTCAACGGATAGCCAAGATGGTCTTATCCGTTGAGGCTACAAACACTAGATTTCTACTTAAGTGTTTTGCTGAACTTATCATCAAACTAATACACATATTCCTAACAAAGTATGTCCTATAGTGTGAGTCAGCAACTCATGTCGAGGAGCAACCTTAAGTGTCAGTCGAGGGTTCCGACGGCGTTACCCTGACATCTATTAATATTCTAATAGACTTGCCTTAACCTTGTTATATCTTCCTTGTATATTGTTATGGTTGTCGGTGGCTTAGAGTAATCTCCAGTTCTCCTTCTCGGGGGAACCCGTCAGATTCAGATGATTTAGACTCTGAGCGGACTTTGGATGTTGTAGCCGAGGAGACTCCCATGCCTCCTCCACCCGTTCCTCTAGTTGCATCAGGAGGTGTGTCAGGACCTAGTATCCGTCCTTGCTGGATTCGAAGGTCAGTGTCGGCTGTTAGGGATTTCCCTCCAGGATGTGGTCCCAGTTCCTCCACCTCGAGACCACCTGTTCCTCCATCTGTTCTTTCAGGTGCATCCTCCCCGATCCCTTACCATGTTCACCGAGCGGTGAACCAGTCTTTGATCAGAGAGCAGAGCCTAGGGTTAGCAGCTCAGCTTGACCAGATTCCGGTCGGGCCTTTCCAGGGCATCCCTGCCCCTTCCCCCGATGTGCAGGAGAGAGTGTGATCCTTGACTCAGGCTGTTATAGAGAGAGCTCGAACCATTGATCGTTTCATTAGCTCCGAGTTTAGAGCTGTTCAGTACCAGGATCTCATGAATTGGTTTGTATTTGAGTTAGGATCCATTGATGGTAGTGGCAGTGGCTAGATCAGAGTTGCTGCAGTGAGATACAGAGCTCGGAGTTAGTTATAGGAGTTCTGTAGATGCTTTTCCTATGTATGATCATTATATACTGTAGATTGTATTAGGCGGGGCTGCTATGACAGCCAATTTTGTTGTGTACTTAGTATATTATGAGTGTTGTATTGTAGTTGTTAGATGGATTTGTACTGTTGTTGTACTATTTTTATGACGTTACTGTTGTTGGTTTTATTCTATTGCAATTTTGTTATTGCTGTTACTGCTATTGTTGTATTTGTTGCTGGATTTGTTGAGTTTAGTTATGCATCATGGGTGGACCCCAAATAAACAAGGAAGGGAATATTTAATTGTGACCGCATTCTCCTGATGCATAAAGTTGTTGCTACCCGGGGGCATAATTTTCATACAAAACCTTTTTGTTGTGTTTCAGGAGAATGCCTTCCAAGAAAAATTTCCCGTCCAATTCCTCCAGAAGGAACTCTGAAGGGGGCCCAGTCATGGATGGATTACTAGATTTGTTGTGCCAACAGTCTAATCAGATGGCTCGGCAGCAAGAACAATTCCAGCAGCAGCAACATCAATTCCTGCAACAGCAGCAACAACAGCAGCAATTTATACAACAACAATATCAGCAAATCCAACAACAGTTACAACTTCAACAACAACCCCAGCCAAGAGAGTTAAACCAGACTGTTAATTTCAAGTCTTTCCAGTCAGTTAAACCCCCAGAGTTTAAGGGCGAGGTAGATTCGGTTGCTGCTAGAATTTGGCTTAAAGAAATGGAGAAAGCCTTCACCCTTATTCAGGTGAGTGATAATTCTAAGTCGGATTATGATAGTTATTTTCTTAAAGGTGAAGCAAGTTTTTGGTGGGAATCTGCGCGTGCCTTAGAAGGAGAAGGCCCTGTTTCTTGGGCCAGATTTACGGAGTTATTTCTAAAGAAGTATTTTCCAGATTGTTTACAGAGTCAGTTGGAAGTAGAGTTTTTGGAATTGAAGCAAGGAGAAAAGAGCGTGGTTGAGTATGAGGCCAAGTTTACGGAGTTGGCACGACTAGCCTCTGGATATGTGAACACTGAGATTCAGAAAGCTAGGAGATTTCAACAAGGACTAAAGCCAGAAGTTTGTAGTAGAGTGGTGGCCCTACAACTTAAGACATATACCTTCGTAGTTCAAGCCACCCTGGTGATTGAGAGTGATCGAAAGTTGGCCTCCAAGGAAAGGAGTGATCGGAAGAGAAAGTTTGAAGGTGGTATAGGTAATGCAGGCCAGGAGGAGTCTAGTCAGAAGTTCCCAAGGAAGTTTGGCCGGAATAGGAATAAGAAATTTGAAGGCAAGGCATGGCTCAAACGAATTCCGGTGTCACCTCAGTTGCCTCTGCCCCAGTCCAGTCAACCAGGCCAGTTATGGATTGTAAGATATGTGGTAAAAAGCATAGTGGTCGGTTCCGGAAGGATGTCCAGTGTTTTAAATGCGATAAAAAGGGTCATTATGCGTCAGAGTGTAACACAGGAAACATCGGAGTCACCTGCTTCAAGTGTGCTAGGGTTGGGCACATTTCCAGAAACTGCAGGATGGCTACTCAAGGCACTGTAGGAGGGAATGAATCTCAAGGACCAGCAACTAGCACAGCAAGATCCAGAACCTTTAAAATGACCAAGGGATCTAATGCTCAAGATTTAGATGTGGTTGCAGGTACGCTTTCTCTAAATTCCGTGCCTGTTAAGGTTTTATTTGATTCGGGAGCGTCTAAGTCTTTTATATCTAAAGAATGTGTAAGTAAAATGGATTTGATGTTGAAGGATCTAAATGAGCCCTTGTCTATAGAGGTAGCTAATCAGGATAAAGTTTCAGTAAACCAGTTTTGTCCTAGATGTCAAATAGAAATTTGTGGCCATTTCTTTTCGGTGGATTTAATACCCTTTCAGTTAGGAGAGTTTGATGTAATTCTAGGAATGGATTGGTTGTCTCAGCAAAAGGCAAATATTGATTGTAAGAAAAAGAAAGTTTTGTTATATTCAGAAGACAATAGAAGGATAGTTTATCAAGGATAGAAGCAGGACAAGAATATTATTCCTATATTGGAAGCAAAGAGGTTATTGAGACAAGGATGTGAAGCGTATTTAGCCCATGTTGTGGACACTGAGAAGAGGGTACCCGGATTGGAGGAAATTCCAGTAGTTATTGAATTTTCAGATGTGTTTCCAGACGAGTTGCCAGGATTACCACCAGATCGGGAGATTGAATTTTCTATTGATTTGATTCCGGGAGCAGAACCAGTTTCAAAGGCACCTTACCTTATGGCCCCAGTAGAAATGAAAGAACTAGCTAAACAACTTCAGGAACTTTTGGATAAAGGGGTAATTAGACCAAGTGTATACCCGTGGGGCGCGCCAGTATAGTTTGTGAAAAAGAAGGATGGAAGCATGAGATTGTGTATTGACTACCGAGAATTGAATAAGTTAACCATCAAGAATAAGTATCCCCTACCCAGGATTGATGATTTGTTTGATTAACTAAAGGGAGCATGTTGTTTTTCCAAGATCGACTTGAGATCGGGCTATCATCAGTTGAAGATCAAGCCTGAAGATATACCAAAGACTGCCTTTCGAACCAGGTATGGCCATTACGAGTTTCTAGTGATGTCATTCGGGTTGACTAATGCGCTAGCAGCTTTTATGGATTTAATGAACCGGGTGTATAAGGAGTATCTGGATAAGTTTGTTATTTGTATTTATTGATGACATCCTCATCTACTCAAAGACCAAAGACGACCATGCCTAACATCTAAGGATTGCATTAAAAAGGTTGAGAGAAAAACAATTATACGCTAAGTTCTCAAAATGTGAATTTTGGTTGGAGGAAGTTCAGTTTTTAGGTCATATAGTTAGTAAGGATGGTATTAAGGTAGACCCTGCGAAGGTTGAAGCGGTATCCAGATGGGAGCAACCGAAGACCCCAATGGAAATTAGAAGTTTTCTTGGATTAGCAGGCTATTACTGAAGATTTCTGAAGGACTTTGCCAAGATTACAACCCCGTTGACCAAGCTGACCCGAAAGAATGAGAGATTTGTTTGGATGGAGAAATGTGAAGAAAGCTTCCAAGAGCTAAAGAAAAGACTAGTGACAGCACCAGTGTTAGCATTACCAGATGAAACAGGGAATTTCATAATTTACAGTGATGCCTCTCTTAAAGGATTAGTCTGTGTGCTAATGCAACATGATAAGGTTATTGGATATGCGTCTAGGCAGTTAAAGCCCCATGAGCAGAAATATCCAGTTCATGACCTTGAGTTGGCAGCTATAGTGTTTGCTTTGAAGTTATGGCATCATTACTTGTACGGAGAGAAATGTGATATCTACACGGATCATAAAAGCTTAAAGTATATATTCACCCAAAAGGATTTAAACATGAGATAAAGGAGATGGTTGGAATTGATTAAGGACTATGATTGTTCGATTAATTATCACCCAGGTAAGGCAAATGTGGTAGCTGATGCCTTAAGTAGAAAGGAGAAATTAAATATGGCCCGTATCGCGGATGAATTAGCCCGAGATTTAGAAAAGATGGAAATTGAAATTCGAGTATCAAGTGAAGGTCAAGAACAATTATACGAGATTACTTTCCAGCCAGCGTTAATGGAAAAGATTAAAAGGTGTCAAGAAGGAGTTATGGAACAAGAATTGGAAGATCTGACAGGAGAAGAATTATGTACTCAAAAGGATAATCACGGTTTATTTAGGTTTTCGTCTCGCATTTGGATTCCTAATGTAGCAGAACTGAAGAATGAAATATTACGTGAAGCGCACAATTCTAGGTTTTCTATTCACCCCGGTAGCACGAAGATGTACCAAGATTTAAAGAAGCACTTCTGGTGGCCAGGAATGAAGAAGGAGATTGCAGAGTGGGTTAGTAAGTGTCACGTGTGTCAGAGGGTAAAAGCAGAGCACCAAAGGCCCAGTGGATTGTTGCAGCCTCTAGAGATTCCACAGTGGAAGTGGGAAGAAATTGCAATGGATTTCGTAGTGGGCTTGCCAAGGACAAGATCGAATCACGATGCCATTTGGGTGATCATTGATAGATTGACCAAATCAACGCATTTTCTTTCGATTAACGAAAAGTATTCTCTGGAAAAGCTAGTTAAAATATATTAAGATGAGATAGTTTCCAAGCATGGGGTACCTGTATCTATAGTATCAGATCGAGATCCAAGATTTAATTCGAGGTTTTGGATAAAGTTTCAAGAGTGTTTAGGGACTAAGTTAAATATGAGCACCGCTTATCATCCTCAAACTGATGGCCAAAGTGAGAGAACGATTCAGATGATCGAAGATATGTTAAGGGTATGTGCTTTGGATTTCAAGGGAAGTTGGGATGATCATTTACCATTTATAGAATTTTCTTATAATAACAGTTACCATGCCAGCATTGGAATGCCATCCTACGAAGCTTTATATGGACGAAAGTGTAGATCACCTCTATATTGGGATGAGGTAGGAGAAAAGAAAGTGTTAGGACCTGAATTAGTACAGCAGACGAAAGAAGCAGTGGTGTTAATTCGAAAAAGATTGGAAGCCGCTCAGAATAGACAGAAAAAGAATGCAGATTTACATCGAAAGGACATAAGTTTTGAAATAGGATCATTGGTATTACTAAAAGTTTCACCATGGAAGGGATTGGTTCGATTCGGTTAGAAAGGTAAACTAAGTCCAAGATATATAGGACCATTCGAAGTTTTGAAGCAAATAGGAAAAGTTGCATACGAGATAGCTCTACCCCCGCAGTGGCAGCATATCCATAATGTATTTCATGTGTCCATGTTGAAGTCGTGCATTCCTGCCTCGAATCAAGTAATTCAATATGAACCGATCGAGCTTCAATCAGATTTATCCTATGTGGAGCAGCCAATCCAGATATTAGACCGTAAGGAGCGTGTACTTAGGAGTAAATCTATCCCTATAGTTAAAGTACTTTGGATAAACCCTAGGGTAGAAGAGTCTACCTAGGAACTAGAATCAGATATGCTTGATAAATATCCTCACTTATTTAATTAGTTAAGATTCTGAGAACATAATCTTTTTAAGGGGGAAGGATATAACGACTCGTATATTTCTGTAATATTTAAATATGTATTTATTTCATAGATAATTAATAAAGAAGTTTATATTATTTATGGTCTTTGTGTTTATTTATTATTGTTTATATGTGATTGTTGGATTGTGTGGTATGTTTTTATGATTAACTGTTGCGCAATGTTATTTTTGGTTTCGCTTCTGAAAAGTGATTTTATGACAATCCTATTTTCAAAATTATTTGGATTGTCTCTAAAATTATTTTTATGCTTTTATAATCTTACTAATTATTTTTGGGATTTTATAAAATTTACAAATCAATATTCTCCTAATTATATATTCCTAAATGATTTTCTGAATTCATTTAACTGTAAAATCCATATTTAATTCTTGGATTCTTCAAAAATTATGAAACTCATATTTTATTATGTTTACAATATTTTGAGAATTTTAAAATTATTTTGGTAAACTTTGGGGTTAATTTCACCTGCACATTGTTTCGTTTAATTATTAAATGCGGGTATAAGTTGCACTTCAAAAATATTTTAAAAATTATGAAATTTATGTTTTTTCTGTTTCGGGATATTTATGAAATTTTAAGATTATTTTGGTACGATTTTGAGTAATATTTATTCGCAATTTGTATTATCAAAATAGATTAAAACAATGTGAATCGGCTTGCAGTTATTCAGAAAACGACACGTATCCATTTAATTGGACACATGTCGTGTAATTGAGTAACAGGGAGGGGTGAGTCATTTGTTTCTTGTCTCTGTAAACATCAATCTCAATCTCTCTCTTTCCAGTCTCTCGCTCGATCGTTATCTCCCATTTCCTTCTCTCTTTCTCTCGGTTTCTTCCTTCCGTTTTTGCTTCCCTGGATTTCGGTCATCTTCCACCTGTTTTCCGGCCTATTTCCGGTGGGTCTCTTTTCCGGCCACTCAGCTCCGTTCCTTCGTCTATGCATATATGTATATGTATATACATGATCTGTGTGTGTATATAGTCAGTGGTGTGTGCGTTTTGTTGTGTCTGTGTTGAGGTGGTGGTGCTGCGCGGTGGCACGTCGCATGTGTGCCGTCTGGGTTTTTTGCTTCCCTGTTCCTGTTGTTCTTGTCGATTGCAATTCTGGAATTATTATATTGATTATTATATTTCTTGCAGGAATTTTATTAACTGATTTCGTGAAATAAATTATTCGTGTGGGAAAAATGATTTTTAGTAATCGGCGAAGTTTATTTGGAAACCAGAAGAATTTTTGGGCACCAATAAATTTTGTTGCCGCGCGCGAAGAATTTTTACGAGTGCGTGGTAGACGGTGATGACCCTGTTCTGAGTCCTAAATATTTTAATAAATAAAATAATTTGTATAAATTGTTTTCGGAACTAAAAATTTATTTATGTGACGATTTCGATTGATTTTGTTGGGATTTGACATCGATTGATGTTTTGACTGGTAGGCATATAAACAGAGGAGTCGCTGTCCAAATTTTTCTAAAAATTACCATAAATTACGAATCGAGTATATATATCTCGTTAATACAAATTGACCCCTGGTTGCTATGTGCACTATTATTGCGTGTATGTTATTATTATTGATATGCATACGAGTCGGGAATTATATCGTTGGGTAATTAGTTAGTGAGGAAATGTCAAGCATAATTGGTCATTTAACCTAGGTTGTTTCGATTTCGTAGGTTCGAGTCGAAGGACCCCGTAGTTGAAGTCAGTTAGAGTTAAGCCAGAGTTAGTGCAAAGCTTCGCAAGGCAAGTACCCCTGAACTAATCTTTTACAGTTCAGTATATATGAATAGTTATTGATTTAAATTATGTACTGGAACAGAACGTTTTAAGTTACGCATTCCCCATATTTAAATATGTTTTACTAAACGATGTTTTGGGGAAAAAGTAACTTCTGAAAATGCCTATCTCTAGATTGTGAATAAAATTAAAAAGGGATTTTTAGAATGTGTGTTGTAATCATTTAAAAAGAGATAGGTATAAATAATTTTGGAAACTGGATAAAAATGAATCAGATATTGGATGGTTAGTGGTGTAAGAGGCCCGTTATTAGGTAACGACCCAGCATGGTTGCGTAAGAGGCTAAGTCGGATGCGCGCACTAGTAGGCCGCTTAGTCCAGCATGACAGAGACCTAGCTACTCTCTGAGTTCCGGAATAAATTGTTGTGGGATAGACTGATCAGCTATCCCTAGAATTCATTCACGTTTATATCTGACTTTGGTTTAGTGGTTCCTGTAACGGAACAAATAGTTTATGGTCCCCGTAACGGGACAGATGCTTTATGGGTCCAGCAATGGACAATGGTTTTGGAAAGGAAATAGCATGCTAAACTTGAACTCTGGTATTTTGACACAGCACACTACAGATGATATTATTTTGCAGAGCATGCTAGTTTTGATATCTAGTTTATACCTATTTTACGGATTTTTCGTAAACTAGTTTGATATATGTTCCTATACTATTTTTTTTGTATACATCATGTTTACGGGTTATTCATATAGAGGTACTGTTGAGCAATGGATGGCTCACCCTTGCAGGTTGTTTTGTATTTATTCATTGCAGATGTCTAGAAGACCAGGTCAGCGTAGAGTGTCAGCCTCCGGTCCCGGCTCCTCTGAGGTAGTTTGTATCAGACCCTGAGGTCTGATGAGTTGCTGTAATAAGTGAGGATGTCTGTATTTTGAATAAGTTAGTGTTGTGTTGTAACCTAAATAATACTTGAACCTGCCTCGGCTACTGGTTTGGGGTCGTGTGTTATAATAAAAGTTTATTTATTAGTTTATGTTATAGTTTATCATATTTTTGGTGACGTCAGCCCCTGACCCCGGGGTTGAGACCGTCACAGTAGCATCTAGCACAGTTATCCTCATTGGATTGAATAGCCACAAAACATTCAAAACACTTATCAGAGTATATAAATCGAGATCAGATAACAATCAGTATTTAATGAATTTTCAAATTAAGCACATATTACATATAGATAATACAATCTGTAAACACTGATCATAAAGTCTGATACATGAGAACAAAAACTAAGCAGATTGAGAGAAAAAACCTGAAACCATTCCAAGTTCATTTACCAATCTTATAAAAGTAGCTTCACATAGTGGTTTTGTGAAGATATCTGCTAGCTGTTGATCTGTTGGAACAAAATGCAATTCCACTGTACCTTCATCCACATGTTCCCTTATGAAATGGTACCTAATGCTGATGTGCTTTGTCATTGAGTGTTGAACTGGATTACCTGTCGTAGCAATATCACTTTAATTATCACAGTAAATAGGGATTATAGAAAATTCTAACCCATAATCTAGTAACTGATTCTTCATCCAAAGAATCTGTGCACAACAACTTCCTGCAGCATTATATTCTGCTTCTGCAGTTGATGTGGAAATTGATTTTTGTTTCTTGCTAAACCAAGAAACCAATCCGCCTCCAAGAAATTGGCAGCTTCCACTAGTGCTTTTCCTGTCTATTTTGCATCCTACAAAATCTGTATCTGAGTAACCAATTAGCTTAAAATCTGATTCCCTAGGATACCACAATCCTAGATCAACTGTACCCTTAAGGTACTTGAAAATTCTTTTCACAGCTAATAAGTGAAGTTCTCTTGGATCAGCCTGAAATCTTGCACAAAGACAGGTAGCATACATGATATCAGGTCTACTTGCAGTTAGATAGAGTAATGAGCCAATCATACCTCTGTAGTTAGTAATATCTACTGATTTACCAGTATCCTTATCTAACTTGGTTGCAGTGGCCATGGGAGTGGATGCAGTTGAACAATCTTGCATTCCAAATTTCTTCAGTAAATTTCTGGTATACTTGGATTGACAGATAAAAGTGTCTTCTTCAGTTTGCTTGACTTGAAGGCCCAGAAAATAGCTGAGTTCTCCCATCATACTCATTTGATATCTTGACTGCATTAGCTTTGCAAACTTCTCACACGGTTTGGAATTAGTAGAACCAAATATGATATCATCAACATATATATGTACCAAAAGTAAGTTCTTTCCATGATTGAGGTAGAATAAAGTCTTGTCAATTGTGCCTCTGTGAAATCCACTTTCCAGAAGGAATTGAGATAAAGTCTCATACCATGCTCTTGGAGCTTGCTTAAGGCTATAAAGTGCTTTGTCAAGCCTGTCGACATGATTGGGAAATTTAGGATCTACAAAGCCTGGAGGTTGTTCAACATATACCTCTTCTTCCAATTCTCCATTGAGAAAAGCACTTTTCACATCCATTTGAAAGACTTTAAACTTCTTGTGAGCAGCATAAGCCAAAAAGATCCTTATGGCTTCTAATCTAGCAACCGGTGTAAATGTTTCATCATAATCAATACCCTCCTGCTGAGAATAACCGTAGACCCCGGTCTTGCTTTATTCCTTGTAATTATGCCATCACTGTCAGTTTTGTTTCTGAACACCTACTTTGTACCAACAACTGATCTATTCTTTGGTCTTGGCACCGGGGTCCAGACTTTATTTCTTTTAAATACATTAAACTCTTCCTGCATTGCTTGCACCCAATCAGCATCTTGAAGAGCTTCTTCCACTTTCTTTGGTTCAGTCTGAGATAGAAAAGAATGATAGAGACATTCATTTGAAGTTGCAGCTCTAGTTCTGACACTTGCTTCAGGATCTCCAATGATTAAATCAGGTGTATGTTCTTTAGTCCACTTCCTTGCAGATGGAAGTTGATCTCTAGAACTGGATCCTCCCCCGTGATCCATGCTGTCTCCATCAGCATTTTCTGATGCTCCCCCTGTAGTTATGCTCTCTGAGACTTCAGATTATGAAAGTATTTCAGATTTGGCTTCTTCTTCTTCACCATTTCATATGGTGTTTTTCCATGCTTGTTTATGAGTGTTGCATTTTATGTAAAATAAGCAGTCTACACAACTTTAGCCTAAAAATAGGTTGGTAGCTTTGTTTCATCAAGCATTGTTCGTGCAGCTTCAATGAGAGTCCTGTTCTTTCTTTCTACAACTCCATTTTGCTGTGGAGTTCCAGGTGCAGAAAATTCCTTTTTGATTCCATGAAATTTGCAAAACTCTTCCATGATTGAATTCTTGAACTCAGAGCCATTATCACTCCTTATAATTTTAACAGAATCTTTGATCAATCTATCCAGCTGTCTGACATGATCAGTTAGGGTAGATGCAGTTTCAGTCTTCTTGTGCAAGAAATACACCCATGTATACCTTGTGAGCTCATCCACTATAACCATAGCATATTTCATTTTTGTAATAGACATGACATTGACTGGACCAAATAGATCAACATGCAGTAGGTGATAAGGCTCAAGAATTGATGACTCAGTTTTGCTCTTGAAAGAAGATTTTCTTTCTTTACAAGCTCATTTATATTGTTGAAATTTAAATGAGAGAGTTTCTTGTGTCAATTCCAGCCTTCTTCAATTGATGCTCTACTCAACAGACAGATTGCAGAACCATCAGTACTGGTTGAAAGTCTGGCTTCATAAATGTTACCATGCCTATATCCTTTCAGAACCACTTTTCCTGTTGAATTACTTATAACTTCACAGTGTTCTTCAAAGAAATCCACATGATAACCTCTGTCACATATTTGAGTTATACTCAACATATTGTGTTTAAGTCCTGAGACTAGAGCTACTGATTCAATGATGACATTCCCAAGATTGATCTTGCCATATCCCAGAGTTTTCCCAATGTTGTCATCTCCATAAGAAACTCCTGGGCCAGCTTTCTCCACAAAGTCTGATAGCAGGGCTTTATTTCCAATCATATGTCCTGAATATCCAATGTCCATAACTAGGATGTTCTTCCTGTTTCCCTGCAATCACAAAGACCACTAAAGGTTAGTTTTAAGGACCCAGACTTGCTTGGATCCTTTGGCCTTTTTAAGTTTGTTAACATTTGCAGTGGATTTAACATCAGAGTTTATACTAACAATTTTCTTATCAGTATTAACATTATCAGACTTTGCATCATACTTTACACTAGAAGGAATTAAAGCAACTTTCTTCAAAGAAGGTTTTATCTGATAATAATCATAGTACAAACTATGATATTCCTTACAAGTATAAATGGAATGCCATATACTACCATAATGAAAACAAGGATTTTGTGGCTTAAATCTAACAGACTGACTCTTAACTCCTGACTTAGAAGGTAAGGAGTTTATATTCTTATTATTCCTACAAAAAGAACCCGGATGGTTAGAATTTCCACAGTTATAGCATTTCTTTCTAGGAGCATTAGAAACAGGCATATAATTGTTGCTTTTATTCACACCTTCCTTTTAATTCCTATTTTTCCTAGCTTCCTTTACCTTGTTTACACTGGTAATCTCTTTCAGCTTATGTTTAAGCTGCTTCTTTGTCATTAAGCCTATGTTAACTTCAGTTGGTTTATCCTGTTCTAATTTATCAGAAGTTGACTCTGCTATCACTTCTGTCTCAAGATCTTTCATCTTTTCAGAATCAGACTTTACAGTTTCAGTTATAAATTTAACAGGATTTACCTTTTTCTTAGTAGTCTGTTTAACAATAATTGGCTTAACTTGTTCAGTTCCTTTTTCACTTTTCTCATCTCCATAACCTAAGCCCTCTTTCCAGTTCTCACTACTTAGTATATTCTGAGTTGTTCTGCCAGAGTTAATTCAAGTCCTGATAATCTCTCTCTCCTTTTCTAACTCAGTTTTTCAAGATTTATTCATTTTTAGTACATCTCTAACATAGAAAGCATCATCTCTATCCTTCTGAGTTTGATGGAACATAACTAACTCTTTTTCTAAATAATCATTCCTCCTTTTAAAAGCAAGATTTTCAGAAGTTAATCTTTCACATGTTAAAGTTTGATCTCTATAGCTAATAAACATCATTTTAAGATATAATCTCAACTCAGCAATATCATCAGTATGAAAAGTATAAGTTGTTTGAGGTACCTTTAACTCAGTAATATCATCAGTATGAAAAGTATAAGGCATAGTTCTCCTCGTCTTCAGAATCTGAGGTGTCTGTCCAGCTTTTCTTCTTTGTGACAAGTGCCTTGCCTTTGTCACTCTTTCCTTTCTTGCAGTCAGGAGATATGTGGCCTTTCTCACCACAGTTGTAGCATTTGACATTTGAGTAGTCTCCTCTATCAGACTTTCCTACTTTGCCTTCAGATTTTCTGAAACCCTTCTTATTAGAACTTCTTCCTTTCCTGGAAAACTTCTTTCCCCTTCTGAATTTCCTGTAGGCTATCTTTCTAATACCCTTCACCATAAGAGCACACAGCTTCATCATCTCTTCATCAGCATCTACTTCAGGTAGACTTTCAGTTTGTGAATCATCATCATCAGAACTTGATGATTCTGAATCAGACTTTATGATGAGAGCCTTTTCTTTTCCTTTCTTTGAGACAACCATTTTGGGGGATTCCTCCTCAGCATTAAGAGCAACTGTTCTTGACTTTCTCCCATGTATCTTGCTTCTTTGATCCATCTCAAGTTTATAAGTCTTGAGCATTCCATAAATTTCATCAAGAGTAGTTTCATCAAGAGCATAGTTATCTCTTATAATAGTAGCTTTCAAATCCCAACTTTCGAGAAGAGCTAAAAGGAATTTTAGATTTGAATCTTCAATGTCATATTCCTTGTCCACCAGTGACAGATCATTCAAGAGTTTGACAAACCTGTCATCTAAGTCAGTTAATGACTCATCACTTTTTGAGTCAAAGAGCTCGTACTCTTGAGTGATGTTAGTCCCTTAACAATGTAACAAGAATTACAGAAGGGGGGTTGAATGGAATTCTTGAAACTTTTTCTTGAATAAAAATGTTCTAACTCAAATATATATATAAGTGTGAATTGATTAGCAGAATGCGGAATGGTTACTTGAAATGAATCAAAACACAAGTAATTAAAAACAAGAGTCTTTAAAAACTTTCTGGTGGATTTGAATGATTCCACCAGAGATATATAATATATATATCGAGAGAATTCTGTGTGAAAAAAGCTCACAGCTGCTTACAAAATGATAACAACTAAGAATGAGAGAAATGCTAAGAATACAGCTGACAAATGTTTCTCGCTTGGTTGCTTTGTTCCTTAGTTCCTATTCTATTGCTTCTTCTTGGTTTATATATCACCAAGATTACAAAGTAATAAGACAGGATAATAAAACAAAAACTATCAAGTCTAATACAATGCTACTTCATTACTCTATTCCAGCATCTTTGAATATCTTCATAATAGCATGGAAATGGCAATGCTTCCTTGTTCTCGAAAACCCAGTTGAATAGGCTACCACATTTCATTTGCACACACTCGACGCATGTGACTATGTTGCACTGTCAACAGATATTTGAATTCTTTATCCGTCAAATTTATGATCATCCGTCGAGTTAATGATCATCCGTTGGGTTGTTGATCATCCGTCGAATTCATTGTTGTTTATCCGTCGGGTAGCAATCAGGCACTTGACTTCATTTCATTTATGCAAAATTGCAAGACATCATCTATGTACAATTAATCAACCTATTTTGCATAACTAGATAAAGTCAACATGACTTAAGTACTACTACAGATTCTAAACAATGTGTATGCAGAAATGTGCTACAGACTTATTGTTACATATGCTACTCACTCGATGGATAATAAGTCTTCATCCATCGGGACTAAAGTGAGTCATCCGTCGGGACTATAATCCTTATCCATCGAGTGCTATATTTTCACTAAGTAAAATCTACCAAGGTATTTTGTTCATGAAATCATCAAGTACACAACATATACACAACAATCTCCCCCAATTTATGTCTACTGGAATTGTAGCCATAAATTAAGAGATACTTGATGATAACAAAACACCCTAAAAATACAACTTTAAAAGAAAGTAGATAAAACTGAAAAGTGCTTCAATTAACAAAATGTACAAAGTTTTGCTCACAGTCATTTTCAAGATGCTCCTCTAGCCTGAGCAGATTTATCTAGTTCCTTGAAGGTCTGGATCTCTTTCCAAGCTTTCTGTTGTTTTCTTCAATCTAATTTTGGAGCTGCCTGTAGAATTCCAGTTCATCAGATTCTGAGAGATTTAGCTTTTCTTGCATTTCCAAGAGAGTCTCATTACTAGAGATGCTCAATTGGTCTTGTAATCTGAAAAATCTTCTCACTCCTTTGTCATCCATGAACTCCATCAGCCAGTAGGGCCTTAGATGCACACTTCTCCCTGTGTAATGGATGATTAGAGTCTTTGGGAGTGCATCTTTAGCTCTAACACTCCTTAGTTCTTCAATCTTCTTCAGTACCAATCTTCTTGCAGTAACATTGAACCCAAAGTTCTTCTTGAAAGATGAATAAACCTTAATCAGTACAGCTTGGCTTTCCTGAAGGATCCTGTGAAGTGGCCACTGAATCTCCTTTCATCCTTTGTACTTGAAAACTAACCATTCAGGTAGGTTTCTGTATGCATCAATTCCTCTCACTTCATCTAGTTCATCTAGATAGAGGTTTAGATCAGAAAACTCCTTGATGTCACACAAGTACACATAATCTCCTTTGTTGACTTTAGATTGAGCTTCGACTAGAGATTTGGATTTGAGAGGTGACAACTTCACTTTCTTGACTGCTCTTGACTTTGTTCTCTTTGGCTTGTTAAGGATTGGCAGATTGAAGTCAGGAATTGGTATGTTCTCCCATTCTATTGGCTTATCCTTATCCTTAGGCACAATAGGTTCACCATGAATGTTCTTATAAAGATCCACCACCTTGATATCTTCAAATACCACAGAGGGTTTTGATGCTTAAGTTATAGTTGGAGTGGACTCCTTGGGAAACTGATTCTCCAATTCCTTATCAACAATGTCCAGTTTCCTTTTGGTTCTTTTATCCAATTCCTTGATTTTTGGAGACTTCTTCTGTTGTTCAACTTGCTTCTTTGGATCTTGAGATTCAATGATTTCAGATGGCTGAGCAGGAATTTGTTGTGATGAATTTACAGCATGTAGCTTAGCCAAGATAACAATTTGCTCTTTCGTTTGTTTAGCCTTTTTAGTATCTAGAGCAGCTTGCTTCTTTTCCTACTTCAATCTAGCCTTTTCTTCTCTCTTTGCTTGAGCAAATTGAGGATTTCCAGCCACCACACAAATTTCTTTCCCATTCCTGAAAATTTTAGCAATTCTCTTTTTGGAAGCTGAATCAGCTGGATCTTTGTAGAAAGCAATTGACCTTGACAGAAGCTTCTTTTCATCAGGCTTAGGTGTCTCATACACAGTATCCAAAGGGTTCTTTAATGATAATTTTGAATAATTCACCCTTGGTTTCAGAATTATTTCAGCCTTTAGAGATTTGATGCAGGATGACTATCCCCTTTCCAGATAGTCCATGCTCATCTCATTCACAGAAATTTGCTTGACTTGAGAGTGATGGATGGCTGACTTTACTGGCTCCTTGACTAGTCCAAACTTCTTTTGTATATCCTCATCAATCTTTTCCCAGTTGATTGGCTTCAACTGCTTCATCTCAGCTGCTCTAATGTTGGCTGCTGCTGCATTTATCAGATCTATATTGTCTGTAACTGGTGGTTTGAGATAGTAATTGAAGGCACAATTACTTTACTGATTTGAATTTGAAGCTTCTCCCCCTCACTTGGTCCTTTCTTCCCCTTTTTGTTATCATCAAGTTGAGTAGAGGAGGGGGTTTGAGCAGCCACCAGTTTTTGAAGTAAATCTGTCTGTTGGGCTTGATGAAGATGAATGGCTGTTAAAGATGCTTCCATGGCTGACATTCTTGTATCCAAGGCAGCTATCTTGGTTACAAGATCAGAATTTTTCCTTCATTGCCTCTTGATGTCAAGCATTGTAGCTTCTGGAAGCTTAGAGTCCATTTTATCTGAAATGGCCTTCTTTATCTCCTCAATATCACCCTTGATGGTGTTTACATCCCTAGCATGTTGGAAGCCTTGAATTTGTTGAAGTTGCAGAGAGGCTAGATGTTCCTTAAGGAGCTTCTTGGTGCTGGCATTTGAAGTGGTTTAAGGAGCAGTATTTGTCTGATTGATTAGTTGGATCAGGGTTGTCTTGAAGTAGTGCTCATCACAGTGCTTTGAAAATGCCCATGATGGCATACCTGATCTTGAACTGGAACCTACTTCTCCCCCTATATCCATTGCTTCATCTTCACTATCCCCACTTTCATCACCAAAGAAATCAGCTGAGACACAAGTCTCATAATCCACATCACCAGCTGTAGAGGGCAAAGCTGTGATGGCATCCTTAGCTCTTATCATAGACTGTATGGTATGCACCAGATTGAGCATCCTTTCTGCATTGTCATTGCCCTGTCCAGCTAGAAGTTGATAAGCTGGGACAGGGTGAGTAAATGCCTCAGCATCAAGGGAGGTGGAATTTATAACAGCTTTAGGTTGCTGAGATAGTCCCTCCATGTCTGCATCCTGGACATTCATTGACTCACTAGCAATGCCATCCATCCTTATAGCTCCAGTACCTGCATTTCTCTCGTTTTCTCTCTTTTGTTACATCAGGGTCTCACCCTGGCTCCCCACCCTCACACCCTCACCTTCACCATCTAAGGTGGGACTCCTCTCACTTTCTTTTTCCAATCCTGAAGAAATGGATTGCATAATTTCACTCATTTCCTCTCCTTTTTCCTGGCAGCAACCCAGACTCTCACTCATAACACTCTTCTCTCTCAATCCTAATAGTGACTATACAACCACTAATTCTTCTGCACTTGAAATAAATGAAGTTTGAAGCTGTGCAGAGATACTCGACGGATGACTGATATCCATCGGGTGAGTGGTTTTGCTATCCGACGGATAACTGCATGACAAATATCCATCGAGAGAGTAGAAATGAATGAACTAGGAATGGAAACTATGGTGGACTCTGTGCTGATTGAAGATATTTTGGGCACAGATGATTCAACAGTTCCTGAAAGAATTTGCAAGTGAGCCAACAAATCATCTAAAAGATGATGCTCACTTGCACTAGCTTTTGGCTTCCCCAACAAAGTTAAAGGGAATCAGGAATTGATGTGTTTATCATATCCACATCCAGTGAGTTTGTGGGTGAGTTTGATGTTTGAGGTGCTTCTGTTACTAGAGATTTTGGTTGTGACTCCACATTTATTGGAGTCACATCAAACTGAATTTGTGAAGGTGCAATGACTGTGTCTTTAGCACTAGTTTGCACAGTGTGTGTACCATGTGCATCCCCAAGGGTTTTAGATTTCTTCTTTCTGGCATAAGTTTGGGGTGAGCTTGTGTCACTAACCCTCTTGGCCTGTGCTCTTGGTTGAGAGCTTTGTTCAATAACTACATCCTTTTGGGAGGATGCAGCTAGAAATGAGCTTTTATCCTTTTTAAGCACTGTAGTTTGTTGGGAAACTGCAGTGTGGCTAGGTTGGGAACCACTCAACTCTCCATCTTTATCCTTAGGGTTTCTTTTATGTTCACCCATTCCCTCACCTGTCTTACCCACCTGCACACTCCCCTCTTTGGTTTTGGTGGATTTTGCAACTGGCATCTTTTGAGAGATACCAGAAGGGGCTTTCTTTGATTTGATTTTGAAATATTTGCAGGTTTGGTAGCTTGGGTAGGCAACTGTTGGGTCATTGACACAATTGCCATAGCCACACTAGAACTCAAAGAAATCAGTGAGGTTGGAATAGTGGTAGGAATAGATGAACTCACCTCACTTACCTGAGGTGCTTCCATTACAGGGAAATAGAATAGTGGCACCTCCTTGTGATGATTGGCTCTGTTCAAATCTACAATGAGCCTTCTCTCTTGAACCCAACAATCTAATTTGTTGTTAGGGTTCTCAAGCACAATACCCTCAGAGATATGGTTAGCTAACATCATAAAGAATCTAGCATAATACACATTCGTACCTCTCTTATTTAACTCTCCTAGTTTAAAACCTAACTCAAACAAAACAAGGTCACTGAAATTATAGAATTTATCTGTAACTAGCATGTAGAGCATGTTAAGCATGGAGATATTGACTGAATCAAAATTACTGACTTTACCTGAAAAGACCTTTGTCACTACATCACACATAAAACTCCATTCTTTCATGAGGCCCAGTCTCCTAATGTCACTTAACTTAGAAGTAGAAAGAGCATAGTTCATGGAATTAAGCATATTGATTATATCAGTGTCAGTGTGTGGTGAGGTCACGGTATTATCAGGAATCTTGAAGTATGCTTTTATAACATCACTATTGATACAGAATTCTTTACCTTTAATGGTGAGTGTGATTGTCTTATCTGTTGAGTTGTATGTAGCAGTGGTCCACATCTCTTCAACAACTTCACAACAGATTGTGGGTGATTCCAGCATGGCATAGCTAAGCTTGCAATTCTTCACAAAGTCCATCATCTTGTGATAGTCACCAGATTGCTGAATACCCTTGTTTACTAATGTAGTGAAATTGTTCTTCTCATAAATAAACCCAGTTTGAGACATAATCTTGACAATGGGCGCCATTGTTAGAGAATGAGAGCTTGAAGAGAAAGAGTAAGTGCTTTGAAAGAGAAAGAAATTTGAGCAGTTGATTTGAGAATGATAAAAAAAGCAATTGAAATGAAATAAGCTTTTATACTATCTCAAAAAAAATAACTGCTAAAAATAATAAAGTAAAATAAAGTAACCAAATAAAATTCCCTAAAATAGCCGTTTAAAAAACTGTAAAAATTCCACCCATTATCCGTCGTGTTATGCTTACAAACTGTAAGTATACTCGATGGATAATGTTCAGGGAATTAACGGCTGAGATTAAGATAATTCGACGGATGAGGATAGATTGTTATTCGTCGAGTCATAAAATATTCCAGAAAAATTATTGATATTTATTAGCAAATAGTATATCAACGGATGATCAAACTCGATGGATAAGGATCATCCGTCGAGATGTAAATTTTGACTTAGCCAAAATTTCATCCAAGACTGAAAAATCAAATAAATTTCTGGCTGCATTTCAACTTGCAAATTATCTCATATAGATTTAAGAGTAGTTAAGCATACCTAACTCAATTACCAATCTTGAAAAGGTGGATTCATCCAGTGGCTTGGTAAAGATATCTGCAAGCTGCTTCTCACTTGGAACAAAATGTAGTTCCACAGTACCATTCATTACATGCTCCCTTATGAAGTGGTACTTGATATTTATGTGCTTTGTCCTTGAATGTTGTACTGGATTTTCAGTGATGGCAATTGCACTTGTGTTATCACAGAAAATAGAAATCCTCTCAACTTACAAACCATAGTCTAGCAATTGATTTTTTATCCATAAAATATGTGCACAGCAACTGCCAGCAGCAATATATTCAGCTTCAGCTGTAGAAGTAGAAACTGAATTTTGCTTTTTACTGAACCAGGACACAAGCTTGTTTCCTAGAAATTGACAGGTTCATGTTGTACTTTTTCTATCAATTTTACAACCTGCATAATCTGCATATGAGTAACCAGTTAGATCAAAACCAGAATCTCTAGGGTACCAAATACCAAGTTTTGGTGTTCCATTGAGATATCTGAAAATTCTCTTAATAGCTATTAAGTGAGATTCTCTAGGATCAGCCTGAAATCTAGCACATAAACATGTAGCAAACATTATATCTGGCCTACTAGCTATTAAGTACAGAAGTGAGCCAACCATGCCCCTATAACTTGAAATATCCACAGACTTTTCAGTAGTGTTTAATAGACGTACAATCCATTAGATCAAACTTCTTTAAAAGATCAAAAATATATTTAGTTTGACTAAAGAATATTCCATCACTAACTTGCTTAACTTGCAAACCAAGAAAGTAAGTTAGTTCTCCCATCATACTCATTTCCTACTTACTTTGCATCAATTTGGTAAACTTTTTGCAAAGTTTCTCATCTGTAGAGCCAAAAATAATATCATCTACATAAATTTGAACAAGTATACTAGAGCCATTAACATTTCTAAAGAATAAAGTTTTATCTACAGTACCTCTTGTGAAATGATTTTCCAAAAGGAACTTTGATAAAGTGTCATACCAGGCTCTAGGTGCTTGCTTCAATCCATAAAGTGCTTTCAAAAGATAATAGACATGTTCTGGAAAATTTGGATCTTCAAAACCAGGAGGTTGACTAATATAGACTTCCTCCTCCAAATCTCCATTCAGCAAAGCACTTCTGACATCAATTTGATAGACCTTGAAATTGGCATGGGCTGCATAGGCTAAGAAGATTCTGATGACTTCAAGTCTTGCAACAGGAGAAAATGTTTCATCAAAATCTATTCCTTCTTGTTGACAATAGCCCTTAGCAACCAATCTAGCTTTGTTCCTGACTACTATGCCATTTTCATCCATCTTGTTTCTGAATACCCATTTGGTGTCTATTAGATTCTTTCCTTTAGGCTTGGGCACCAGCTTCCATACATTATTCCTTTCAAATTGGTTTAGCTCCTCCTGCATAGCTAAAATCCAATCAGGATCCAACAAAGCTTCTTCTACCTTCTTTGGTTCTTCCTTGGAAAGAAAGCTACTGCATAGACATTCTTCTTGAGTTTCTCCCCTGGTTTGAACTCTAGAAGAAACATCACCAATTATGAGCTCAAAGGGGCGATCTTTTGTCCATTTCCTTTGTTGAGGTAGATTAGCTCTAGATGAAGAGGCCTCATTATTGTCTTGATGTGTGATTGAGTTTTGACTGTTAGAAACTCCCCCTGAGTTTGTGGATCTTTGATTTGAGAAAGGGGAACTTTCTATAGGTGATCTATCCTGACTCCCTGCTCCTTTTGATAACCCGACGGATGGTGAATTTTGAGTACCGACGGATGAAGCTGGTTGTCTCCCGACGGATAACGCAGCTTGCCTCCCGAAATATGAAGCATTATGCAACTCAACAGATGTTGAGTTTTGTGCTTCATTGGTAGTAGATTTTTCTGCATTATCCTTTGATGTTGTTTCTTGATCACTTTCATCATCACTGTCATCACTAACCATCTTCACATTATCGAATTTGAGGCTCTCATGGTAATCTCCATCTTGAAGTCCTTCAATCTTTTTATCATCAAACACAACATGTATTGATTCCACAACAATATTGGTTCTTAGATTGTAGACTCTATATGCTTTACCAACAGCATATCCAACAAAAATTCCTTCATCTGCTTTAGCATCAAACTTCCCATTTTGATCAGTTTGATTTCTCAGAATATAGCATTTACAGCCAAAGACATGAAGAAAATTTAGAGTTGGCTTCTTATTCTTGAATAATTGACAGGGAGTCATGCTTCTTGCTTGATTAACCAGGGAAATATTCTGAGTGTAGCATGCAGTATTTACAGCTTCAGCCCAAAAATATATTGGCAGTTTAGATTCTTCAAGCATTGTCCTTGCAGCTTCAATAAGTGATCTGTTCTTCCTTTCCACTACTCCATTCTGTTGTGGAGTTCTTGCTGCTGAATACTCATGCAGAATCCTATTTTCCTCACAGAATGCTCTTCTTGAGCTCAGTTCCATTGTCACTCCTGATTCTTCTAACTTTAAAATCAGGATGATTATTGACTTGCCTTATGTGATTGATGATGATTTCACTAGCCTCATCTTTAGACTTTAGGAAATATGTCCAAGAGAACTTTGAGAAATCATCTACAATTACTAGGCAAAATCTTTTCCTTGAGATGGACAACACATTGACTGGTCCAAACAAATCTGTAATAACCCCAAAATTTTAAACTTTTTTTGTAACCCTTATGAATAGTGTTTGTGTTGATATTGCCGAATAAGAAAACTTTTCATGCCACACTATGTAGGGGTTCTTTTATTGTTATTCTGAGATCTTATTAGCACTCTATATGATATATAAGTGTATGTAAAGATCGTCAGAATCCAAATTCAAACACTTTGATTTTTCCCGAAAATCCACCAGATACTTAAGGATTGAGTATAAGGTAACAAGATAAAAAGGATTTAAATTCAAGGATTATAAGAGAGGATTATAAAAGGAATATAATGTATTGAGAAAGGTTAAGGAAACCCAAGTAATAAGATCCTGGGTATGATCCCTCAAATGATTAACGAAAACGAAAGTTAAGCGAACCGTATAACAGATCAGCGGTCATTAGCCAAGTAATTAGAAGCTAATGAAAGAGGTTAGTGAGGATGATGTCATCAAACCAATAAGAAGAGGACAAGTGTGGGAGGATGACATAACATGATGACCTACGCATGACCAAAGAGAAGTGTGTTGTTGGTTGATTAAGAACCACACAAAATTCACCATGGTTAAAAGTAATAAATCAAAACAAAAGCAAGAAACCAAGCAAAACAAATCACAAAATCACAAAAACACAAAGTTGACTTCATTTTCTTCAAGAAAGCTCTCGGCCTTTCTCTTTTTTTTCAAGAAGAAAAATCCAAAATCCAAGATCCAAGCCTTGTTAATTAGTGAGGTAATTATCTAATACTCCTTATGCATAGATATAGCTATCCTATAAGTTTGAGCTTCAAATTCATTCACAATCTCTTCCTAAAATTCATGGAAGAAGAGGGTGAATAGTGTTTTTCAAGAACTTAAATTTTTGTTCTTGAGTTTTTGTTTAAATTAAGCTTGGATAAGGACTTTCAAGGGTGATTCCAAGCTAATTAGTTACTCCTACTCACAGGAAGGTATAATCTCTTAACCTAGCTTTTTTATTGAATTTTAAGAGGTTAGCATTAGTATTATAGTTCATAAGAGGCTTGATTGTTGTGTATGTAGAGATTAGTTGGTTTTGTGATGTTTTTGGAGTTGTAAATCTTGGTTATTAGTTAAAGAACTTAAGAATAGTTTTAGTTCATGTTTGAGATTAATATAAATTGGAAAACTTGAGGTGTTGGGGCTGTGGTAGTGAGGTATGGATGGAGTTTGGTTTTATGATTGAATTGTGGTTGGTTTGTGGTTGATTTGGAGTAGAATAAAAATTGGTAATCGCGTAAACATAGCCGTCGTAATGTCCGATTTACTTTAGACTGTTTTTGCTCTTAACATCAGGACCCGAGAACTCATTGTTAGGTTTTGACCATTGACATGATTAGATAGTTCATGTTACGAGCTTCGTTTTGGTATGTAATTCGTTTGAATCCGATATACGGTTTAGGAGAAACGACCGTTTTAAGTAACGGCATTTCACGAACGAACCATTACCACTCGCCTTACTTTGAAACATAGGTTAAAGACCTTAAAGGACTAATTGGAGTATGAAACATTTATGTGAAGTGTATTATGCAGTTGGTAAGGCACTCGCGAAAGAATCTCCTTAAAACCCTTAATGGTTAATTTATTAAAAATGGTGGAGCCGAGGGTACTCGAGCGACTTAAGTGAATCGTTAAGCGCAAAAGCGAACGTTAGGGTCTAATTGATTAAAGTATAGATTCATAAGCGACTTTGGTTTAATTCCAACTTATATGTTGTTTATAGGTTACCAGACTCGTCCCAAGCCATTTATCACCCCCGGTTGCTCAGGCAAGTTTTCTACCCGTTATACTATTGTTGTTATGTATACATATGTATATGCATTATCTTGTGATAGATGCATGGTGGTTAATTAGCAAATCTTGCGATATATTGGAGCATGTGATATGGTATATATGCATGTTTGTTTCATAATCTTGATATATATTGTTGATTCAATTGCTTATAAGTTGCATAATACCTATGCTAGAGATAAGCAGTAGTTGCGTATACCCTTAGTATAGGGGACCCAAAGGTGAACATTTTTCTAAAACCGGGAGTCGATGTTCCCGAGTATATTATATATATTTATATATATATATAGATATAGTTTTCAAAAATATGAATCGAATAAGGTTTATTCGATAACTTTATTTTATTAATGAATATTATTTTGAATATTCATTTGAGGGCTTATGACTCCGTTTATTTTATTAATGAATATTATTTTGAATATTCATTCGAGGGCTTATGACTCCGTTTATTTTATTAATGAATATTATTTTGAATATTCATTCGAGGACTTATGACTCCGATTATTTACTAATTAATATTCTTTACTTTATTAAAGAATAATGTGTCGATAATCAAACTCACTTTTGATAAGTATATCTTTGGTTATTTAATATTCATTTCAAGTATAAGTTTTATAACTTCTACTTCAACTATTTTTATAAAGATTATTCTTTATGGGATAATATTTAAATAATAATATTCAGATATTTTCTAATATATTGGGACTGATTTATTTTATTAAATTTGCATCACTCCAAACATTCTTAAAAATGTTTTTGAGTCTTCAAAATGATTTTAAAGGTTAGGGCGGATCCCAAAACTCATTTTTATATTTAAGATCCTCCTTTCGAAGGGGATTTAAATACTCGCTCCAAACCTGAGGGATCCGGCTCTGTGGTGTATTTTATATTCGCAACAAGGTTGCTATTCTGATAAAAGAGTTTTTGATTACTTACCCAACACTCGGGAAGTAAAATTCTTGGAACAAGTTAATCCATTAACAGGCATCGCCTGGGAAATATCGGTGAGTTTTCCTTTCCAACTAGATACGACTTCTTGGTGGAGCCGTATCAACAAGTTTCTACAAGTGGGGACGACCTTTACGTTTCAGAGTCATGGATTTCATTTGAACTAGGAGTGGCGTAAGTGGTCGAGTGGTGCCGGCCCAGCCTTATTATATTGGCCGAAATGGCCCGGAAGTTCCGCTAAGACGGTCCATTCCTTAGGACTCCAGTGTTCGGTTGACAAGTAAATCCGACAGGTTCTCCTCTACATTTAGAAAATGGTGGGGTTGCACTACTGCGACTGATCATCGTAAGTGGTCTTCCTGGCGCGACAAACTCCCGTAATGAGTTCATCATCCAGTTGGATATTTCTGCAACATTACCCGGAGCATTTCGATCGAAAGGCTACGAATGGGTGATTGCCGAAGTATTGACAAGGGTCAAACAGTTATAATGGTGTTTCCATTGAATGAAGTATCTCATAACTTCATTTCCTTTAAAAATTAATTTAAAGATTGAATCTATTCAAGTCTTAACTTGTGGTCTCATCTATGGGACGAACTTTTGAAACTTATTATACTTTGAACAGTGGTAGTTCAAGTAGATTTCTAAAAATGGTATAAGTATAGTGAAGTAATTGGTAAATTCATCTTCCTTTAAGCTTATATCCAGTATGTAATTACTTTACACTTGATAAAGGATTCTAGTAAGTTATCCATTTAGATACTTGCATTATTGTTTACACTATATATTATCTTGCGAGCTGTAATGCTCACTCTTGCTTCATTTTTTCATCACACAACAACAGTTAGGAAAGATGGTAAGACTCAAGTAGACCCAGCGCAAGCGCGTGGGAAGCGTCCCGCGTCTTCCCATTGATGTTGTAGCTGTTATAGCTGCAGAGGTAGATCTATTGGTAGAACAGGCATTCTACTTTTGGGAACCAAATATTGTATAATTATAACTTGTGGCAGATAATGGCAATTAACTGTAAACTTATCAAGTAATCTTTTTGGGTTGTAATAACTTTTAAAATGTGGATTCAAGGACTTGTACTTATTTCAATTTCATCTCTGAGACTATAGTGGGTTGTGGTGTGTGTTAGTGTGGGGTCACAACATGAGGTTATTTTTTTATTAATTAAGTTAAGTGATATTGTGGAAAGAAAGACCGTGACGACCCGGATCCCCGACCCCGGATCTGGGGGTGTTACAGAAATGGTATCAGAGCTAAGCGTTATAAACCTCAGAGATGATGCGACGATATAATAATCAACTCACAAAGATAATAAGAACTCTTGCCAAGTTCATAGTCGGACTACTTAAAGTAGCACTGACAGTTAAAACCCTTACGGGAACCCTTATAAGTATCATGATAGTAACTTAGCTAGTTCAATGTGTAGGCACATGAGATAGAGGACCCTGAGATGTTCGAGCGTGAGCATGATGAGGCACTGCTAGATGCCGAGGATCAGGAGGAGCCTGAGATGGAGGAGGATGAGGAGGACCCCTCAGAGGAGTCAGAGACAGAGGTTTTTGCTATTTCAGATGAGGAGGACCCGGATGAGGTCCCAGTAGCTGAGGAGCATGTCGGAGCTATAGTGGAGTATACTGGTACCCCTTTACCCTCACTCCCAGTGGTCAGAGCTCCTACCCCTCCACCCCTATCTTGGAGCCCCTATGATGACAGCTCAGAGACCCATACTCCCGAGCCTAGGCAGACCGAGGAGGCACCCCCAGCGACTCCGGATTCACCACCTCTCGACCCTGCCCATAGGCAGTCTTTGTTAGCTCACGGCTATGTTCAGGATGTACTGAGGACCCGAGTGGCTGTTGCTGAGGCCCGGTTAGATGAGGTCAGGAGGGAGTTGGATGCAGAGAGGGTGGGTAGGCGTGCCCGAGCTTATGAGACTAGGGCTACTATACCCTGATCCTTGAGGAGGGAGCTGACCCGCTTCGGTGTGTGATTCAGGACCGACGATGGGATAGTCTAGTGGTCTAGTTAGTCGAGGCCATAGTAAGACCCAATTTTCCGGGATAGTTGACTTGTATAAAGCATCCCTTCATCTGACTAGACAGGTAGACTCTTGTGTATCACTTTTGGGCAGATGGCTGTAGCACTGTTGTACTTTTGACCAGATCAAACTATATATTTCTCGCATTATGTATATATTTGTTTCCTTTCAGTTCAGTTCCTTAGTGCCGAGATCACTATTTTTATTACTACACTTCTTATTAGAACTGTCATAAAATAATAAAATTGCGAGATACATTCTCCCCATTATAGAACTGTGCAATGCACAATTTTGTGTATGATTGTGACCTAACGTTGAATTTCCCAAAAAAAAAATTATCAGTATTATGCCGCCAAGAAAGATTGGAACTAGGGCGAACCCTGGATCTGAGGACCAGGGAAACCATAACCAGGACGATAGGAACCAAGAACACAGTGAAGAGGAAGATGAGGATTATGTTGAACAGGATGACTCCCTGTATGAAGAGGAGGAGGAAATATATGATGTTGAGGGATTTGAGACAGAGCTGAAGAAGGAGAAACTGAGGTTGAGCAACCAGTACCAAACCCAGGCATGGATCCCATGAGACAGTTCATGCAACTACTAAGGCAGAACTTGGAACGTCAACCCAACCCACCCCCTCAAGGAAATAACAATGTTGTGGCAAACTCCTTCAGGGCTTTCAAGTCCCTTAAGCCCCCTGAGTTCCACGGATCAGCCGACCCAGTTGAGGCAAGGGCATGGTTAAAGGAAATGGAGAAATCCTTTGACATTCTGAGTACCGATGAGGCACAAAAGACTGTATTTTCTACCTACCTTCTGAAAGGAGAGGCTAACTACTGGTGGGAGGCCAAGAAAAACATGGAGACAAATGCTATTATAACCTGGGAGAGATTCAGTTAGTTGTTTCTGGGAAAATATTTCCCGAGGTTAATGAAAAACCAGATGGAGCTCAAGTTCTTGGAGCTAAAGTAGAATAACTTATCTGTAGCAGAGTACGAAGCGAAATTTACTGAGTTATCAAGGTTTGTGCCGGAGTTTGTGAGCACCGAGGAAAAGAAAGCTAGGAGGTTTCAGCAGGGACTGAAACCGTGGATTCAGAATAGGGTGGCAATCCTTGAGCTTACTGATTATGCCACTCTGGTGCAAAAGGCAACAATTGTTGAAGCCGGAAGTGAGCAGATGTAGAAGGAAAGAGAGAAGAAGGGAATAAAGAGGAAAAGTATGAGCACGGGTGAAGGTTCCGCAGGAAGGAGCTTCCCAACTAGATTTAATCGAGGAGCAGTGTCCCTACCGGGAAAGAACACTGGGTTTAAGCAGCCAATGAGTGTGAATGTGAGTCAGAGCGGCCAGAAGTCAAGAATGTCCTATTTCAACCAGTCTCGACCCCCATTGCCAGCCTGTAACACTTGTGGAAGGATGCATTCTTAGGAGTGTAAGGGAAAGCCAGTAACCTGCTTTAAGTGTGGACAAGTGGGCCACTATTCCCACAAATGCCCTTCGTCAGCCCCTGCCGTCATTCCAACCACCATTTGTCATCAGTGTGGGCGCCCGGGTCATTGGAAGAGGGAATGCCCAATGAACAAACCAGTAACTTCAGGAGCAAGTAGAGCTGCTTCTAATAAGCCACCGACTGTGAGGACTTTCAATATGACAGTCCAGGATGCTATGAAAGACTCAGATGTGGTAGCAGGTACCCTTTCTCTAAATTCAGTCAGTGCAAACATTTTATTTAATTCGGGAGCAACTAAATCTTTTATATCAAAGGACTTTGCGCGTAAATTAAGACTTAAGGCTGAACCCTTGATAGAACCCTTACAAGTAGAAATAGCCAATCATGAAGTTATTCCTGTTAACCAGATTCACCCCGCCTGTGAGTTAGGCATAGGGGAACAATCTTTTAGTATTGATCTGATTCCTTTTAAATTAGGGGAATTTGATGTAATTTTGGGAATGGACTGGCTATCTAGCAATGATGCTCAGATAGACTGTAAGGGGAAGAAAGTTAAGTTGAATATCCCAGGAAAGAAAGAAGTCATATTTAGAGGAAAGAGGCAGACGCAGAAATTTTTGACTATGGCCCAGGCCAAAAGGATGCTACGAAAAGGAAATGAGGCTTACCTAGCCTATATGGTGGACACGCAGAAGGAGGTGCCCAACTTACAAGATATTCCGGTAGTCAATGAATTTGAAGATGTATTCCCACAAGACCTTCCGGGATTACCACCCGACAGAGTGATTGAATTTGCTATTGAGTTGGCCCTAGGGACGGAGCCAGTTTCAAAAGCACCTTACCGGTTAGCCCCGTTAGAAATGAAGGAATTAGCTACTCAATTGCAGGAACTCTTGGATAAGGGTATGATAAGACCCAGTGTGTCTCCGTGGGGAGCACCAGTGTTATTTGTTAAGAAGAAGGATGGGAGCATGAGGCTGTGCATCGACTACCGAGAGTTGAACAAGCTAACCATAAAGAACAGGTACCCGTTACCTAGAATAGACGATCTGTTCGACCAGCTAAAGGATGCTGTTTATTTTTCCAAGATTGACCTGAGAACTGGATATCACCAGCTAAAGATTAAAGCCAAAGATATTCCCAAGACCGCATTCCGTACCAGGTATGGGCACTATGAGTTCTTGGTAATGTCCTTTGGATTAACCAACGCCCCAGCAGCTTTCATGGATTTAGTGAACAGAGTATTTAAGAAGTACTTGGACAAGTGTGTGATAGTTTTTATCGATGATATTTTAATCTACTCAAGGACTGAGGCAGAACATGCAGAGCATTTGAGGATAGCTCTAGGAATACTCAGAGAGGAACAGTTATATGCCAAATTCTCGAAGTGTGAATTCTGGCGGAATGAAGTACAGTTTTTAGGACATGTGATCAATAAAGAAGGAGTATTGGTCGACCCCTCCAAGATAGAGGCGGTCTCAAATTGGGAAAGGCCAACCACACCCACAGAGGTAAGAAGTTTCATAGGATTGGTCGGCTACTATCGTAGATTTGTACAGGACTTTGCGAAGATCGCAGCCCCTTTGACACGACTTACTCGTAAGACAGAGAAGTTTGAATGGACGGAAAAATGCGAGAACAGTTTTCAGGAATTAAAGAAAAGGTTAGTAACGACCCCGGTGTTGGCATTGCCAGACGGAAAAGGAGATTGTGTGATATATATTGACGCGTCGCACAAAGGATTAGGGTGTGTGCTTATACAGCACGGTAAGGTGATTGCGTATGCGTCGAGACAACTGAAGGAATACGAGATTAGATATCCTACTCATGACCTTGAGCTCGCGACAATAGTTTTTGCCTTAAAAATTTGGAGGCACTACTTGTATGGAGAGAAGTGCGAGATTTTCACAGACCATAAGAGCCTCAAGTACATATTTACGCAGAAAGAGCTCAATATGCGCCAGAGGAGATGGTTAGAACTAATCAAGGACTATGATTATGAGATTCTCTATCATCCAGGGAAAGCCAATGTGGTGGCTGACGCCCTTAGCAGGAAGGAAAGACTCAAAATGATAATGACTTCGGAGGAATTGATAAAGGATTTCGGGAGAATGGAAATAGAAGTAAAGGTAACCAGAACCGGAACTGAAAAACTGTTTGAGATCTCGATGCAGCCAGAGTTATTGGAAAAGATCAGATTGTGCCAAGAGAAAGTAATGAATGAAGGCAGAGAGTCAATGACTGGAGAAGAGATCCATATTGAGAAAGATGATAAAGGGATAATGAGGTAGTCCTACCGGATTTGGGTTCCGAACGTTCAAGAGCTTAAAGACGAGATTTTGGATGACAGCCATAGTTCAAGGTATTCCATTCACCCGGGAAGCACCAAGATGTATAGGGATTTGAAGGAGTATTACTGGTGGCCCAATGTAATAACCCCAATTTTTGGAAAATTTTTGAAACCCTTATGAATAGTGTTTTTGCTGAATGAGAAAACTTTTCATGCCACACTATGTAGGGGTTCTGTTATTGATCTTCTGGGATATTATTAGTACTCTATGTGGTATATAAGTGTATGTAAAGATCGTCAGAATCCAATTTCGAACACTTTGATTTTTCCCGGAAATCCACTAGATACGGAAAGAATTGAGTATAAGGTAACATGATAAAAATGATTTAAATTAAAGGATTATAAGAGAGGGTCATAAAAGGAATATAATATATTAAGAAAGGTTAAGGGAACCTAAGTAATAAGATCCCGGGTATGATCCCTCAAACGATAAACGAAAATGAAAGTTAAGCGAACCGTATAACAGATCAGCGGTCATTAGGCAAACAATTAGGAAGTTAATCAAAGAGATTAGAGGGGATGATATCATCCAACCAATGGGAAGAGGACAAAGAGGGAAGGATGACACCACATGATGACATAAGCATGACATAAGGGAAGGAATTGTTGGATGATTGTGAGACACACAAAAGTTACCATGGTAAAAAGGGTAAGAAAACAAAACAAATCAAAAGCCACCAACCAAGCCAAAACATTTGATTTTCATCAAAAAAACACAAACCCCCCATTTTTCTTCTTGAAGCTCTCGGCCCTTTTCTTAAAAAAATGAAGATCCAAGCTCCACCACTTACTATTTAGCAAGGTATTTATCTAAGCTTCCCCATGGATAGTTACATACTTCCTATAAGTTTAAGCTTCTAATTCCAAGCCAATCTTTTTCTATAAATCATGAAAGAAGATGGTGAATAGTGTTTTTCAAGAACTAAAATTTTTGTTCTTGAAGTTTTGTTTAGTTTAAGCTTGGATAAAGACTTTAAGGGTGATTCCAAGCCATTCTCTTGATTCTCCACTCTCCAAGGAAGGTATAAACTCCAAACTCTAGCTTTAGTTTTGAGTAATTAGGAATGAATATGTTTGATATAGTATATGTGAAGCATGATGCTTGTTTGTTTAAAGTTGGGTTGAGTTGTAGAGATTAGTTGGTTTGGTGGTATTTTTGGAGTTGTAAATCTTGATAATTAGTTAAAGAACCTTAGTAAAGCTTTTAGTTCATGTGGGGAATAAGTATAAATTGTTAATGTTGAGTGTTGGGGCTGTTATGATGTAGTTTGGATGGAGTTTTGATTGGGTTGTGGATTGGGGTTGAATTGTGGTGGATTTGGAATGGTATAAATTTGGGAAATCGCGTAAACATAGCCGTCGTAATATCCGATTTACTTTAGACTGCTTTTGTTCATAACATTTGGACCCGAGAACTCCCTGCTAGATTATGACCATTGCCATGTTTAGATAGTTTATGTTACGAGCTTCGTTTTGATATGTAGTTCATTTGATTCCGATGCACGGTTTAGGAGAAACGACCGTTTTAAGTAACGGCGTTTCGCGAACAAAATATTTCCCCTCGCCTTACTTTGAAACATAGGTTAAAGACCAAAAAGGGTTAATTAATGTATGAAACAATTATGGTAAGAGTGTTAGGCAGTTGGTAAGACACTCGCGAAGGAATCGCCTTAAAACTTGTAATGGTTAAATTATTAAAAATGGTGGAGCCGAGGGTACTCGAGTGACTTAAGAGAATCAGTAAGCGCAAAACGAGTGTTAGAGTCTGAGTTGGTTAGAGTATAGATTTACAAGTGACTTTGGTTTAATTCCAACTTACTTGTTGCTTATAGGTTACCAGACTCGTCCCGATCCATTCGTAACCCCCAGTCGCTCAGGCAAGTTTTCTACCCGTTATACTGTTGTTGTGATGTATATGTGTATATGCATGATCTTGCGATAAATGCATATTTGTTATTAGCAAATTCTTGCGATATATTGTAGTATGTGATATGGTATATATGCATGCATGTTTCATATTCTTGGATTATATATCTGTTGGTTAAAATGCTTACAGTTGCATAATACATATGCTAGAGATAAGCGGTATTTGAATTTACCGTTAGTATAGGGGATCAAAAGGTGAACATATTTCTAAACCGGGAGTCGATGTTCCCGAGTATAATATATATATTTTTATATATATATGGTTATAGTTTTCAAAACTATTAATCGAATAAGGTTTATTCGATAACTTTAACTTTATTTTATTATTGAATATTATTTCGAATATTCATCCGAGGACTTATGACTCCTTTATATTATTATTGAATATTATTTTGAATATTCATCCGAGGACTTATGACTCCTTTATTTTATTATTGAATATTATTTCGAATATTCATCCGAGGACTTATGACTCCTTTATTTTATTATTGAATATTATTTCGAATATTCATTCGAGGGCTTATGACTCAGTTCATATTATTTAATAATTATTAATTGGATAGTCATTTGAGGATGTATTGACTCCTTTATTGTATTTAATGGATATTATTTATAATATTCATTTGAGGTATTATGACTCCGCTTATTATTTAATAATATTCTTTATTTTATTAAAGAATAATGTTTCGATAATCAAACTTATTTTCGATTATTGAAATAAAGATAGTACTTTCGTATAAGTATATCTTTGGTTATTTAATACTCATTTCAAGTATAAGTCTTACAACTTCTACTTCAATTATTTGTATAAAGATTATTCTTTATGGGAATATTATTTAAATAATAATATTCAGACATTTTCTAAAAATATTGGGACTGATTTACTTCATTAAATCAGCATTACTCCAAACACTCTTTAAAGTGTTTTCGAGTCTTCAAAATGATTTTTAAAAGGTAGAGCGGATCCCAAAACTCATTTTTATATTTAAGATCTTCCTTTTTAAGGGGATTTAAATACTCGCTCAAAACCTGAGGGATCCGGCTCTGTGGTGTATTTTATATTCGCAACAAGGTTGCGGTTTTGGTAAATGAATTGATTACTTACCCAACGTCCGGGAAGTAAGTCCATCTATTTGATTCGGCATAAGCAACATGGGCTCAGTGGGCATCCATGATAGTGTAAGTGGCTCAGTGGGAGTCCATCAAATGCATAAGTGGCTGAGTGGCAGTCCAACATAAGGTCCTATTGCGACCAGGGTGATGACCAGTGGGGAATTCGTCCATCTACTAGTAGAAAAGGTTACTTATTGGTATCTTTGCCTGATCAGCAAGATATCAGGTTTATGCCAAAATTTGTTTTCTTTCCAAATTTATTGGATATTGCAATTCTGTTCATACTTTACATGACAGAGGTTTTCAGGAAACGTATGTACATATATAGGTGTATATATATAACGGGACTTAATGAAGTATATCTATTAGGAATATGTGTATTAGTTTGATGATAAGTTAAGCAAAACACTTAAGTAGAAATCTAGTGTTTGTAGCCTCAACGGATAAGACCATCTTGGCTATCCGTTGAAGGAGTAGCTTTGCTTAGCAATAAGTTTAGTATTGTAGCACATTTCACTCTCTGGTATCAAGCTGTAATTCTTAGATGTTGTTAGGAAATAATCAGTCATGTTGACTACTAATGGATGTACAAATAGGAGGGCTAATTGTAAATATTTCATGCCTTGTAATTTTGTATAAGTGAAGAAGTGTCAACGGATATTGAAGACCTTCAACGGATAAGAAACAATGCTTCAACGGATAATATCCATCAACGGATAAATGCTTCAACGGATAATATCCATCAACGGATAAGTGCTTCAATGGATAAAGACTTCAACAGATAATGCATCAATGGATAAAGCTTCAACGGATAAAGCCTCAACGGATAAGGCATCAACGGATGAAAGCTTCAACGGATGCTTAGTTCATTAGCAGTTGATAGTGACAATTCACAAGCTGACAGAGGCACATGGATTGACAGAGACATACTGGAATGTGGAAGCCTCTAGGAGGAATCAAGAAAATGCAGCATTTCCATTCTGATACAAACAAGGAAGTATTCAAAGATTTACAGATTACTCTAGATTGCATTGGATAGAGAAATGAAGAAGAAACATGTGAAGAATCTTTTCAATTGTATTTTACAGTTTGTCTTCACTTGTAAACTTGGTGATATATAAACCAAGTAGCAGCTAGTAATTAGATATGAATTTTCCTTGAGCCGTTTAGAAATATCAAAAGAGAAAATCATCTAGTTTATACTAGGAAGCAGCTGTGATTTAATTCTTTGAATCACAGATTTTCAGAAATAACACATCTCTGGTGGAACAACAAATCCACCAGAAAAGTTTTTTTAAAGTTCTTTGTGTTCATTACATTTGTGTTTGAATTTATATCTGTCTGCATCAGCTTCAAGCAATTCACACATATTTGATCACTCAAACACTTAGCCTTAGAAACTGCTCAAAACTTGAAAAAGTTTTGAGATTTACATTCAACCCCCCTTCTGTAAATCTCATTTTTAGTCCACTGGGAATAACAATTGGTATCAGAGCAAGCTCTTAACATACAAAGAGTTTAAAGATCTATTCTGCTAACATCATGAGTGCACAGAAGAATCCTCCTGCTAACATCATGAATAGGAAGGATATTGGTGTAAAGATCCCAGTCCTGGAAAAAGATAATTATCATCACTGGAAAGTGAAGATGCATTTACATCTTCTTTCTCAAGATGAAAGCTACATCAACTGTATTGAAAATGGTCCTCCCATCCCTCACAAAGTAGCCACAGCTGCTACTGCAATAGTTGCTGTTGGACAGTCCATTCCCAAGCCAAAAGCAGAATGGACTATTGAAGACATGGAAGAAATCCGCAAGGATAAGAGAGCCATGAACATTTTGTTTAATGGCTTAGATCAAGATATGTTTGACAATGTCATCAATAGCCAGACTGCAAAGGAAGTTTGGGATACTGTACAAATCATCTGTGAAGGTACTGAGCAGGTCAGAGAAAACAAGATGCAGCTTCTTATTCAACAGTATGAATATTTTCACTTTGAAGAAGGTGAATCACTAAATGATACCTTCAACAGGTTTCAGAAACTGTTGAATGGATTGAAGCTGTATGGTAGAGTGTACCAAGTCAAGGATTCCAACTTAAAATTTCTTAGGTCTCTGCCAAAGGAGTGGAAGCCCATGACTGTCTCTTTGAGAAATTCTCAAGATTATAAGAACTTCACACTTGAAAGATTATATGGAATTCTGAAGACTTATGAACTTGAAATGGAGCAGGATGAGCTGTTGGAAAAGGGAAAGAGAAAAGGAGGAACAGTTGCTCTTGTAGCTGACAGTGAGAAGATGGAAGCCAGGAATGAGGAGAAGACAATGCCAAGTCTCAAAATTGGTACAAGCAAATCAGAATCAAGCAAGGGTAAAGAGCAAGTTGCTGAGGATGAAGACAATTCCAGTCAGGATGAATCTGATGATATTGAAGAACATTTGGCCTTTCTGCCCAGGAGGTTTGCAAAAATGAAGTTCAGGAAAAACACAAAGTTCACTAAGCCAAACAAAAACATGGTGGACAAATCAAAGTTCAAATGTTACAACTGTGGCATTAGTGGACACTTTGCAAGTGAGTGTAGGAAGCCAAATTCTGAGAAAAAGAAATTTGAGCAAGTTGATTACAAAAAGAAGTATTTTGATTTGCTCAAACAAAAGGAAAGAGCTTTTCTCACTCAAGATGATTGGGCAGCAGATGGGGTAAATGATGATGATGATGTGGAATATGTCAACCTAGCCCTGATGGCTAATTCTGATGAAAATGAAACTAGTTCATCAAGCAACCAGGTAATTACTACTGATCTCTCTCAGCTTTCTAAACATGAATGCAATGAAGCCATAAATGATATGACCAATGAATTATATCATTTGCGTGTTTCCCTTAAATCACTAGCAAAAGAAAACACTAGGATCAAGGAGAATAATGTGTTTTTAAGTGATAGGAATGCTGTGTTAGAGGATCAGGTAATTGAGCTTGAAAAGATGAAACTTAAATGCTTGACTGTTGAGAGTGAACTAGCAGAAGCTGTTAAGAAAGAAGAAATTCTTTCTACACAGTTAGAAAGTGAGCAAGAGGTAATCAAGGCCTGGAAAACATCTAGGGATGTTAGTGTTCAGATTGCAAAGGTTCAGGGAATTGAATCATTTTGTGAGGATGCCTGGAAGAAAAACAAAAAGGAGTTAGAATTAATTGATGGATTGTCAACGGATGTGGAATCAACGGATGATGAAAGTTATCCGTTGAAGGAAGAAAAGGAGCATCCGTTGAAGGCTCATCAATTAAAACAGGCAAGTTCTTTTAAAAATAAAAGTCTCAATAAAAAGAATGATTCAACTCTCAAGAACCTTGTCAAAGAAGGAGCTAGCACATCCAGAGATGTCAGTAAGGTGAATATAGGACACATGACTTTAGATCAGCTAAAAGATAGGCTCAAGTTGGTTGAGGATAAGAAGGAAACTAAAAGAAAATCTAAAAGAAATGGGAAGGTAGGGATTAATAAACATAACAATTACACACCTGATAGGTATGCTCCTAGAAAAAGCTGTGTGCATTGTAAAAGTGTTAATCACCTATCTGATAATTGCAAATCTGTTAAAAATGCTCCCATGCCTTCAAATCCCTCCATGCCTAAAATGTTTATGTCACCTCTGCATGCTATGCCTGTTATGTCTCACCAGAATCCCCATGCACATTTTGCAAACATGCCATATATTAACAATCCTTATTTTACTGCATTTAGTAGGCCTCAAATGCCATACAATATGCCTATGTGGAATAACATGTTTGCACAACCTATGCCTTATCAAATTCAAACAAATGTGTTAAATGATTCTGTGACTAACCCTACACTTCAACCAACCACATCTAAGACCAAGGGTGACCCAAAGTTACCTAAGTCAAAAGATGTAGGAGGAATGAAGTCTAGGAAAAAGACTAACAAGGCTGGACCCAAGGAAACTTGGGTACCAAAATCAACTTGATTGATTTTGTTGTGTGCAGGGATAAAGAAGAAATCTATGGTACTTGGACAGTGGTTGTTCAAGACACATGACAGGAGATTTCACCCTGCTCACAGAGTTTAAGGAAAGAGCTGGCCCTAGCATAACCTTTGGAGATGACAGCAAAGGATTCACTATGGGATATGGATTGATTTCAAAAGAAAATGTCATCATTGATGAAGTTGCATTGGTTGATGGTCTCAAACACAATTTATTGAGCATCAGTCAACTATGTGACAGAGGGAATACTGTTTCCTTCAATTCTGAAGCCTGTATTGTCACAAGTAAAAAGGACAATAAAGTGGTTCTAACTGGAGTTAGAAAAGGGAATGTGTACTTAGCTGATTTTAACTCTACAGATGCAGAATCCATAACTTGTCTTCTCAGCAAAGCAAGTCCAGTTGAAAGTTGGCTATGGCACAAGAAGCTGTCCCATTTGAATTTCAAGACAATGAATGATCTAGTCAAAAAGGACTTAGTTAGAGGAATGCCTCTAGTGGAATTCACAAGGGATGGGCTGTGTGATGCTTGTCAGAAAGGAAAGCAAAAGAAAGTATCATTCAGTAAGAAGCTTAAATCTGCAATTGATGAACCACTACAACTTCTACACATGGATCTTTTTGGACCAGTCAATATATTGTCAATTTCAAGGAAAAGATACTGCCTAGTGATTGTAGATGATTTCTCAAAGTTTTCATGGGTTTATTTTCTTAAATCAAAGGATGAAGCTAGTGAAATCATCATCAATCATATCAAGCAAGTCAACAATCATCCTGATTTCAAAGTAAGGAATATTAGGAGTGACAATGGAACTGAGTTCAAGAATTCAACCATGAAGTTGTTCTGTGAAGAAAGTGGGATCATGCATGAGTTCTCAGCTCCAAGAACTCCACAACAAAATGGTGTGGTGGAAAGGAAGAACAGATCACTAATTGAAGCTGCAAGGACAATGCTTGAAGAGTCAAAACTCCCAACATATTTTTGGGCTGAGGCTGTCAACTGTGCATGTTACACTCAGAATATTTCTCTAATCAATCAGGCAAAATGCATGACTCCCTATCAATTATTCAATAGAAGAAAACCAACTTTAAACTTTCTACATGTCTTTGGTTGCAAATGCTACATCTTAAGAAATCAATCTGATCACAAAGGGAAGTTTGATGCAAAGGCTGATGAAGGAATATTTGTTGGTTATTCTGCTGGAAAATCATATAGGGTCTACAATCTAAGAACCAACATTGTCATGGAATATGTACATGTTGTGTTTGATGATAAAAAGATTGATGGACTAACAGATGAGGGACATTATGAAGGACTCAAATTTGACAACATTGAGATATACTGTGATGATAGTGAAAGTGAGAATGATGAAGAAGGCATCTCAAGAAGAATTCAGAATCTGCCTTTGGATAATGCACAGAATGCTGCATCCGTTGAAAGTCATAATTCAGCTTCCGTTGAAAGAAGCATTGTAGCATCCGTTGAAAGACAAAGTGCATCATCCGTTGAAGTTCATAATGAAGCATCCGTTGATCGCAGTCTGTCAACGGATAATCAATTCACTTCATCAGTTGATAGAGCTCCCAATTCCTTTCAAAGGATCAGCAACTCAGGGGAGTTTCAACAAATCAACATTATATCTCACATCATGACAATACTGAGGCAACCTCATCTAGGGCTAATCTACCACCTCAAAGGAAATGGACCAAGAATCACCCTTTTGAACTGATCATTGGTGATGCTACATCAAAAGTACAAACTAGAAGGGCTACTCAAGATGAATGTCTGTATAGTAGCTTTCTATCACAGGAGGAACCTAAGAGAGTGGAAGAAGCTCTATTGGATCCAGATTGGATTTTAGCAATGCAAGAGGAGCTAAACCAATTTGAGAGGAACAAAGTATGGAAGCTGGTACCCAAGCCAAAGAACAAGAGTTCTATTGACACAAAATGGGTATTCAGAAATAAGATGGATGAAAATGGCATTGTCATAAGGAATAAAGCCAGATTGGTTGCTAAAGGCTATTCTCAATAAGAGGGAATAGATTTTGATGAAACATTTGCTCCAGTTGCCAGACTTGAAGCCATCAGAATCTTTCTAGCCTATACAGCTAATGCCAATTTCAAAGTCTATCAGATGGATGTCAAGAGTGCATTTCTAAATGGGGAATTGGAGGAAGAAGTTTATGTAAGCCAACCTCCAGGTTTTGAAGATCAAAATTTTCCAGACCATGTGTATTATCTATTGAAAGCACTCTATGGACTAAAGCAAGCACCTAGAGCCTGGTTTGAGACTTTGTCAAAGTTCCTTCTAGATAATCATTTCACAAGAGGTACTGTTGACAAAACTCTCTTCTTTAGAAATGTTAATGGCTCTAAGATACTTGTACAAATTTATGTAGATGATATTATATTTGGATCTACAGATGATAAGCTTTGTAAAAAGTTTGCTAAATTAATGCAAAGTAAATATGAAATGAGCATGATGGGAGAGCTAACTTACTTTCTTGGTTTACAAGTTAAACAAGTTAGTGGTGGAATTTTCATTAGTCAAACTAAATATATTTATGATCTTTTAAAGAAGTTTGACTTAATGGATTGTTCACCTGCAAAAACTCCCATGGCCACTGCCACTAAGCTTGAATTAAACAAGGCTAAAAAGTCTGTGGATATTACAAGTTATAGAGGCATGGTTGGCTCACTTTTATATTTAACTGCTAGTAGACCTGATATAATGTTTTCTACATGTCTCTGTGCTAGATTTCAAGCTGACCCTAAAGAATCTCACTTAGTGGCTATTAAAAGAATTTTCAGATATCTCAAGGGGACTTCAAATCTAGGAATTTGGTACCCTAGAGAGTCTGGTTTTGATCTAATTGGCTACTCAGATGCAGATTATGCAGGTTGCAAAATAGACAGGAAAAGCACAACAGGCACCTGTCAATTTCTAGGGAACAAGCTTGTATCATGGTTCAGCAAGAAGCAGAATTCTGTTTCCACATCAACAGCTGAAGCTGAGTACATTGCTGCTGGTAGTTGCTGTGCACAGATACTATGGATGAGGAATCAACTATTTGACTATGGTCTGACTGTTGACAAAATTCCAATATTCTGTGATAACACAAGTGCCATTGCCATTACTGAAAATCCAGTGCAGCACTCAAGAACCAAGCACATTGATATCGAGTACCACTTCATTAGGGAACATGTGATGAAAGGTACAGTGGAACTTCATTTGGTTCCAAGTGAAAAGCAGATTGCAGACATATTTACCAAGCCACTTGATGAATCAACATTCACAAGATTAGTAAGTGAGTTAGGTATGCTTAATTATTCATAATCTATGTCATCTATATAATCTGTCTTGAAGCCTGAAATGAAATTTGCTGCAAGAACAAAGTTGGCTTTAATTAAGACTTATCCTATCAACGGATATTCTCTATCCGTTGAAAGCCAAAATTGTTCTATCAACGGATATTCATTATCCGTTGAAAGACAAATACATTTCTGGTAATTTTATCCTTCAACGGATAAAATGGCGTTGTTCATCAACGGATAACTATTTCCCTTATCCGTTGAAGTGTCACGTCAGTTACTATAAGTGAGTCACAGCCGTTGATTCTTTTACTCAACCGTTGATACAGATATACAGTGTTGTATGTAATTGTATTTAAGGTAGTTTTCAGAATTTCTACAGTTTTCTTTGTTCTTGAACGGCTGTAACTTACTTAAAAGTATCATTTAATCATTTTATTTATGTTTTAATTCAAGAAAGTATAAAAGCCCAATTGAACTCTTATTCTCACTTTACGCTTTCTTGCAATTCTTATTCTCTTTCTCTCTAAATTTTCAAGTTTTTCTCTGCAACCTCTACTCACAACAATGGCACCAGTAGTCAAAATTATGTCTCAAACAGAATTTGTTTATGAAAAGAATAATTTCATAGCCTTGGTTGAAAAGAATGAAGCCCATTCTGATTATCACAAGATGATGGACTTCATCAAAAACTGTAAACTAAGCTATGCAATGCTGGAAGCCCTAACCATCTACTGTGAGGTGATTGAGGAGATTTGGACAACTGCAGAGTTCAACTCCACAGATATGACTATTGCCTTCTCTCTCAAAGGTAAGGACTATTGCATTAATTGTGATGATTTACAATCTTGCTTTAAGTTTCCTGAGAATAATGCCATGACACCACACACTGATAAAGATGTCTCTGCTATGCTAGATTCCATAGGCTATGCTTTTGATTCTGCTAGTTTAGGTAGTATTAGAAGGAAAGGCCTTAGGAGAGAATGGAGTTTTCTTGGAGATGCCTTTATTAAGGTTTTCTCTGGGAAGATTAGCAATTTTGATGCTATCACTTCATCTCTTGTTAATATGCTCTATATGCTAGTTTCTGATAGGTACTTTAATTTTAGCAACTGTGTTATGCTAGAATTAGGTTCCAGATTAGGTAACAAAGCTAATAGACCACATAACATCTATTATGCTAGATTCTTTATGTTATTGTCTAACCATGTTGCTGAAGGTTTGGTTATATCCAATGAGAATAATAAACTCAAATGCTGGGCACAAGAGAAAAGGGTCCTTGCAGACCTTTTGAGAATGAACCTGAACAGCCAGGTGCCATTGGTATACTTGCCAATCATGAATGCACCACAGGTAAGTGAGGTAAATACTTCTATAACTCCTACTACTTCCGACCCCACTGTTTCTTTGCCTTCTAGTGTGGCTATGGAACCTGTGTCTTTGTCCAAACAGGCTCCTACCAAAGCCACCAAATCTAAAGTTTCCAAAGTCAAGTCAAAGAAACCTACCTCTGTTGTTTCTCAAAAGACAACAGTTGTAACAACTACCATAAACCCTGAAGGGAGTGAACAGGGTGTGAGTGGTGAGGGGAGGGGTGAACATCAAAAAGCCCCCCAGGATAAGGTGGGAGAGGTGAGTGGTACCCAAACCAGCCAAGCCACAGTCTCTCAAAAGACTGTGGTGGTTCAAAAGGAGTCCAGCACATCCCTAGTTGCATCCTCCCAAAAGGATGTAACTATTGAAAATAGTCCCCAACCAGGGACACAGAACAAAAGAGGGAGGGACACTGAAGCCACACATTCACCATTTAAAGCCTTTTCAAGGAAGAAGAAGGCCAAAACCCTAGTTTCCACACAAGGGACACACACAGCACAGATACATCCACCAGTATCTGTGCCTTCTCAAATTCAGCTTGATGTGATTCCAGCAAATATGGAATCACAGCCCCATTCTCTCAATATAGAAACACACCATTCATCAAACTCTCCAATACCCTCTCTGGATGTGGATATGATATTCACATCAATTCCTGATTCTCCCTCATTAAAACTCAGGGAGGAGCCCCACTCAAAACCTGATGATCATCATCTTTTAGATGATTTGTTGGATCATCAGCCAATTCTTTCAGATGTAGTTGAAGAATCTGTGTTACCTCACTTAAAATCAATCCACACAGATTCAATAATTATGTCACTTTCTATATCTACATCTTTTCCTTCCTCAACGGATATCTCTCATCCGTTGACAAGTGGTTGTTCTTCAATGGATAAGCTTAACAGCAGTTATCCATTGATACCATCAGTTTCTACTTCAACGGATACTCCCTATCCGTTGATGGTCTCTACACACTTAACATAAACAATTCCAACTGTAGAGGTGTTAGGGCGAAAACACGCGCTAATATTCACGCAAGTATACGCGTTCGCAAGTAATATAGAATACTTTCTAGTTCGTTCCCACAGAGACTCAGACTGAATTATTGTCTAATTTAACTCACTCACCAATGTATGATTACTTCTCAATGTTAAGATACTAACACTTAAAATTGTTGATTAAATATTAACTACAATTAACTACTTAATTAATCACTTAACTAACACTTCAATTTATCAATAATAAAACACTCATGAGATCACAACTTCATTATTACTTCCTTTTATAGCCATTGTTATTACCTTTAGCATGTGACAGTGATGATATTAATCGAATAACACAAAACTGATAAAAGCCAACTTTCATTGTACTAATACCATTCTACCGAGCATCCACAATTAAGATAGAAGTTGAATAGTCATCAATTATGTTGAGTTCCTATATGTCTACAGAAATTGACAACACAACGATTTAAGCACAAGTTATTCCTTTTGATTACATAGGGCAAATAAAACTGTTAGAGTTACCCACTAATCATGCACAACATACATGAACCTATGCTAGCATGACAAGTTCTAAATCTCAAGATCCACCGTCGCTTCACAAGAGATTAACACCCTATCTTATATGTTCGCGACGCACATAAGACGAATACGCACAACCAATACTAGATATCATACAATCATCACACACTAAAGTATTAAACAATTAACTAAAGAATTCCATAATAAATCCGTTGCAACCCCATGATCACGATTAGCCCATAATAGCACTTATCATCATCATGGGTTCATATGAAATCATGATAAACAAACACAAGAAAATAATAACTAAACTAATTATATTAAAACAAAGTACGTCACAAGAGTAAATAAGTTCAAAGCAAGAAAACTAGCATCCAACATTACAACGAAACAAGAATCACAAGAAGATATGCTTCCTCTTCGTTGCAGTGTGCTAACTCGATCTTCTTCCTTATCTCATTCGCTTCTTGCGTAAAAACACAATCTTCTTCAATCCACACTTGTGAAAACGTCTCAAATCTACTTATATAATAGTCCCATAAAACTCAGATTACATAGAAGTGGAAACCAAACAGAAGTAGAAGTCCTGAAATAAAATATTTTTTCCCCGACCCTGCGCGGCCGCTCAGCATAGCTGAGCGGGCGCTCAGCTTGCTGCGCGGCCGCTCAACATAGCTGAGCGGGCGCTCAGCTTGCTGCGCGGCCGCTCAGCAATGCTGAGCGGGCGCTCAGACCTGTACTGGAAAAAATCTGATTTTGCTCCGTTTCTTCGCCGTAATCTGCCCGTTTCTTTCCTCTCGCAATGGTGAATACATGCCCAGGCTTCTTCTTGATGATTCCTCCCCCGAAATGCAACTAAAACCCTGAAATGCATAAACACTAGAAAAACACATCAAATACACAAAATACTTGATTTCAAGACACCCATTTAAGCCATTTTAAGACGTTCTAAGTGGTATAAAATGCCACTTATCACACCCCCAAACTTAAATCGATGTTTGTCCTCAAGCGTCACAGACTCAAAAACAAAAAAAACAAAAAAAACAAAAAACATGCATGAATGCAATCTATATGAAAATGCAGCGATCCCCTTACTACGATTAACCAACCAAATTGCAACATCTCAACGAATGCAGTTAGACAACTAAAGATCAATAAACTCATGCAAACGGACATACAGCCAGAAACGTGGTGTGTGCAAATGCTTAACAGAGATGCTTCGGAACTAGACCAATTACTATGACTAGACTATCCTCAAGGCAATCCTACGATTATACAAAGAATAAAAAATTCTAGGCACAAAGTGATATTCAACACTACAAGAACTCTGGAGCTTATTACGGAATCGTGCTTTTTATTCACAACTCAAATGCTTATTTGACCGTGCAATGAGTGAGGTCCTCAAAAGACTTATACAATGGTATCCATGTAACGAGCGTTAGGTTAGCGTATCCCAGACTCTAAAAGCCTTAGGTCACTAGGCACAAGTCCCCTAAGAACTTAATAACTCGAATACCAAAGAGCCCACTCTTGATCAATTATGCATAATTTTTTTTTTTAATAACTTCTGAGCAAGTGCGTTTCGCTCCGTCTTGCTCAACCCTAGACTACTCGCACCATATGCGAGCCGGCTACTAGCCATTTGACGCCTAGCCACAACTAGCAACAACTTCCAAAAAAATTTCTCCAAATTTTTTTCTTTTTCATGCCTTTATCACTAAGAACCTATAATCGAATTCTAAGCATAATAAGTAGATTGACCTTGAAAACAACCAAATCATAACAACAATCTAGCCCTTACGCATTCTCCTAAGACTTAGTGGACTTACAATTATTTCTAGCATGCATATCAACCTACACAACTTAATATCACTTTAATGCTATCACTACACTCGCATCAATATCACAATTCAGTCGATAAATCATTGCAAAAGGGATCATGGTAAATGCATGAGCTACATGACATTCATAACAAAAAAAACTATATGGCATAAATTATGCAACTATATGAACTAAACTATCATGAATATGCAACTATATGACACACACAATATTCCTTAACTACCACCCCCAAACTAAAAATCTTCACTGTCCTCAGTGAAAGTAGTAGAAAGGAACACAGGGTATACCTACTCGGAGTCATCATCATCATCACCCTCAGTGGGTGGAGTATCAGGCGGCGGGTATGCAGAGTCCTCACCAAAAACTGGCCATTGGATATTAGCTCCAAGGCCCCGAAAAGCAGTCACTAACGCAAGGGTGAGCTCCTGAGCAAACCTGCTCTGCGTCTCATACATGACATCCATCCGCCTAGAAAGCCTCTTATACTGGGCATCAACCATCCCAGCACCCTCCTGAGCTCTCGAAGAACCAGCCTGATCACGCCCTGGCCTAGCCATAGTAGCACCTCGTGCTGGACGCCCTCCTGGAAGATGATAACCCAGCCCATGCTCCTCAGGCTCACCACCGGTCCACTCCTGCATCCCATTCAGAGTGCCAGAATCAATCGGAGCTGCTGGCAACTGCAACTGCTCATGAGCCGGCCAGTTCACTCCCACTGCTCGGCATAGCTTCGTAACCGTGGATGCATAAGGGATGTTCATATGCTTCGCTCCCCTCAAAAACTTCAGAATTCCTTGGTAGATAAACTCACCAAGGTCCACATAGTACTCCTCATTCAGAATTCCCCACAACAACTGTGCTCTCTCAACTGTGACCTCGTGTGCATGCGAAGAAGGCAAAATATTAGCACAAATAAATGCATTCCATGCACGGGCATACCTGTTCATGGTGATCGCCGTAAAGTGACGATACTCATTAGTGCCGGTCTTGAAGGTCCAAACTGTGCCCGGTCGACAGAGAGTCGCATAAATCAAATCCAAGTCAAAATCCTCAGCAGTCTTTTCATTCCAGTTCTCCTCCTCGGGCTTCCTCTCTCGCTGTCCAATCACACGGTGAATTGCCGCAGGATGATAATCAACCGTCAGCCCTCGGACCACAGAAAACCCATTCTTTTCGGCCTTCGCGTTCGCGTAGAACTCGCGAACAACGCTCATCGGTACCGCTTCGGGTGACTCACAAAAAGCTATCCACCCCTTCTCTGCAATCATGGGCAGCAACTCACCATCCCTCCCCGATGGTAAAAACCCCCTCTCCTTCAGAATTGGCTTCCCCAACAGCCTAGTGTACTCCTCCTCCGCGGCTCTGTCAGTTAACCGAGGCCTTGCAGCAGTACCCCTCGATGAATCAGCAGTAGGAACTGTGATGCTGCTGTCAATAGTGCGTGCTCTCTTGGGTGCCATTGATTCGTGAATAAAAGTGTGTAAGAACTGATTTTTTGATGTTTGTGAGAGGGTTTAAGTGTAGGAAGTTTTGTGGGAGATATGTAGGATAGGTGTATGTATATATAGGGTGTGGATTAGAATAGGGTTTGGGAATTAAGGGTTAAAATGATGGGGTAGTGGGAACAAATCGTGGATTTATAGGCTAAAACTATTTTTGTGTTTTTTTTTTCTCTGAACTGCAAAAAAAATTCTGGTACTCGACCCCTGAGCGGTCGCTCAGCAAAGCTGAGCGGTCGCTCAGCAAAGCTGAGCGGGCGCTCAGGGGGTCACTGGAAAAAAAAAATTTCAGCCCCTGTTTTCTGATTTTTTTGTGTTTTTGGATAGGTTATTAACTTCTAAGGGTTCCTGTAACAACAATTCATGGGTTGCCTCCCACGCAGCGCTTCTTTTTCGTCATTAGCTTGACGTTTCGTACCCTTCTCAAGTAGTCAACAAAATGGCCCTAACCACTTCTCGGTTTGCCATGTCCCTATAGTAGCGCTTCAACCGCTGACCGTTAACCTTGAATGCTTGGTCCGGATCATTCTCAAAAATTTCCACCGCTCCATGTGGAAACACAGTTTTGACAATAAAAGGTCCAGACCACCTTGATTTCAACTTCCCAGGAAAAAGTCGGAGCCGAGAGTTGAATAAGAGAACTTGTTGCCCTGGCACAAATAACTTAGGATGTAGCTTCCTATCGTGCCACCTCTTCACCTTTTCCTTATACATTTTGTTATTCTCGTACGCTTGAAGTCGAAATTCATCAAGTTCATTAAACTGAAGCATTCTTTTCTTACCAGCTGCATCTAAATCCAGGTTCAACTTCTTCAATGCCCAGTAGGCCTTATGCTCAAACTCCGCAGGTAGATGACATCCCTTACCGTACACCAACTGAAACGGTGACATCCCAAGTGGAGTTTTGTATGCTGTTCTGTAAGCCCAAACAGCTTCATCGAGCTTCAAAGACCAATCCTTCCTTAACGGACAAACAACCTTCTCTAGAATGCGCTTTATCTCTCTGTTAGACACTTCCGCTTGACCATTTGTTTGCGGATGATAGGCAGTAGCTACTCGATGATTCACATTATAACGCTGCATCATAGAAGTGAACTTACGGTTGCAAAAATGCGATCCTTCATCACTTATGATTACCCGAGGTGTTCCAAACCTTGTGAAAATTTCCTTATGAAGAAAATTTAGCACTGCCTTTGCATCATTTGTCGGTAAAGCTTTAACTTCGACCCATTTTGAGACATAATCGACTACCAGCAAGATGTACTAATTATTGCAAGACGAGATAAAAGGCCCCATGAAATCGATTCCCCACACATCAAAGACCTCGACTTCAAGCATCATATTTAATGGCATCTCATCCTTCCTTGACAAATTTCCCACTCTTTGGCAACGATCACACCTTAAAACAAACTGATGAGCATCCTTGAACAAAGTAGGCCAAAAAAAACCTCCTTGCAGAATACGAGCTGCCGTCTTCTCACCACCATAGTGTCCACCATAAACCGTGGAATGGTAGTCTCGCAATATCCCCTCCGTCTCACAGAACGGGATACATCTCCTGATGATCTGGTCAGCTCCCTGTCTAAACAAATATGGTTCATCCCACATATACCACTTCACCTCATGCAGAAACTTCTTCTTTTGAGCGGATGTCAAATTAGGAGGCATTATATTACTGACGAGATAGTTTACAATATCTGTAAACCATGGTTCTTCCTCCTGAATTGGAAACAACTGCTCATCCGGAAAAGATTCATTGATTAACGTCCTATCCTGTGAAGTAGAATCGGGATTCTCCAACCTAGAGAGATGGTCAGCTACTTGATTCTCAGTACCTTTTCTATCTTTGATCTCTAACTCAAATTCCTGAAGTAAAAGCACCCAACGAATGAGTCTCTGCTTCGAATCCTTCTTGGAAACTAGATAGCGAATAGCCGCATGATCAGTGAATACTGTTACTTTCATACCAAGTAGATAAGATCGAAATTTCTCAAAACCAAAGACTATAGCCAAAAGCTCCTTCTCAGTAGTGGTGTAGTTCAATTGGGCACCATTTAAAGTCTTACTCGCATAGTAGACCACATGGAAGAGGTTTTTCTTGCACTGTCCCAGAACTGCACCTACCGCATAATCACTTGCATCACACATCATCTCAAACGGTTCTGTCCAATCTGGTGCTGTAATAACTGGTGCAGTGATCAAACTCTTCTTGAGAGTCTCGAATGCTGCCAAACATTCATCATCAAATTTGAAAAGCACATCTTTCTCAAGCAAATTACACAACGGCTTAGATATCTTTGAAAAGTCCTTGATGAATCGCCGATAAAAACCCGCATGACCAAGAAAACTACGGATTCCTTTCACAGAATTAGGTGGGGGAAGATTTTCAATGACTCCCACCTTGGCCTTGTCCACTTCCAGACCCTTGCTAGAGACCTTATGCCCAAGGATAATGCCTTCACGCACCATAAAATGACATTTCTCCCAATTGAGCACCAAATTAGTTTCCACGCATCTTTTGAGTACGGCGCGCAGATTATTCAAACATTCATCATATGAATGTCCAAAGACAGAGAAGTCATCCATGAACACTTCGATGTTATTTCCAATCATGTCAGAGAATATAGCCATCATACATCTCTAAAAAGTGGTCGGGGCACCCCATAACCCAAACAAAACTCTGCGAAAAGCAAACGTGCCAAATGGAAAAGTGAAGGTAGTCTTTTCCTGATCCTCTGGTGCAATACAAATCTGATTATACCCGAAATAACCATCCAGAAGACAAAAATACTCATGACCCGCCAATCTGTCAAGCATCTGATCAATAAATGGAAGAGGGAAGTGATCCTTCCTTGTGGCTTTGTTCAATTTTCTATAATCCATGCATACTCTCCATCCTGTAACTGTTCGAGTAGGTATGAGCTCATTCTTTTCATTTGCGACCACAGTGATACCTCCTTTCTTAGGTACACATTGTACGGGGCTCACCCACGAGCTGTCAGAAATAGGATAAATGATGCCTGCATCCAGCCATTTCAGAATTTCTTTCTTCACCACCTCCTTCATGATGGGATTCAGTCTTCACTGCTGTTCCACAGTTGGCTTACTACCTTCCTCTAGCAGAATTTTATGCATACAATATGAAGGACTTATCCCCTTGATGTCTGTTATGGTCCATCCTATAGCCGATTTGAATTCTCTCAAAATCCTTAAGAGCTTGTCTTCCTCACTACCTGAAAGGTCAGATGAAATAATAACAGGTAACATAGATGAATCACCTAAAAAAGCATACCTCAAGTGTTCAGGTAATGGCTTGAGCTCCAAGGTAGGTGCTTCCTCTATTGATGGTTTGAGCTTCCCTTCAGCATTCTTAAGGTCAGAAGTACCAAGAGATTCAAATGGTATGTATAGCTTTCGCTTCTAGGGAGAAGCGTTCAGATATTGTAATTGCTCGTTGCCATCTTCATCATCGTTGTCAAAATCCCCCACTAAGGCCTTTTCCAATGCATCAGACATTAACATGCGATCGAGTTCCGAAGTAACCGCAGAATCAATCACATCCACTTTTAAGCACTCCTCATCTTCTGTAGGGAATTTCATTGCCTTGAATACGTTGAAGGTCACATCCTGATCTTGGACCCGCATAGTAAGTTCACCTTTTTGCACATATATCAAGGTACGGCCAGTAGCCAAGAAAGGCCTTCCCAAGATTATGGGAATCTTCTTATCTTCCTTAAAATCCAGAATAACAAAATCTGCAGGAAAGAAGAGCTTATCCACCTTGACGAGCACATCCTCAACTATGCCCCTTGGGTAAGTAATGGAACGATCAGCCAATTATAGCGACATGTATGTGGGTTTTGGATCAGGCAGATCCAGCTTTTTAAAGATTGACAACGGCATCAGATTAATGCTTGCTCCCAAATCACAAAGGCACTTGTCAAAAGTCAGATTGCCAATGGTGCAAGGAATGGTGAAGCTTCCTGGATCTTTCAGTTTTGGTGGTAACTTTTACTGCAGAACAGTGCTGCATTCTTCCGTGAGAGCAACGGTTTCAAGGTCATCCAGTTTCACCTTTCTTGAAAGAATAGTCTTCATAAACTTCGCATAACTAGGCATTTGTTCCAGAGCCTCAGCGAAAGGTATATTGATGCGAAGTTTCTTGAACACCTCCAGAAACTTTCCGAACTGTCTATCCAGCTTTTGTTGCTGCAATCTCTTAGGAAAAGGTGGTGGAGGATAGAACAGTTTCTCCCCTGTATTAGCCTTAGGCAGAGTGTGTTCAACAGTAGTCTTCCTTGATTCCGCCGCTTTCTCCTTTTGCTTAGATTCTTCATCTCTAATTTCAGCTTCTCCTTCTTTTGCCTTTTCAGCATCAGCCACTTTTCCAGACCTTAAGGTAATAGCCTTGACTTGCTCTTTAGCTTCCTTCCTGCCTGGTACTTCCGTGTCACTGGGAAGAGTACCAGGTTGACGATTGAGCACTGCATTGGCTAATTGACCGATTTGATTTTCCAAGGTCTTGATAGAAACCGCCTGACTCTTGCACAACAGCTTAAGTTCCTCAAAATCAGCACTAGTAGGTGCAGATGTACTTCCCTGTTGAGGATATGATTGCCTTATAGCATACTGCTGTGGTTGCTGGAATCCAGGTGGGTTAAACTGTTTACTCACTCCTTGCTGATATGGTGGCTGAATAGCATTCTGATTATTCCCCCAGCTGAAATTTGGATGATTTTTGTTGTTAGGATGATAGGTCGCTGGCACAAGCTGCTGTTGTCGCTGATAATTATTCACATACTGAACAGATTCGTTGACAAGAGAACACTGATCCGTAGCATGAGAACCTGCACAAAGCTCACAACCCATAGTTATTTGATTAACTCCATATGTAGCCAGAGAATCAACCTTCATTGATAGCGCTTGGAGCTGGGCTGCAATAGCGGTGGCTGCATCAACTTCTAGAATACCTGCTACCTTGCCTGTCGTCATCCTCTGAGTTGGGTTTTGATGCTCATTTGCAGCCATCGTCTCTATAAGATTATACGCCTCAGTATAGCTTTTAGCCCATAAGGCGCCTCCAGCTGCTGCATCGAGCATGGGCCGAGATTGGGCCCCCAAACCATTATAGAAACCAGTGATCACCATCCAATCCGGCATTCCATGATGTGGACATTTTCTCAACATTTCCTTGTAGCGTTCCCAAGCCTCGCACATAGATTCTGTAGGTTGCTGCGCAAACTGAGTAAGAGCACTCCTCATAGCAGCAGTCTTTGCCATCGGATAAAACTTCACCAGAAACTTTTGCGCAAGATCTTGCCACGTAGTGATGGACCCAGCTGGTTCAGAATGTAACCAGTCTTTAGCCTTGTCCCTCAGTGAAAATGGGAAAAGCCTCAACTTGATAGCCTCATCAGTCACGCCATTATACTTAAAAGTGCTGCAGATCTCGACAAAATTCCTTATGTGCATGTTGGGGTCTTCAGTTGCCGCTCCTCCAAAAGAAACAGAATTCTGCACCATCTGAATAGTGCCCGGCTTGATTTCAAAGGTGTTAGCTTGAATAGCCGGATGAAGGATGCTTGACTGAATGTCATCAATTTTAGGCCGAGAAAAATCCATAAGAGCTGGATCAGCTTGAACAATACGATCTCCCATGTTTACTGGGTCTTTCTGCTCAGTTCCTGAATCTGAATTCTCAAAATCTAACTTCTCCGGAATATCAAGAACTTCGTCTGTCTCCTCAGCTGTATCTAAAGTCCTCTTGCGAGCACGAGAACGAGTTTGCATAAACGCTTGCTAAAGTACCTGAAACACAACCGGAAAAAATAAGTAACTACTACGTCCTAATCACTGAGTCCTAATGACCAATGATGGTAAGTACATAAACTAAACAAATACGCCGAGTCCCCGGCAGCGGCGCCAAAAACTTGTTAGGGCGAAAACACGCGCTAATATTCACGCAAATATACGCGTTCGCAAGTAATATATAATACTTTCTAGTTCGTTCCCACAGAGACTCAGACTGAATTATTGTTTAATTTAACTCACTCACCAATGTATGATTACTTCTCAATGTTAAGATACTAACACTTAAAATTGTTGATTAAATATTAACTACAATTCACTACTTAATTAATCACTTAACTAACACTTCAATTTATCAATAATAAAACACTCATGAGATCACAACTTCATTATTACTTCCTTCTATAGCCATTATTATTACCTTTAGCATGTGACAGTGATGATATTAATCGAATAACACAAAACTGATAAAAGTCAACTTTCATTGTACTAATACCATTCTACCAAGCATCCACAATTAAGATAGAAGTTGAATAGTCATCAATTATGTTGAGTTCCTATATGTCTACAGAAATTGACAACACAACGATTTAAGCACAAGTTATTCCTTTTGATTACATAGGGCAAATAAAACTGTTAGAGTTACCCACTAATCATGCACAACATACATGAACCTATGCTAGCATGGCAAGTTCTAAATCTCAAGATCCACCTTCGCTTCACAAGAGATTAACACCCTATCTTATATGTTCGCGACGCACATAAGACGAATACGCACAACCAATACTAGATATCATACAATCATCACACACTAAAGTATTAAACAATTAACTAAAGAATTCCATAATAAATCCGTTGCAACCCCATAATCACGATTAGCCCATAATAGCACTTATCGTCATCATGGGTTCATATGAAATCATGATAAACAAACACAAGAAAATAATAACTAAACTAATTATATTAAAACAGAGTACGTCACAAGAGTAAATAAGTTCAAAGCAAGAAAACTAGCATCCAACATTACAACAAAACAAGAATCACAAGAAGATATGCTTCCTCTTCGTTGCAGTGTGCTAAATCAATCTTCTTCCTTATCTCCTTCGCTTCTTGCGTAAAAACACAATCTTCTTCAATCCACACTTGTGAAAACATCTCAAATCTACTTATATAATAGTCCCATAAAACTCAGATTACATAGAAGTGGAAACCAAACAGAAGTAGAAGTCCTGAAATAATATATTTTTTCCCCGACCCTGCGCGGCCGCTCAGCATAGCTGAGCGGGCGCTCAGCTTGCTGCGCGGCCGCTCAGCAATGCTGAGCGGGCGCTCAGACCTCTACTGGAAAAAATCTGATTTTGCTCCGTTTCTTCACCGTAATCTGCCCGTTTCTTTCCTCTCGCAATGGTGAACACATGCCCAGGCTTATTCTTGATGATTCCTCCCCCGAAATGCAACTAAAACCCTGAAATGCATAAACACTAGAAAAACACATCAAATACACAAAATACTTGATTTCAAGACACCCATTTAAGCCATTTTAAGACGTTCTAAGTGGTATAAAATGCCACTTATCAAGAGGACATGGCAACTGTACAATCACTTTTAGGTTTGAGGGAAGGGAGTGATCTTTTGAGTGAGAGGCTGGGTTGCTCCCAAGCAAAAGGAGAGGTTGAGAGTCACCAAATGCATGCTATTTCTTCCAGCATGGCAAAAGTGAGTGAGAGGAGTGCCACCTTAGAAGGTGAAGGTGAGGGTGTGAGGGTGTGTGTGAGCCAGGGGGAGCCCCTGATGCAAGAACAGAGAGAAATTGAGAGAAAGGCAGGTACAGAAGCTATAAGGGTGGATCCAGCCATTGCTAGTGAGTTAATGAAAGTGGATGATGCAGATAAGGAAAGACAATTTCAGCAACATTACAAAGCTGTCATTGATAACATTTCCTTGGATGCTGACATTTTTACTCACCCTGTTTTAGCCTATCAATTATTGGCTGCACAGGGCAATGTGGAGGCAGAACAGACACTACACATTATACACACTTCAGAATCTCTTCTCAGAGACAAAGCTGCTGTCAACAGGCTGCCTTCTCAAGCTGGTGAGCCATCTGAAGAATTTGGAGTAAATTCTAATAATGATGACTCTAATTCTTTGAATGAGAGCATGAACTTAGGGGGAGTAGCAGGCCCAAGTTCTGTTCCTGATCTTCCTGCATGGGCATGGGCAAAACCATCAACACCAGGAGAGTTTGGTGTCACTTTGGTCAGACAAGTCATGACAATTCAGCAGGCCCTTCAGGAGACTCAGGATGCTGGTACCAAGGCAATTCTTCAAGCTCATCTGGACTCTCTGCATCTCTTGCAGTTGCAGCATTACCAGCATAATCTAAGTGTGGATGAGCTCAAGCTGGACATTGCTGATCTGAAATCCTACAATGCTGAGAAATTGGATTCACTTATATACTATGTAAGATTTATTGGGGAGACTGAGGAAAGCATCTGATGCTGACAAGAGGCTGGCCAGATTGGAAGATAGGGTTCAAATCATTGAAGACTCTATGGTCACCATTCTTCAGAATCAACAAACTCAAACAAATCTACTCATGCAGCTGGCACAAGCACAAGGCTTGACCCCTACCCTTGATGATAACAAAAAGGGGGAGAATAAAAGGGAAGGGGAAGGAGAGCCATCTACAACAGTTCAGATTTCTCAAGTGCTAGTTCCTGTCATCACAAATTCTCCAATTATTCAAGTCAAAGGAAAGCTAGATGGAATTGATCTAATCCAGATAGCAGCAGCTGAATTGCAAGTCAAAGAGCAAACGAAGAAGATTGATGAAAAGATGCAACTAATATTTGGTTCTACAACTTCTCAATCACAATCTGTGAAGCATAGCACAAAAGTGGAATCAATTATTATGGAACTCAAGCCAGTAGGGAGGCATAAGGATGGAGAAACTTCTTCCAAAGATCTGCAACCTATGGTTCTCAAGCCCAACAACAGATCCAATAAGGACTCTACAAAGAATCCTCTAAAAGAGGTGGATTTTCCTCTTCCAAAAGCTGATGAGGACAAGCTTTTAGGTAGAAGTATTGCATATCTCAAAGAGACCATGGATGAGGCTGTAAGGAGAAACATGGCTATTATCTTCAGAGAGGGAAAGAGCATATGTGTGATGCAAGGACATCCCAAATTCTCAATAGCCAAGAGGGAAGAAACCAAAAGGTTGAAGGAAGAAGCCAAACAGCTAAAGGCTGACAAAAGAGCACAAGCAAGGCTTGAAAAGCAGCTAAAGTCAAGTCAGGCTGAAGAACAAAAAGAAATTGAAGACAAAGGTGAAGATGAAGCTATGGGGGACATGGTTGGTACTGAGATGGAGGAAAGAAGTAAGGAAGAATGGCAGAAAGGGAAAAGAAAGAAGGTCAATGCAAAGAGAAAGAAGGTAGATAAGACTGAAGAAACCCAATCAATATCCAAACCACTACCCTCTATTCCTGAACCAATTGTACCTGACCCCTTCATGAATATTCATGGTGAAACAATCATTCCCAAGAAGGAACCAATTGATTGGGACACCATCAAATTGCCCACCTTCCTAACCTCTTCTCCACCATCAAAGAAGCAGAAAAGAAGAATCAAATCAACACCCTCTAAAGCCTCAATCAAATTCACACAGAAGCCTAAGCCTAAACCTCAAACCTCTAAAGATGATTATGTTCACATCTGTGACATAAAAGAATTTTCAAACATTGAACTCTATCTGGATGAGCTGGAGGATGTAAGGGGAATAGCTGCCTACAGACAGCTACCTGAGAGACTAGTGTTCAAATACAAAGGAGCTGGGGAAAGAACATGGCCTCTTCACAGAATTCTGAATGAAGGCTACTCTACCTTGATTAGAGTCTACTCAGCCATACAGAAGAATTCTGGCTTTACCAGGACTGCCAAGACTGAGATTCTCAACAAGATTGCCAACATAAGGAAAACTTGGAGGGAGCCAAATGCCTTGCCTAGAACTTTACTCATTCAAGAAAGAAATTACAATTCACAAATCACCTCATTGGTTGATGGAGTTCAGAGACAACAAAAGAGTCAGAAGATTTTTCAGAATTGAAGATCAGCTAAAGATTGCCAGTAATGAAACTCTCAAGGATATGCAATCTAAGTTAGATATCAACGAAGAAGATGAAGCTGAATTCTACAGACAACTTCAACTTTAAATAGAGGAGAATGACAGGAGGCTAGGAAAGAAAACCAGGGATCAAAGGAAAAGAAAATAATTTGCTCAGGCTAAAGGAGCACCCTTGGAAACAATGTAATTCTTCAATTCCATCTCAGCATATACATTTTTGTAGCACTTTTGAATTTCTACTTTGTTACAGTTTATATATTTGTTAAGTGTTTTGTTATCATCAAGCTAAACCCAAATTTATGCCTACAGTTCTAGTAGACATAAATAGGGGGAGATTGTTAGGAATATGTGTATTAGTTTGATGATAAGTTAAGCAAAACACTTAAGTAGAAATCTAGTGTTTGTAGCCTCAACGGATAAGACCATCTTGGCTATCCGTTGAAGGAGTAGCTTTGCTTAGCAATAAGTTTAGTATTGTAGCACATTTCACTCTCTGGTATCAAGCTGTAATTCTTAGATGTTTTTAGAAAATAATCAGTCATGTTGACTACTAATGGATGTACAAATAGGAGGGCAAATTGTAAATATTTCATGCCTTGTAATTTTGTATAAGTGCAGAAGTGTCAACGGATATTGAAGACCTTCAACGGATAAGAAACAATGCTTTAACGGATAATATCCATCAACGGATAAATGCTTCAACGGATAATATCCATCAACGGATAAGTGCTTCAACGGATAAAGACTTCAACTGATAATGCATCAACGGATAAAGCTTCAACGGATAAAGCCTCAACGGATAAGGCATCAACGGATGAAAGCTTCAACGGATGCTTAGTTCATTAGCAGTTGATAGTGATAATTCACAAGCTGACAGAGGCACATGGATTGACAGAGACATACTGGAATGTGGAAGCCTCTAGGAGGAATCAAGAAAATGCAGCATTTCCATTCTGATGCAAACAAGGAAGTATTCAAAGATTTACAGATTACTCTAGATTGCATTGGATAGAGAAATGAAGAAGAAACATGTGAAGAATCTTTTCAATTGTATTTTACAGTTTGTCTTCACTTGTAAACTTGGTGATATATAAACCAAGTAGCAGCTAGTAATTAGATATGAATTTTCCTTGAGCCGTTTAGAAATATCAAAAGAGAAAATCATCTAGTTTGTACTAGGAAGCAGCTGTGATTTAATTCTTTGAATCACAGATTTTCTGAAATAACACATCTCTGGTGGAACAACAAATCCACCAGAAAAGTTTTTTTAAAGTTCTTTGTGTTCATTACATTTGTGTTTGAATTTATATATGTCTGCATCAGCTTCAAGCAATTCACACACATTTGATCACTCAAACACTTAGCCTTAGAAACTGCTCAAAACTTGAAAAAGTTTTGAGATTTACATTCAACCCCCCTTCTGTAAATCTCATTGTTAGTCCACTGGGAATAACAATATCATAACTTCATTTCCTTCAAAATATTTCAAAGATTGAATCTATTCAAGTCTTATCTTGTAGTCTCATCAGTGTGATGAACTTTTGAAACTAATTATAACTTGAACGGTGGTAGTTCAAGTAGTATTTGGAAAAGATATAAGTATATTGGAGTATCTTGTAACTTCATCTTTTAAACTTATATCTAGTAAATGATTATCTTATGCATGACAAAGATTTTCAGAAAAACGTTGAGACAAGGTTAGATATATGAGATCACCTTGCAACGATATTTTTTTATACAGTTATACACTGGAACTCTGTGTGTATTATACATGGAAGATGACTTCCAAGATTTTGAAAAGTATATATGTATATATACTGAATATTTTGCGACTTCATCGCATTAAGATATCAAACTTGGTTCATTTCTTTTGACCAAGACTTTCATGAGTACTATGAGAAAGCTCATATATTGTTAATCATTATACATATTATTTTGGTGGGCTTGCTGCTCACCCTTGCTTTCTTCTTTCATCACACAACAACAGATAGAAAAGATGAACAGGACCAAGCTCCCGATTCGCAAGCGATTAGGAAACGTTCCGCAGTTTCCTATAGGCGTTGATGTCACTGTAGCTGAGGTAGGAACTACCAATAGGCTAGGCTTTCAACTTATGATGTACCAGACTTATGTATAATTATGAATTGTATTAATGGCAAAGAAATGTAAATTTATTCAGAAACCTTTTTAAGGTGTATTGACATATAATTGTGGAATAAAACGACTTGTGATTATTTTTGGATATTCATCTCTGAGACTATAACTTGTGGTGTGTGTGTTTATTGTGGGGTCACAGTACAGAGTAGTTGATTGTGTATTAAGATTGGGTGTTATTAAGGGAAATGGAACTCGTGACAACCCGGATCCCCGACCCCGGATTTGGGGGTGTTACAGAAATGGTATCAGAGCCAAGCGTTATAAACCTCAGAGATGATGTGACGTTAAGATAATAAGTTCATTAAGATAATAAGAACTCTTGCCAAGTTCATAGTCGGGCTACCTAACGTAGCACCGACAGTTAAAACCCTTATGGGAACCCTTATAAATGTAGCGATAGAAGCGTAGTTCGTTATCGTATATGGTAGCGGGACTCCGAACCCTGAGGTTGAGGAGCAACAACGCGATGATGTTGTATTACTTATTGGAGATCAGATTGTGGATCCGATAGAGCGTCCTAACGCAGGACCAGATGATGTTGATATTGAGGATGTAGCGGTTGAGGATGCTGTCCTAGAAGGGATTGTGGTTGAGGAGGATCCCGTGGAGGATCCTGACAAGAATGAATAAAGGACCACTGTGGAATTGATAACCATGGTTAGAGCGACTACCAGAGGTAGGATTGGTCGGTCACTACCGGAGGTTCGTTCAAGTTTGTAAAGATAGTAGCCCCTTTAACGTGGCTTACTCATAAGACTGAGAAGTTCGAATAGACAGAGAAATGCGAGAATAGCTTTCAAGAACTGAAGCAAAGGTTGGTGACGGCCCCTATGCTGGCGTTGCCGGATGGAAAAGGAGATTTTGTGAAGTATAGTGACGCTTCGCACAAGGGCTTAGGGTGCGTGCTTATGCAGCACGGTAAGGTAATCGCGTACGCGTCAAGACAATTAAGGGAATATAAAATTCGATATCCCCACCCATGAGCTTGGGCTCGTGGCAATAGTTTTGCCCTAAATATTGGAGGCACTACTTGTATGGAGAGAAGTGCGAGATTCACAAACCATAGGAACTCTAGTACATTTTTACGTAGAAAGAGCTCAACATACGCCAGAGGAGGCGGTTAGAGCTAATCAAGAATTATGATTGGGAGATTCTTTATCATTCGGGGAAAGCCAATGTGGTGGTTAATGCCCTTAGTGTAAAGGAAAGACTCAAGATGATAATGTCTTTGGGAAAGTTGATAAGAGATTTTGAGAAAATGGAAATAGAAGTGAAGGTAACCAGAGCCGGTACCGGAAAGCTGTTTGAGATTGCAATACAGCCCGAATTATTGGAAAAGAACATATTGTGCCAGAAAAAGTAATGAATGAAGGAAGAGAGCCAACAAATAGATAAGAGATTAATATCGAGAAAGATGATAAGGGAATAATGAAGTATTCCTACAGAATTTGGGTTCCAAATGTTCAAGAGCTTAAAGATGAGATCTTAGATGAAAGCTAGTTTGAGGAATAAGATTTAGAGCAAACCCTGAACGTGATAGTCAGGGAGATCGCCATCAAGATAGAAGGAACCCATAACATAATGAAGTGGAAAATGAGGATTTTAACGTATAAGATGACCCCAATTATGGGGAGTAGGAAGAAATATTTAGACTGAGAAAACAGAAGTCGAGCGAGATAGAGAGACCCGAGACGGTACTCCTATACGGAAATTCATGGACCTGTCTAAATAGAACTTAGACTATTATCCCTAACCACCACCTTGAGGAAACAATGCGGTAGGAAATTCTTTCATGACCTTTAAGTCGCTAAGCACTCAGAGTTCCAAGGAACAGGTTGACCCAGTCGAGGCAAGAGCCTGGCTAAAGGAAATAGAGGAATCATTTGAGATTCTAAATGATTGACGAACCACAAAAGACTGTTTTTATCACTTACCCTCCTAAGAGAGAGACCACCCGCTGGTGAAAGGCCAAGGAAGTCACGGAGCAAGAGATTATAATAAACTGATTAAAGTTCAGCCAATTGTTTTCGGGAAAGTAATTCCCAAGGTTATGGAGAGAGTGTAAAAGCTTTAGAGCCAGAACAAAGGCGGTCGAGTATGATGAAATATGAAGCTAAGTGGTAAAAGTTGTCAAGATTCATTCTAAGGACACGAATCCAGAATGACGGGATGTTTGAAATCAATGCTTATGTTGTGTTGGTTCATGAAATAATGATAAGAGAAAGAAAAAAAAGAAACTGAAGTGGAAAGGAATATAAAGGCAATAGAGTTTGAGGAATGATAAAGGAATTGGGTATGAGGAAACCCTAAAGACTCGTAGCAATAGAAATAGAAAAGTATGTAATCGTCAGGATGAGGGTAATTCACCATGAGTTAAATTGATGGTTGAAGGTATAAGAGATACATATATTTCATCCAAGGATTCGAGGAAACCTTGAGATAATTCGAAGGATAAATAATGAGACGCGGATAGACTGAGGAGACAAGAAAGTAAGAAATTAGGAAAAATTGGATGAAAGAAGTGACCTTCAAGAATGTGAAGTGTAAGACCGGTGGCTTGATACCCAGAAAGGGAGACGTCATGTATGAAAGATATCCCAACATTGAGGTGACTGTTGAGATAAACAACAAAAGTAAATAAGGAATTATTAAGAAGAGGTTCACGTTGAACACGACCAATATCTTCCAGAACATCCTTGTTATCGTTACCAAATTAGGCAAGAAAAGCGGATAACCGTTATCTTTTGGAGGCCATACTGATTGACCTCATTTTGAATACAGATGTTATTGTGAAATTAGGCATATACTATCGAGGTGGGAATGATTGAATGAGACACCCTTATCAGGGATATATGACTTGATTTATCCATGGAAGGATGCATGTACCTTTTTAAAGGTGGAATTAAGGATAGAACATCGGTAACTTAAAACGAATCCTAGGGGAATGCATAAAGGTTGGCATTTCACCCTTAATAGGAACAGTATGAGTTTTGACAGTATGAATTGGAAAGGATTAAGGTAACAACAACCTTTAAAGAATCAGTGGAGAAATTTTTTCAAAAATATATAGGCAATGATTCTAGTATTAGTATATGGTATTTTGATATGCCCTGTATCTAGGGAATTCATGAGGAACGATTCAAGGATAACCTTAGAGGTTTTACAAGGAGAAAGGTAATATTCAAAATTCTCAAGAATAGAAATGTTGATAAAGGAAATATGACATAATTATAATGATGCCAAGTGGGGCACGTGTTAAACCACGAGAAGGTATGGATCGAACCAGTAATGGTCGAAATTGTTCAGGGCAATTAGGACTTAAGATAAAAGATGTACTAATTATGATTGAGAGTTAGTCATGACAGTGATTAACCTCTAAAGACTGAGGCAATAACTTATGGAAAAATGGTGATTTTTTTTTACTCACCAGATTTTAAGGAAAACATCTTCAAATAAGCAGTGATGGGAAATGAGGTAGAAAATTTATTTGGAGGTGGTTAAAAATGACATTGACTGTAAGGAAATTTTACTATCAGGAAAGGCCAAAGAGGTGGCCGACACTTTAAAGGTAAGAGGATAATTATAGGCGCTTGTGCCAAAGGAATACAGTGACGATGGTTAAAGCTATGAAGGTTGTATTATGGTTTGGAAGATTGACATTCCTTCTGATGACTGTGCAATACCCAACCGTAATAGTAGTTGGTAAAGGTTTAATTCGTGTAAACGCCATGAGCGGGCTATCTATCTTAGAAGGTACTATCTTGAGAATGAGCCTGGACCATGTTTCAAAAGGACTAAACAAACCTTTGAGTTAAGTCTTCTATTGAAGGCATATGATTAAGAATGGTATTAACCTGCTATCGTTGTTTTGAGCAAAACTCTTCTGCAATTTTATCTGCTTCATGTCATGTATGTATGTCAGAATCAGGAGTGATCATGAATGGTGATTATGTTACCTCCTTAGAAGAATTAGATACGAGATGTATGGACTCCGTATGGTTGTTAGGGCGAAAACACGCGCTAATATTCACGCAAGTATACGCGTTCGCAAGTAATATAGAATACTTTCTAGTTCGTTCCCACAGAGACTCAGACTGAATTATTGTCTAATTTAACTCACTCACCAATGTATGATTACTTCTCAATGTTAAGATACTAACACTTAAAATTGTTGATTAAATATTAACTACAATTAACTACTTAATTAATCACTTAACTAACACTTCAATTTATCAATAATAAAACACTCATGAGATCACAACTTCATTATTACTTCCTTCTATAGCCATTGTTATTACCTTTAGCATGTGACAGTGATGATATTAATCGAATAACACAAAACTGATAAAATCCAACTTTCATTGTACTAATACCATTCTACCAAGCATCCACAATTAAGATAGAAGTTGAATAGTCATCAATTATGTTGAGTTCCTATATGTCTACAGAAATTGACAACACAACGATTTAAGCACAAGTTATTCCTTTTGATTACATAGGGAAAATAAAACTGTTAGAGTTACCCACTAATCATGCACAACATACATGAACCTATGCTAGCATGGCAAGTTCTAAATCTCAAGATCCACCATCGCTTCACAAGAGATTAACACCCTATCTTATATGTTCGCGACGCACATAAGACGAATATGCACAACCAATACTAGATATCATACAATCATCACACACTAAAGTATTAAACAATTAACTAAATAATTCCATAATAAATCCGTTGCAACCCCATGATCACGATTAGCCCATAATAGCACTTATCGTCATCATGGGTTCATATGAAACCATGATAAATAAACACAAGAAAATAATAACTAAACTAATTATATTAAAACAGAGTACGTCACAAGAGTAAATAAGTTCAAAGCAAGAAAACTAGCATCCAACATTACAACGAAACAAGAATCACAAGAAGATATGCTTCCTCTTCGTTGCAGTGTGCTAAATCGGTCTTCTTCCTTATCTCCTTCGCTTCTTGCGTAAAAACACAATCTTCTTCAATCCACACTTGTGAAAATGTCTCAAATCTACTTATATAATAGTCCCATAAAACTCAGATTACATAGAAGTGGAAACCAAACAGAAGTAGAAGTCCTGAAATAATATATTTTTTTCCCCGACCCTGCGCGGCCGCTCAGCATAGGTGAGCGGGCGCTCAGCTTGCTGCGCGGCCGCTCAGCAATGCTGAGCGGGCGCTCAGACCTCTACTGGAAAAAATCTGATTTTACTCCGTTTCTTCGCCGTAATCTGCCCGTTTCTTTCCTCTCGCAATGGTGAACACATGCCAAGGCTTATTCTTGATGATTCCTCCCCCGAAATGCAACTAAAACCCTGAAATGCATAAACACTAGAAAAACGCATCAAATACACAAAATACTTGATTTCAAGACACCAATTTAAGCCATTTTAAGACATTCTAAGTGGTATAAAATGCCACTTATCACACCCCCAAACTTAAATCGATGCTTGTCCTCAAGCGTCACAGACTCAAAAACAAATAAAAAACATGCATGAATGCAATCTATATGAAAATGCAGTGATCCCCCTTACTAGGATTAACCAACCAAATTGTAACATCTCAACGAATGCAGTTAGACAACTAAAGATCAATAAACTCATGCAAACGGACATACAGCCAGAAACGTGGTGTGTGCAAATGCTTAACAGAGATGCTTCGGAACTAGACCAATTACTATGACTAGACTATCCTCAAGGCAATCCTACGATTATACAAAGAATAAAAAATTCTAGGCACAAAGGGATATTCAACACTACAAGAACTCTGGAGCTTATTACGGAATCGTGCTTTTTATTCACAACTCAAATGCTTATTTGACTGTGCAATGAGTGAGGTCCTCAAAAGACTTATACAATGGTATCCATGTAACGAGCGTTAGGTTAGCGGATCCCAGACTCTAAAAGCCTTAGGTCACTAGGCACAAAGTCCCCTAACAACTTAATAACTCGAATACCAAAGAGCCCACTCTTGATCAATTATGCATAAATTTTTTTTTTCTTTTTTTTTTTTAATAACTTCTGAGCAAGTGAGTTTCGCTCCATCTTGCTCAACCCTATACTACTCGCACCATATGCGAGCCGGCTACTAGCCATTTGACGCCTAGCCACAACTAGCAACAAATTCCAAAAAAAGTTCTCCAAAATTTTTTCTTTTTCATGCCTTTATCACTAAGAACCTATAATCGAATTCTAAGCATAATAAGTAGATTGACCTTGAAAACAACCAAATCATAACAACAATCTAGCCCTTACGCATTCTCCTAAGACTTAGTGGACTTACAATTGTTTCTAGCATGCATATCAACCTACACAACTTAATATCACTTTAATGCTATCACTACACTCGCATCAATATCACAATCCAGTCGATAAATCATTGCAAAAGGGATCATGGTAAATGCATGAGCTACATGACATTCATAAAAAAAACTATATGGCATAAACTATGAAACTATATGAACTAACTATCATGAATATGCAACTATATGACACACACACAATATTCCTTAACTACCACCCCCAAACTAAAAATCTTCACTGTCCTCAGTGAAAGTAGTAGAAAGGAACACAGGGTATACCTACTCGGAGTCATCATCATCATCACCCTCAGTGGGTGGAGTATCAGGCGGCGGGTATGCAGAGTCCTCACCAAAAACTGGCCACTGGATATCAGCTCCAAGGCCCCGAAAAGCAGTCCCTAACGCAAGGGTGAGCTCCTGAGCAAACCTGCTCTGCGTCTCATACATGGCATCCATCCACCTAGAAAGCCTCCTATACTGGGCATCAACCATCCCGGCACCCTCCTGAGCTCTCGAAGAACCAGCCTCATCACGCCCTGGCCTAGCCATAGTAGCACCTCGTGTTGGACGCCCTCCTGGAAGACGATAACCCAGCCCATGCTCCTCAGGCTCACCACCGGTCCACTCCTGCATCCCATTCAGAGTGCCAGAATCAATCGGAGCTGCTGGCAACTGCAACTGCTCATGAGCCGGCCAGTTCACTCCCACTGCTCGGCATAGCTTCGTAACCGTGGATGCGTAAGGGATGTTCATATGCTTCGCTCCCCTCAAAAACTTCAGAATTCCTTGGTAGATAAACTCACCAAGGTCCACATAGTACTCCTCATTCAGAATTCCCCACAACAACTGTGCTCTCTCAACTGTGACCTCGTGTGCATGCGCAGAAGGCAAAATATTAGCACAAATAAATGCATTCCATGCACGGGCATACCTGTTCATGGCGATCGCCAGAAAGTGACGATACTCATTAGTGCCGGTCTTGAAGGTCCAAACTGTGCCCGGTCGACAGATAGTCGCACAAATCAAATCCAAGTCAAAATCCTCAGCAGTCTTTTCATTCCAGTTCTCCTCCTTGGGCTTCCTCTCTCGCTGTCCAATCACACGGCGAATTGCCGCAGGATGATAATCAACCGTCAGCCCTCGGACCACAGAAAACCCATTCTTGTCGGCCTTCGCGTTCGCGTAGAACTCGCGAACAACGCTCATCGGTACCGCTTCGGGTAACTCACAAAAAGCTATCCACCCCTTCTCTGCAATCATGGGCAGCAACTCACCATCCCTCCCCGATGGTAAAAACCCCCTCTCCTTCAGAATTGGCTTCCCCAACAGCCTAGTGTACTCCTCCTCTGTGGCTCTGTCAGATAACCGAGGCCTTGCAGCAGTACCCCTCGATGAATCAGCAGTAGGAACTGTGCTGCTGCTGTCAATAGTGCGTGCTCTCTTGGGTGCCATTGATTCGTGAATAAAAGTGTGTAAGAACTGATTTTTGATGTTTGTGAGAGGGTTTAAGTGTAGGAAGTTTTGTGGGAGATATGTAGGATAGGTGTATGTATATATAGGATGTGGATTAGATTAGGGTTTGGGAATTAAGGGTTAAAATGATGGGGTAGTGGGAACAAATCGTGGGTTTATGGGCTAAAACTGTTTTTTTTTTCTGAACTGCAAAAAAAATTCTGGTACTCGACCCTGAGCGGTCGCTCAGCAAAGCTGAGCGGGCGCTCAGCTTGCTGCGCGGTCGCTCAGCAAAGCTGAGCGGGCGCTCAGGGGGTCACTGGAAAAAAAAAATTTCAGCCCCTGTTTTCTGATTTTTTTGTGTTTTTGGATAGGTTATTAACTTCTAAGGGTTCCTGTAACAACAATTCATGGGTTTCATCCCACGTAGCGCTTCTTTTTCGTCATTAGCTTGACGTTTCGTACCCTTCTCAAGTAGTTAACAAAATGGCACTAACCACTTCTCGGTTTGCCATGTCCCCATAGTAGTGCTTCAACCGCTGACCGTTAACCTTGAATGCTTGGTCCGGATCATTCTCAAAAATTTCCACCGCTCCATGTGGAAACACAGTTTTGACAATAAAAGGTCCAGACCACCTTGATTTCAACTTCCCAGGAAAAAGTCGGAGCCGAGAGTTGAATAAGAGAACTTGTTGCCCTGGCACAAATAACTTAGGATGTAGCTTCCTATCGTGCCACCTCTTCACCTTTTCCTTATACATTTTGTTATTCTCATACGCTTGAAGTCAAAATTCATCAAGTTCATTAAGCTGAAGCATTCTTTTCTTACCAGCTGCATCTAAATCCAGGTTCAACTTCTTCAATGCCCAGTAGGCCTTATGCTCAAGCTCCGCAGGTAGATGACATCCCTTACCGTACACTAACTGAAACGGTGACATCCCAAGTGGAGTTTTGTATGCTGTTCAGTAAGCCCAAACAGCTTCATCGAGCTTTAAAGACCAATCCTTCCTTGACAGACAAACAACCTTCTCTAGAATGCGCTTTATCTCTCTGTTAGACACTTCCGCTTGACCATTTGTTTGCGGATGATAGGCAGTAGCTACTCGATGATTCACATTATAACGTTGCATCATAGAAGTGAACTTACGGTTGCAAAAATGCGATCCTTCATCACTTATGATTACCCGAGGTGTTCCAAACCTTGTGAAAATTTGCTTATGAAGAAAATTTAGCACTGCCTTTGCATCGTTTGTCGGTAAAGCTTTAACTTCGACCCATTTTGAGACATAATCGACTGCCAGCAAGATGTACTGATTATTACAAGACGAGATAAAAGGCCCCATGAAATCGATTCCCCACACATCAAAGACCTCGACTTCAAGCATCACAATTAATGGCATCTCATCCTTCCTTGACAAATTTCCCACTCTTTGGCAATGATCACACCTTAAAACAAACTGATGAGCATCCTTGAACAAAGTTGGCCAAAAAAAACCTGCTTGCAGAATACGAGCTGCCGTCTTCTCACCACCATAGTGTCCACCATAAACCGTGGAATGGCAGTCTCGCAATATCCCCTCCGTCTCACAGAACGGAATACATCTCCTGATGATCTGGTCAGCTCCCTGTCTAAACAAATATGGTTCATCCCACATATACCACTTCACCTTATGCAGAAACTTCTTCTTTTGAGCGTATGTCAAATTAGGAGGCATTATATTACTGACGAGATAGTTTACAATATCTGCAAACCATGGTTCTTCCTCCTGAATTGCAAACAACTGCTCATCCGGAAAAGATTCATTGATTAACGTCCTATCCTGTGAAGTAGAATCGGGATTCTCCAACCTAGAGAGATGGTCAGCTACTTGATTCTCAGTACCTTTTCTATCTTTGATCTCTAACTCAAATTCCTGAAGTAAAAGCACCCAACGAATGAGTCTCGGCTTCGAATCCTTCTTGGAAACTAGATAGCGAATAGCCGCATGATCAGTGAATACTGTTACTTTCGTACCAAGTAGATAAGATCGAAATTTCTCAAAACCAAAGACTATAGCCAAAAGCTCCTTCTCAGTAGTGGTGTAGTTCAATTGGGCACCATTTAAAGTCTTACTCACATAGTAGACCACATGGAAGAGGTTTTTCTTGCGCTGTCCCAGAACTGCACCTACCGCATAATCACTTGCATCACACATCATTTCAAACGGTTCTGTCCAATCTGGTGCTGTAATAACTGGTGCAGTGATCAAACTCTTCTTGAGAGTCTCGAATGCTGCCAAACATTCATCATCAAATTTGAAAAGCACATCTTTCTCAAGCAAATTGCACAACGGCTTAGATATCTTTGAAAAGTCCTTGATGAATCACTGATAAAAACCCGCATTACCAAGAAAACTACGGATTCCTTTCACAGAATTAGGTGGGGGAAGATTTTCAATGACTCCCACCTTGGCCTTGTCCACTTCCAGACCCTTGCTAGAGACCTTATGCCCAAGGATAATGCCTTCACGCAACATAAAATGACATTTCTCCCAATTGAGCACCAAATTAGTTTCCACGCATCTTTTGAGTACGGCGCGCAGATTATTCAAACATTCATCATATGAATGTCCAAAGACGGAGAAGTCGTCCATGAACACTTCGACGTTATTTCCAATCATGTCAGAGAATATAGACATCATACATCTCTGAAAAGTGGCCGGGGCGCCACATAACCCAAATGAAACTCTGCGAAAAGCAAACGTGCCAAATGGACAAGTGAAGGTAGTCTTTTCCTGATCCCCTGATGCAATACAAATCTGATTATACCCGAAATAACCATCCAGAAGACAAAAATACTCATGACCCGCCAATCTGTCAAGCATCTGATCAATAAATGGAAGAGGGAAGTGATCCTTCCTTGTGGCTTTGTTCAATTTTCTATAATCCATGCATACTCTCCATCCTGTAACCGTTCGAGTAGGTATGAGCTCATTCTTTTCATTTGCGACCACAGTGATACCTCCTTTCTTAGGTACACATTGTACGGGGCTCACCCACGAGCTGTCAGAAATAGGATAAATGATGCCTGCATCCAGCCATTTCAGAATTTCTTTCTTCACCACCTCCTTCATGATGGGATTCAGTCTTCGCTGCTGTTCCACAGTTTGCTTACTACCTTCCTCTAGCAGAATTTTATGCATACAATATGAAGGACTTATCCCCTTGATGTCTGCTATGGTCCATCCTATAGCCGATTTGAATTCTCTCAAAATCCTTAAGAGCTTGTCTTCCTCACTACCTGAAAGGTCAGATGAAATAAAAACAGGTAACGTAGATGAATCACCTAAAACAGCATACCTCAAGTGTTCAGGTAATGGCTTAAGCTCCAAGGTAGGTGCTTCCTCTATTGATGGTTTGAGCTTCCCTTCAGCATTCTTAAGGTCAGAAGTACCAAGAGATTCAAATGGTATGTCCAGCTTTCGCTTCCAGGGAGAAGCGTTCAGATATTGTAATTGCTCGTTGTCATCTTCATCATCGCTGTCAAAATCCCCCACTAAGGCCTTTTCCAATGCATCAGACATTAGCATGCGATCGAGTTCCGAAGTAACCGCAGAATCAATCACATCCACTTTTAAGCACTCCTCATCTTCTGTAGGGAATTTCATTGCCTTGAATACGTTGAAGGTCACATCCTGATCTTGGACCCGCATAGTAAGTTCACCTTTTTGCACATTTATCAAGGTACGGCCAGTAGCCAAGAAGGGCCTTCCCAAGATTATGGGAATCTTCTTATCTTTCTCAAAATCCAGAATAACAAAATCTGCAGGAAAGAAGAGCTTATCCATCTTGACGAGCACATCCTCAACTATGCCCCTTGGGTAAGTAATGGAACGATCAGCCAATTGTAGCGACATGTATGTGGGTTTTGGATCAGGCAGATCCAACTTTTTAAAGATTGACAATGGCATCAGATTAATGCTTGCTCCCAAATCACAAAGGCACTTGTCAAAAGTCAGATTGCCAATGGTGCAAGGAATGGTGAAGCTTCCTGGATCTTTCAGTTTTGGTGGTAACTTTTGCTGCAGAACAGCGCTGCATTCTTCCGTGAGAGCAACGGTTTCAAGGTCATCCAGTTTCACCTTCCTTGAAAGAATAGTCTTCATAAACTTCGCATAACTAGGCATTTTTCCAGAGCCTCAGCGAAAGGTATATTGATGTGAAGTTTCTTGAAGACCTCCAGAAACTTTCTGAACTGTCTATCCAGCTTTTGTTGCTGCAATCTCTTAGAAAAAGGTGGTGGAGGATAGAGCTGTTTCTCCCCTGTATTAGCCTCAGGCAGAGTGTGTTCAACAGTAGTCTTCCTTGGTTCCGCCACTTTCTCCTTTTGCTTAGATTCTTCATCTCTAATTTCAGTTTCTCCTTCTTTTGCCTTTTCAGCATCAGCCACTTTTCCAGACCTTAAGGTAATAGCCTTGACTTGCTCTTTAGCTTCCTTCCTGCCTGGTACTTCCGTGTCACTGGGAAGAGTGCCAGGTTGACGATTGAGCACTGCATTGGCTAATTGACCGATTTGATTTTCCAAGGTCTTGATAAAAACTGCCTGACTCTTGCACAACAGCTTAAGTTCCTCAAAATCAGCACTAGTAGGTGCAGCTGTACTTCCCTGTTGAGGATATGATTGCCTTGTAGCATAGTGCTGTGGTTGCTGGAATCCAGGTGGGTTAAACTGTTTACTCACTCCTTGCTGATATGGTGGCTGAATAGCATTCTGATTATTCCCCCAGCTGAAATTTGGATGATTTCTGTTGTTAGGATGATAGGTCGCTGGCACAGGCTGCTGTTGTCGCTGATAATTATTCACATACTGAACAGATTCGTTGACAAGAGAACACTGATCCGTAGCATGAGAACCTGCACAAAGCTCACAAACCATAGCTATTTGATTAACTCCATATGTAGCCAGAGAATCAACCTTCATTGATAGCGCTTGGAGCTGGGCTGCAATAGCGGTGGCTGCATCAACTTCCAGAATACCTGCTACCTTGCCTGTCGTCATCCTCTGAGTTGGGTTTTGATGCTCATTTGCAGCCATCGTCTCTATAAGATTATACGCCTCAGTATAGCTTTTAGCCCATAAGGCGCCTCCAGCTGCTGCATCGAGCATGGGCCGAGATTGGGCCCCCAAACCATTATAGAAACCAGTGATCACCATCCAATCCGGCATTCCATGATGTGGACATTTTCTCAACATTTCTTTGTAGCGTTCCCAAGCCTCGCACATAGATTTTGTAGGTTGCTGCGCAAACTGAGTAAGAGCACTCCTCATAGCAGCAGTCTTTGCCATCGGATAAAACTTCACCAGAAACTTTTGCGCAAGATCTTGCCACGTAGTGATGGACCCAGCTGGTTCAGAATGTAACCAGTCTTTAGCCTTGTCCCTCAGTGAAAATGGGACAAGCCTCAACTTGATAGCCTCATCAGTCACACCATTATACTTAAAAGTGTTGCAGATCTCGACAAAATTCCTTATGTGCATGTTGGGGTCTTCAGTTGCCGCTCCTCCAAAAGAAACAGAATTCTGCACCATCTGAATAGTGCCCAGCTTGATTTCAAAGGTGTTAGCTTGAATAGCCGGATGAAGGATGCTTGACTGAATGTCATCAATTTTAGGCCGAGAAAAATCCATAAGAGCTGGATCAGCTTGAACAATACGATCTCCCATGTTTACTGGTTCTTTCTGCTCAGTTCCTGAATCCGAATTCTCAAAATCTAACTTCTCCGGAATATCAAGAACTTCGTCTGTCTCCTCAGCTGTATCTAAAGTCCTCTTGCGAGCACGAGAACGAGTTTGCATAAACGCTTGCTAAAGTACCTGAAACACAACCGGAAAAAATAAGTAACTACTACGTCCTAATCACTGAGTCCTAATGACCAATGATGGTAAGTACATAAACTAAACAAATACGCCGAGTCCCCGGCAGCGGCGCCAAAAACTTGTTAGGGCGAAAACACGCGCTAATATTCACGCAAGTATACGCGTTCGCAAGTAATATAGAATACTTTCTAGTTCGTTCCCACAGAGACTCAGACTGAATTATTGTCTAATTTAACTCACTCACCAATGTATGATTACTTCTCAATGTTAAGATACTAACACTTAAAATTGTTGATTAAATATTAACTACAATTAACTACTTAATTAATCACTTAACTAACACTTCAATTTATCAATAATAAAACACTCATGAGATCACAACTTCATTATTACTTCCTTCTATAGCCATTGTTATTACCTTTAGCATGTGACAGTGATGATATTAATCGAATAACACAAAACTGATAAAAGCCAACTTTCATTGTACTAATACCATTCTACCAAGCATCCACAATTAAGATAGAAGTTGAATAGTCATCAATTATGTTGAGTTCCTATATGTCTACAGAAATTGACAACACAACGATTTAAGCACAAGTTATTCCTTTTGATTACATAGGGCAAATAAAACTGTTAGAGTTACCCACTAATCATGCACAACATACATGAACCTATGCTAGCATGGCAAGTTCTAAATCTCAAGATCCACCTTCGCTTCACAAGAGATTAACACCCTATCTTATATGTTCGCGACGTACATAAGACGAATACGCACAACCAATACTAGATATCATACAATCATCACACACTAAAGTATTAAACAATTAACTAAAGAATTCCATAATAAATCCGTTGCAACCCCATGATCACGATTAGCCCATAATAGCACTTATCGTCATCATGGGTTCATATGAAATCATGATAAACAAACACAAGAAAATAATAAACTAATTATATTAAAACAGGGTACGTCACAAGAGTAAATAAGTTCAAAGCAAGAAAACTAGCATCCAATGTTACAACGAAACAAGAATCACAAGAAGATATGCTTCCTCTTCGTTGCAGTATGCTAAATCGGTCTTCTTCCTTATCTCCTTCGCTTCTTGCGTAAAAACACAATCTTCTTCAATCCACACTTGTGAAAACGTCTCAAATCTACTTATATAATAGTCCCATAAAACTCAGATTACATAGAAGTGGAAACCAAACAGAAGTAGAAGTCCTGAAATAATATATTTTTTTCCCCGACCCTGCGCGGCCGCTCAGCATAGCTGAGTGGGCGCTCAGCTTGCTGCGCGGCCGCTCAGCAATGCTGAGCGGGCGCTCAGACCTCTACTGGAAAAAATCTGATTTTGCTCCGTTTCTTCGCCGTAATCTGCCCGTTTCTTTCCTCTCGCAATGGTGAACACATGCCAAGGCTTATTCTTGATGATTCCTCCCCCGAAATGCAACTAAAACCCTGAAATGCATAAACACTAGAAAAATGCATCAAATACACAAAATACTTGATTTTAAGACACCAATTTAAGCCATTTTAAGACGTTCTAAGTGGTATAAAATGCCACTTATCAATGGTTAGCTATTAAGACTTCATGGAAAATGAATGACTACAGTAGGTCAGTGGTGGACCATAGTAATGCAGCAATGATTCTGCGAGTAATGAGCTGATTACAACCGTGAGAGTTGTATTGGAATGGATGTTGAGATTGAGTACCACTAATCGGGTCGTGGTAGTGTATAAGTTATCATTGATAGACTAATTAATTAGATTATCTACCATTGAATATTTATTCTTTCTTATCAATAGAGAGTCGTATTATTATACGAGGAAGGTTGCGGTGCAAGCATATATTTCAAGTAACGATGATGTCTAGAATGAGATCCCAGGTTCGATTTTCGATATCAAGGGAGTTTCAAAGGTGATTGTGTATAAGCTCGAGGAAGAGCATGGGTCCATAGAATGATGGACGGAATAGCGAAAATATTTAGGCATGTGAAATACGATGCTATAATACTTGATGTTGATATATACACATATGTTTTGTTCTCCTATGACAAACCTCTATAGTTCAGAGGTAGATTCCAAGCCAGATATTTTATGGCAATAAAATTTTTACGATTATACAATTCTCTTCAGTTCGTTCTTTTCTCTTCTTTTCATTTCATGTAAGCTAAGAAGAACAACCCTTCCAGAAGGGGAGGTATTGCCGAATGACTATCTATCTGTGTGATAGAAGCCTAGTAGGATACCATCTATTGTTTAATTGCTGGTCAAGTACTAAAGGCTGGCCACCTTCTGTACTAACTATGCGATATAACAAGTGTTCATGATCATAGTGATCTCTCAACAAATTTATTTACTTCTATATGATTGATCAAACTTTGGGAAATAGAAACAGCTGAAAAAGGAGTAATAAAGTTGTGGTAGTATTCGGAATTAAAACACATTCGTGATACTAAGGTTGACGTGGTTATTAAAAGGTTATAGAACGCTAACGAGCAAAAGTATAACCAGTGTAATATTAGGAACGGAAGGTAGTAGCGATTACGAACTGGAAAAGAATGGGTATTGAGACGCCAAAGCAATAGTTCTAGAAGCTGTGATAAAATTCCATGCAATAGACTTGAAAGAATTTAGAATGATCACTTAACGCGGATTGAGTTATCTTACGACAATAGATCATATGTCATTATCGAGATATCGCCTTATGAGATCCTTGAGGGAAGACAATGTCGATCTCCCTTATGTTAGGATGAAGTTGTAGAGCGCAAGATACTCGGACCAGCAGTGGTCCAAAGAACCAAGGATTTAATAGATTTAATCAGAGGACGGCTGGTAGTAGCCCAAGATGGACATAAGAAGTATGTTGATTTGACACGAAAGGACAAGGAATGGGAAGTAGGGGACCTAGTGTTGTTATAGATATTCCATTGGAAGGGGTTAATGAGATTCGGAAAGAAAGGAAAGCTAAGTCCACCAATTGTTGGACTCTCGGATATATAAAGACGTTTTGGGAAGTTAGCATATGAGCTAGCCCTAACCCTCACATGTAGCAGGTCGTAACGTGTTTCACGTATCAATGTTAAGGAAGTGTAATTCAGATGCCAGATAAATAGGGGCATATGAGCGCATAGACAGGCAACCCGACGTAACCTATATGGAGCAACCAGGAAGGGTTAGAGAGTGAAAAGGAACAAGTGCTTAGGAGAAGGGTTATTAAACTAGGCAGAGTTGGTGGTAGGACCACAATGTGGGAAAATTTACTCGAGAGTTAGAAAGTGCAATACTAAGAGAGTATCCCTATTCATTTTCTATCTGATTCCGGGACGGAATCCTTTTAAGGAGGGGAGACTGTAATAACCCCAATTTTTGGAAAATTTTTGAAACCCTTATGAATAGTGTTTTTGCTGAATGAGAAAACTTTTCATGCCACACTATGTAGGGGTTCTGTTATTGATCTTCTGGGATATTATTAGTACTCTATGTGGTATATAAGTGTATGTAAAGATCGTCAGAATCCAATTTCGAACACTTTGATTTTTCCCGGAAATCCACTAGATACGGAAAGAATTTAGTATAAGGTAACATGATAAAAAGGATTTAAATTAAAGGATTATAAGAGAGGGTCATAAAAGAAATATAATATATTGAGAAAGGTTAAGGGAACCTAAGTAATAAGATCCCGGGTATGATCCCTCAAACGATAAACGAAAACGAAAGTTAAGCGAACCGTATAACAGATCAGCGGTCATTAGGCAAACAATTAGGAAGTTAATCAAAGAGATTAGAGGGGATGATATCATCCAACCAATGGGAAGAGGACAAAGAGGGAAGGATGACACCACATGATGACATAAGCATGACATAAGGGAAGGAATTGTTGGATGATTGTGAGCCACACAAAAGTTACCATGGTAAAAAGGGTAAGAAAACAAAACAAATCAAAAGCCACCAACCAAGCCAAAACATTTGATTTTCATCAAAAAAAACACAAACCCCCCATTTTTCTTCTTGAAGCTCTCGGCCCTTTTCTTAAAAAAATGAAGATCCAAGCTCCACCACTTACTATTTAGCAAGGTATTTATCTAAGCTTCCCCATGGATAGTTACATACTTCCTATAAGTTTAAGCTTCTAATTCCAAGCCAATCTTTTTCTATAAATCATGAAAGAAGATGGTGAATAGTGTTTTTCAAGAACTAAAATTTTTGTTCTTCAAGTTTTGTTTAGTTTAAGCTTAGATAAAGACTTTAAGGGTGATTCCAAGCCATTCTCTTGATTCTCCACTCTCCAAGGAAGGTATAAACTCCAAACCCTAGCTTTAGTTTTGAGTAATTAGGAATGAATATGTTTGATATAGTATATGTGAAGCATGATGCTTGTTTGTTTAAAGTTGGGTTGAGTTGTAGAGATTAGTTGGTTTGGTGGTATTTTTGGAGTTGTAAATCTTGATAATTAATTAAAGAACCTAAGTAAAGCTTTTAGTTCATGTGAGGAATAAGTATAAATTGTTAATGTTGAGTGTTGGGGCTGTTATGATGTAGTTTGGATGGAGTTTTGATTGGGTTGTGGATTGGGGTTGAATTGTGGTGGATTTGGAATGGTATAAATTTGGGAAATCGCGTAAACATAGCCGTCGTAATGTCCGATTTACTTTAGACTGCTTTTGTTCATAACATTTGGACCCGAGAACTCCCTGCTAGATTATGACCATTGCCATTTTTAGATAGTTCATGTTACGAGCTTCGTTTTGATATGTAGTTCGTTTGATTCCGATGCACGGTTTAGGAGAAACGACCGTTTTAAGTAACGGCATTTTGCGAACAAAACATTTCCCCTCGCCTTACTTTGAAACATAGGTTAAAGACCAAAAAGGGTTAATTAATGTATGAAACAATTATGGTAAGAGTGTTAGGCAGTTGGTAAGACACCCGCGAAGGAATCGCCTTAAAACTTGTAATGGTTAAATTATTAAAAATGGTGGAGCCGAGGGTACTCGAGTGACTTAAGAGAATCAGTAAGCGCAAAACGAGCGTTAGAGTCTGAGTTGGTTAGAGTATAGATTTACAAGTGACTTTGGTTTAATTCCAACTTACTTGTTGCTTATAGGTTACCAGACTCGTCCCGAGCCATTCGTAACCCCCAGTCGCTCAGGCAAGTTTTCTACCCGTTGTACTGTTGTTGTGATGTATATGTGTATATGCATGATCTTGCGATAAATGCATATTTGTTATTAGCAAATTCTTGCGATATATTGTAGCATGTGATATGGTATATATGCATGCTTGTTTCATATTCTTGGATTATATATCTGTTGGTTAAAATGCTTACAGTTGCATAATACCTATGTTAAAGATAAGCGGTATTTGAATTTACCGTTAGTATAGGGGATCAAAAGGTGAACATATTTCTAAACCGGGAGTCGATGTTCCCGAGTATAATATATATATTTTTATATATATATGGTTATAGTTTTCAAAACTATTAATCGAATAAGGTTTATTCGATAACTTTAACTTTATTTTATTATTGAATATTATTTCGAATATTCATCCGAGGACTTATGACTCCTTTATATTATTATTGAATATTATTTCGAATATTCATCCGAGGACTTATGACTCCTTTATATTATTATTGAATATTATTTCGAATATTCATCCGAGGACTTATGACTCCTTTATTTTATTATTGAATATTATTTCGAATATTCATCCGAGGACTTATGACTCCTTTATTTTATTATTGAATATTATTTCGAATATTCATTCGAGGGCTTATGACTCAGTTCATATTATTTAATGATTATTAATTGGATAGTCATTTGAGGATGTATTGACTCCTTTATTGTATTTAATGAATATTATTTATAATATTCATTCGAGGTATTATGACTCCGCTTATTATTTAATAATATTCTTTATTTTATTAAAGAATAATGTTTCGATAATCAAACTTATTTTCGATTATTCAAATAAAGATAGTACTTTCGTATAAGTATATCTTTGGTTATTTAATACTCATTTCAAGTATAAGTCTTACAACTTCTACTTCAATTATTTGTATAAAGATTATTCTTTATGGGAATATTATTTAAATAATAATATTCAGACATTTTCTAAAAATATTGGGACTGATTTACTTCATTAAATCAGCATTACTCCAAACACTCTTTAAAGTATTTTCGAGTCTTCAAAATGATTTTTAAAAGTTAGAGCGGATCCCAAAACTCATTTTTATATTTAAGATCTTCCTTTTTAAGGGGATTTAAATACTCGCTCAAAACCTGAGGGATCCGGCTCTGTGGTGTATTTTATATTCGCAACAAGGTTGCGGTTTTGGTAAATGAATTGATTACTTACCCAACGTTCGGGAAGTAAGTCCATCTATCGAGTCGGCATAAGCAACATGGGCTCAGTGGGCGTCCATGATAGTGTAAGTGGCTCAGTGGGAGTCCATCAAATGCATAAGTGGCTGAGTGGCAGTCCAGCATAAGGTCCTATTGCGACCAGGGTGATGACCAGTGGGGAATTCATCCATCTACTAGTAGAAAAGGTTACTTATTGGTATCTTTGCCTGATCAGCAAGATATCAGGTTTATGCCAAAATTTGTTTTCTTTCCAAATTTATTGGATATTGCAATTATGTTCATACTTTACATGACAGAGGTTTTCAGGAAACGTATGTACATATATAGGTGTATATATATATCGGGACTTAATGAAGTATATCATAACTTCATTTCCTTCAAAATATTTCAAAGATTGAATCTATTCAAGTCTTATCTTGTAGTCTCATCAGTGTGATGAACTTTTGAAACTAATTATAACTTGAACGGTGGTAGTTCAAGTAGTATTTGGAAAAGATATAAGTATATTGGAGTATCTTGTAACTTCATCTTTTAAACTTATATCTAGTAAATGATTATCTTATGCATGACAAAGATTTTCAGAAAAATGTTGAGACAAGGTTAGATATATGAGATCACCTTGCAACGATATTTTTTTATACAGTTATACACTGGAACTCTGTGTGTATTATGCATGGAAGAGGACTTCCAAGATTTTGAAAAGTATATATGTATATATACTGATTATTTTGCGACTTCATCGCATTAAGATATCAAACTTGGTTCATTTCTTTTGACCAAGACTTTCATGAGTACTATGAGAAAGCTCATATATTGTTAATCATTATACATATTATTTTGGTGGGCTTGCTGCTCACCCTTGCTTTCTTCTTTCATCACACAACAACAGATAGAAAAGATGAACAGGACCAAGCTCCCGATTCGCAAGCGATTAGGAAACGTTCCGCAGTTTCCTATAGGCGTTGATGTCGCTGTAGCTGAGGTAGGAACTACCAATAGGCTAGGCTTTCAACTTATGATGTACCAGACTTATGTGTAATTATAAATTGTATTAATGGCAAAGAAATGTAAATTTATTCAGAAACCTTTTTAAGGTGTATTGACATATAATTGTGGAATAAAATGACTTGTGATTATTTTTGGATATTCATCTCTGAGACTATAACTTGTGGTGTGTGTGTTTATTGTGGGGTCACTGTACAGAGTAGTTGATTGTGTATTAAGATTGGGTGTTATTAAGGGAAATGGAACTCGTGACAACCCGGATCCCCGACCCCGGATTTGGGGGTGTTACACCCAACATGAAGAGGGACGTAGCAGAATGGGTAAGCAAATGCTTGACTTGCCAAAGAGTAAAGGCAGAGCACCAGAGGCCTAGTGGACTTTTACGACCCCTGGAGATTCCCGAATGGAAATGGGAACAGATAGCCATGGATTTTGTTGTCGGTTTACCAAGGACGAAAGCCAACCATGATGCCATATGGGTGATTATAGACCGACTGACAAAGTCAGCCCATTTTATTCCTATCAATGAGAGATACACAGTCGATAGACTGGTGGACATTTACCTTAAGGAAATAGTGACGCGACATGGAGTCCCAGCATCCATTATCTCAGACCGAGACCCCAGGTTCAACTCCAGATTTTGGAGGAACGTTCAAGAATGTGCGGGGACCAAGTTAAATATGAGTATCGCTTACCATCCCCAGACGGATGGGCAGAGTGAAAGGACCATCCAGACACTGGAGGATATGTTGAGAGTCTGCGCAATAGACTTTAAAGGAAGTTGGGATGATCACTTGTCGTTGATCGAGTTTTCTTATAACAATAGCTTTCATGCTAGCATCGGAATGCCTCCTTATGAGGCCATGTACGGAAGAAGGTGTCGATCTTCCTTATACTGGGATGAAGTAGGAGAGCGGAAGATGCTCGGACCCGAAGTGGTCCAAAGGACTAAAGATATAGTGGATCTTATCAAAGGACGGCTGGTAGCAGCCCAAGACAGACAGAAGAAATATGCAGACCTAGCCCGAAAGGACAAGGAGTATGAAGTAGGGGACTTAGTACTACTAAAAGTATCCCCTTGGAAGGGATTAATGAGGTTCGGAAAGAAAGGGAAACTAAGCCCAAGATACATTGGACCTTTTGAGATACTAAGACGGATTGGGAAGTTGGCTTACGAGCTAGCCTTACCCCCGAACCTACAACAAGTTCATAATGTGTTCCATGTGTCAATGCAAAGGAAGTATCATCGGGATGCCAGGCACATAGTGGAGTACGAGCAGGTGGATATGCAACCAGATCTGACTTACGTGGAAAGACCAGTAAAGATTATGGATAAGAAGGAGCAGGTGCTTCGGAACAAAGTAATCAAGCTAGTCAGAGTGCTATGGCAGAATCATAATGTGGAAGAATCCACTTGGGAACTAGAGAGCGCAATGCTAGAAAAGTACCCCCATTTGTTTTCTATTTGATTCCGGGATGGAATCCCTTTAAGGAGGGGAGACTGTAATAACCCCAAAATTTTGAACTTTTTTTGTAACCCTTATGAATAGTGTTTTTGCTGATATTGCTGAATAAGAAAACTTTTCATGCCACACTATGTAGGGGTTCTTTTATTGTTATTCTGAGATCTTATTAGCACTCTATATGATATATAAGTGTATGTAAAGATCGTCAGAATCCAAATTCAAACACATTGATTTTTCCCGAAAATCCACCAGATACCGAAAGAATTGAGTATAAGGTAACAGGATAAAAAGGATTTAAATTCAAGGATAATAAGAGAGGATCATAAAAGGAATATAATGTATTGAGAAAGGTTAAGGAAACCCAAGTAATAAGATCCCGGGTATGATCCCTCAAACGATAAACGAAAACGAAAGTTAAGCGAACCGTATAACAGATCAGCGGTCATTAGCCAAGTAATTAGAAGCTAATCAAAGAGGTTAGTGAGGATGATGTCATCAAACCAATAAGAAGAGGACAAGTGTGGGAGGATGACATAACATGATGACCTAAGCATGACCAAAGAGAAGTGTGTTGTTGGTTGATTAAGAACCACACAAAATTCACCATGGTTAAAAGTAATAAATCAAAACAAAAGCAAGCAACCAAGCAAAACAAATCACAAAATCACAAAAACACAAAGTTGACTTCATTTTCTTCAAGAAAGCTCTCGGCCTTTCTCTTTTTTTTCAAGAAGAAAAATCCAAAATCCAAGATCCAAACCTTGTTAATTAGTGAGGTAATTATCTAATACTCCTTATGCATAGATATAGCTATCCTATAAGTTTGAGCTTCAAATTCATTCACAATATCTTCCTAAAATTCATGGAAGAAGAGGGTGAATAGTGTTTTTCAAGAACTTAAATTTTTGTTCTTGAGTTTTTGTTTAGAATAAGTTTGGATAAGGACTTTCAAGGGTGATTCCAAGCTAATTAGTTACTCCTACTCACAAGGAAGGTATAATCTCTTAACCTGGCTTTGTTATTGAATGTTAAGAGCTTAGCATAAGTATTATAGTTCATAAGAGGCTTGATTGTTGTGTACGTAGAGATTAGTTGGTTTTGTGATATTTTTGGAGTTGTAAATCTTGGTTATTAGTTAAAGAACTTAAGAATAGTTTTAGTTCATGTTTGAGATTAATATAAATTGGAAAACTTGAGGTGTTGGGGCTGTGGTAGTGAGGTATGGATGGAGTTTGGTTGTATGGTTGAATTGTGGTTGGTTTGTGGTTGATTTGGAGTAGAATAAAAATTGGTAATCGCATAAACATAGTCATCGTAATGTCTGATTTACTTTAGACTATTTTTTGCTCTTTACATCAGGACCCGAAAACTCATTGTTAGGTTTTGACCATTGCCATGATTAGATATTTCATGTTACAAGCTTCGTTTTGATATATGGTTCATTTGAATCCGATATACGGTTTAGGAGAAATGACCGTTTTAAGTAACGACGTTTCGCGAACGAACCATTACCACTCGCCTTACTTTGAAACATAGGTTAAAGACCTTAAAAGACTAATTGGAGTATGAAACATTTATGTGAAGTGTATTATGCAGTTGGTAAGGCACTTGCGAAAGAATCGCCTTAAAACCCTTAATGGTTAATTTATTAAAAATGGTGGAGCCGAGGGTACTCGGGCGACTTAAGTGAATCGTTAAGCGCAAAAGCGAACATTAGGGTCTAATTGGTTAAAGTATAGATTCATAAGCGACTTTGGTTTAATTCCAACTTATATGTTGTTTATAGGTTACCAGACTCGTCCCAAGCCATTTATCACCCCCAGTTGCTCAGGCAAGTTTTCTACCCGTTATACTGTTGTTGTGATGTATACATATGTATATGCATTATCTTGTGATAGATGCATGGTGGTTAATTAGCAAATCTTGCGATATATTGGAGCATGTGATATGGTATATATGCATGTCTGTTTCATAATCTTGATATATATTGTTGATTCAATTGCTTATAAGTTGCATAATACCTATGCTAGAGATAAGCAGTAGTTGCGTATACCCTTAGTATAGGGGACCCAAAGGTGAACATTTTTCTAAAACCGGGAGTCGATGTTCCCGAGTATATTATATATATTTATATATATATATATAGATATAGTTTTCAAAAATATGAATCGAATAAGGTTTATTCGATAACTTTATTTTATTAATGAATATTATTTTGAATATTCATTCGAGGGCTTATGACTCCGTTTATTTTATTAATGAATATTATTTTGAATATTCATTCGAGGGCTTATGACTCCGTTTATTTTATTAATGAATATTATTTTGAATATTCATTCAAGGACTTATGACTCTGATTATTTACTAATTAATATTCTTTACTTTATTAAAGAATAATGTGTCGATAATCAAACTCACTTTTGATTATTCAAATAAAGATATTACTTTCGTATAAGTATATCTTTGGTTATTTAATATTCATTTCAAGTATAAGTTTTACAACTTCTACTTCAATTATTTTTATAAAGATTATTTTTTATGAGAATATTATTTAAATAATAATATTCAGATATTTTCTAATATATTGGGACTGATTTATTTTATTAAATCCGCATCACTCCAAACATTCTTAAAAATATTTTCGAGTCTTCAAAATGATTTTAAAGGTTAGGGCGGATCCCAAAACTCATTTTTATATTTAAGATCCTCCTTTCGAAGGGGATTAAATACTCGCTCCAAACTTGGGGGATCCGGCTCTGTGGTGTATTTTATATTCGCAACAAGGTTGTTATTCTGATAAAAGAGTTTTTGATTACTTACCCAACACTCGGGAAGTAAAATTCTTGGAACAAGTTAATCCATTAACAGGCATCGCCTGGGAAATATCGGTGAGTTTTCCTTTCCAACTAGATATGACTTCTTGGTGGAGCCGTATCAACAAGTTTCTACTTGGGGAAAGTGGGGACGAGCTTTACGTTTCAGAGTCATGGATTTCATCTGAACTAGGAGTGGCATAAGTGGTCGAGTGGCGCCGGCCCAGCCTTATTATATTGGCCCAAATGGCCCGGAAGTTCCGCTAAGACGGTCCATTCCTTAGGAGTCCAGTGTTCGGTTGACAAGTAAATCCGACAGGTTCTCCTCTACATGTAGAAAATGGTGGGGTTGCACTACTGCGACTGATCATCGTAAGTGGTCTTCCTGGTGCGACAAACTCCCGTAATGAGTTCATCATCCAGTTGGATATTTCTGCAACACTACCCGAAGTATTTCGATCGAAAGGCTACGAATGGGTGATTGCCGAAGCATTGACAAGTGTCAAATAGTTATAATGGTGTTTCCATTGAATGAAGTATCTCATAACTTCATTTCCTTTAAAAATTAATTCAAAGATTGAATCTATTCAAGTCTTAACTTGTGTTCTCATCTATGGGACGAACTTTTGAAACTTATTATACTTTGAACAGTGGTAGTTCAAGTAGATTTCTAAAAACGGTATAAGTATAGTGAAGTAATTGGTAAATTCATCTTCCTTTAAGCTTATATCCAATAAGTAATTACCTTACACTTGATAAAGGATTCTAGTAAGTTATCCATTTAGATACTTGCATTATTGTTTACACTATATATTATCTTGCGAGTTGTAATGCTCACTCTTGCTTCATTTCTTCATCACACAACAACAGTTAGGAAAGATGGCCAAATTCAAGCTGACCCAGCGCAAGCGCGTGGGAAGCGTCCCGCGTCTTCCCGTTGATGTTGTAGCTGCTATAGCTGCAGAGGTAGATCTATTGGTAGAACAGGCATTCTACTTTTGGGAACCAAATATTGTATAATTATAACTTTTGGCAGATAATGGCAATTAACTGTAAACTTATCAAGTAATCATTTTGGGTTGTAATAACTTTTAAATTGTGGATTCAAGGACTTGTACTTATTTCAGTTCATCTCTGAGACTATAACGGGTTGTGGTGTGTGTTAGTACGGGGTCACAGCATGAGGTTATTTTTTTATTAATTAAGTTAAGTGATATTGTGGAAAGAAAGACCGTGACGACCCGGATCCCCGACCCCGGAACTGGGGGTGTTACAAAATCCATGTGTAGCAGTTGCAAAGGTTCTTCAATTGTTGAATCAAGTTTCTTCCTGAATGATGCTTTAATCTGCTTCTCTTTTTGACAGGCATCACACAATCCATCCTTAGAAAACTCCATTATAGGAATACCTTTAACCAGTTCTTTCTTTACTAGCTCATTCATGGTCTTGAAGTTTAAATGGGATAGCTTCTTGTGCCATAGCCAACTTTCATCCTGACTTGCTTTGCTGAGAAGATAAGTAACAGATTCTGCATTAGATGAGTTGAAATTAGCTAGATACACATTTCCTTTTCTCACACCAGTGAGAACCACTTTGTTGCTTCTTTTATTAGTCACAACACAGGCTTCTGAGTTACCTTTATCATAAAGCTGGTTGATACTCAACAAGTTGTGTTTGAGACCATCCACTAAGGCAACTTTCTCAATGATGACATTGTCCTTTGAAATCAAGCCATATTCCACAGTATAACCCTTGTTGTCATCTCCAAAAATAATACTTGGGCCAGCTCTCTCCTTGAACTCTGTGAGCAGGGTAGAATCACCAGTCATGTGTCTTGAACAACCACTATCCAAGTACCAAAGATTCTTTCTGTTTCCCTGCACACATCAAAATCAAATCAAGTTGATTTTGGTACCCAAGTTTCCTTGGGTCCTGCCTTGTTAGCTTTCTTTTTCTGTTTCTTAGGCTTTATCTCATATGACTTGGGTATATCATCATCCTTGGTCATTTGATTTGGGCCTTTGAAACCATTCATTGCAACAGAATTATCATGCATATTATAATCAACAGGGAATGGCATGCTATTAGTGAACATGTTATTCCAGTAAGGCATGCTAAATGGAATTTGTGGCATACTAAATGCAACATAATAAGGATTAGGTGCAAATGGCATATTAGCAAACTGTGCATTCATATTCTGTGTAGACATAGCATTCATAGGCATGGGAGGCATGGTATTCATGTTAGGAAAGTGAGGTGGCACAGACATGGAAGTAGGCATGGCAGATTTGCAATTAACAGACAAATGATATATACTTCCACACTTGTCACGGATTTTTCTGGAAGCATATTTATCAGCTGTGTAGTTATTGTGTTTGTTAATCCCTACTTTACCATTTCATTTATTTTTCTTTTTAGCCTCTGTTTTCACCTCAATCTTTTCAAGTCTGTCACTTAACTGTTTGATAGTCATGTGACCAACATTAGCCTTTTTCCCTTTCTTAACTTGACTCGATTCTCCTGAAACAAAGTTCTTGGAAACAGATCCATACTTTTCATTCAACTTAACAAGTTTGGCTTTACTGATAGGCTTGCTTACAGCCGACGGATGAGGATTTTCATCAGTCGACGGATAACCCTTTTTGTTATCCGACGAATGATCCTCATCATCCGTCGAGTCTACATCTGTTAGCACTCCATCCACCAAATTTGGTTCTAGTTTCTCCTTGTTCTTTTTCCAAGCTGCATCACAGAAGGACTCGATTCCTTGAACTTTGGTGATTTGAGCATGGACATCTCTAGATGTTTTACATGCCTTAATCACCTCCTGTTCACGCTCGAGCTGCTTCTTCAAAATTTCTTCTTTCTTCAAGGACTTAGTTAATTCCTCCTTGGCAATCTTACACTCAATTCTTAATTTTTCAAAATCAATGAATTGAGACTCTAGCACATTATTTCTCTCACTCAAAAACAAATTATTTTCTTTGATTTTAGCATTTTATTTAGTAAGAGACTTAAGTGTAACACGCAAATGATATAACTCTGTAGACATGTCATTTATAGCATCATTACACTCAGCTTTAGTAAATGTGCAAGGTTTGTAGTAATTACCTGATTACTTGAAGAACTTATTTCTGTTTCATCAGACTTGGTCATTAGGGCTAGATTGACATAGCTGACATCTTCATCTTCATCCAGACCATATGTTGTCCAGTCATTTTCTTGTGTAATGAAAGCCCTTTCCTTTTGTTTGAGCAGCTCAAAATATTTTTGCTTATAATCCACAGGCTCAAACTTTTTCTTACTGGAATCTGACTTTCTACACTCACTGGCAAAGTGCCCTGCCAAGCCACATTTGAAACATTTGAATTTTGATTTATCCACCATGTTTCTATTTGGCTTGGCTGCTCCAAAGTTCTTTTTGAACTTGAGCTTGGCAAATCTTCTGGAAAGAAATGCTAAATGTTCATCAATGTCTTCCATGTCATCTTGGCTCAAAGAATCTTCACTTTCTACTGCAAGCCCCTTACCCTTGCTTTCACAGACCCTTGAAGTTGACTCAACAGCTTCCATCTTCATCTCCTTCTCTTTCTCTAACTCAACAACTAATGCAATGGACCCTCCTTTCTTCTTTCCTCTCTCCATCCTCTCATCTTGCTCTATTTCAAGCTCATAAGTTTTCACGATGCCATACAGTCTCTCCAAAGTAAACTCCTTATAATCTTGTGAGTTTCTTAATGAGACTGTCATTGGTTTCCATTCCTTTGGAAGAGATCTAAGGAATTTCATATTGGAGTCTTTTGTCTGATAGACCCTTCCATGCAACTTTAGAGCATTTAGCAGTTTTTGAAGCCTACTAAAAATGTCAGTGAGAGACTCACTTTCTTCAGTATGAAAATGCTCATATTGCTGAATCAGTGGCTGCATCTTGTATTCTCTAACTTGCTCAGCGCCATCACAGATGATCTGTATTGTATCCCAAACATCCTTGGCAGTTTTGCAGTTGATAATATTGTCAAACATATCACCATCAACTCCATTAAACAGGATATTCATGGCCTTTTTATCCTTTCTGACTTGTTCAATATCAGGATCAGACCATTCATGCCTTGGCTTGGGGACAGATGGCTCATTTCCAGTTGCAGCTCTCATTGGAACATGAGGGCCTCTTTCTATGTAGTCCACATAGGCCTCATCTTGAGAAAGCAAATGAAGATGCATATTTACCTTCCAATGATGGTAATTATCTTTATCCAGAAAAGGAATCTTGACTCCAACATCCTTCTTGTTCATCTTATTGTATTGTTTTTGATCTTTAAACTCTTTGTTCTTCAAGAGCTTGCTCTGATACCAATTTTTAGTCCCTTAACAATGTAACAAGAATTACAGAAGGGGGGTTGAATGGAATTCTTGAAACTTTTTCTTGAATAAAAATGTTCTAACTAAAATATATATAAGTGTGAATTGATTAGCAGAATGCGGAATAGTTACTTGAAATGAATCAAAACACAAGTAATTAAAAACAAGAGTCTTTAAAAACTTTCTGGTGGATTTGAAAAATTCCACCAGAGATATATAATATATATAGAGAGAACTCTGTGTGCAAAAAGCTCACAGTTGCTTAAAAAATGATAACAACTAAGAATGAGAGAAATGCTAAGAATACAGCTTACAAATGTTTCTCTCTTGGTTGCTTAGTTCCTTAGTTCCTATTCTATTGTTGCTTCTTGGTTTATATATCACCAAGATTACAAAGTAATAAGACAGGATAATAAAATAAAAACTATCAAGTCTAATACAATGCTACTTCATTACTCTATTCCAGCATCTTTGAATATCTTCATAATAGCATGAAAATGGCAATACTTCTTTGTTCTCGAAAACCCAGTTGAATAGGCTACCACATTCTATTTGCATACACTCGACGCATGTGACTGTGTTATCACTGTCAACAGATATTTGAATTTTTTATCCGTCGGGTTTATGATCATCTGTCGAGTTAATGATCATCTGTCGGGTTGTTGATCATCCGTCGAATTCATTATTGTTTATCCGTCGGGTAGCAATCAGGCACTTGACTTCATTTCATTTATGCAGAATTACAAGATATCATCTATGTACAATTAATCAACCTATTCTGCATATCTAGTTAAAGTCAACATGACTTAAGTACTACTACAGATTCTAAACAATGTGTATGCAGAAATGTGCTACAGACTTATTGTTACATAAGCTACTCACACGATGGATAATAAGTCATCATCCGTCGGGACTAAAGTGTGTCATCCGTCGGGACTATAATCCTTATCCGTCGAGTGCTACATTTTCACTAAGTAAAATCTACCAAGGTGTTTTGTTCATGAAATCATCAAGTATACAACATATACACAACAAGTGAGTATAGCCCTCTTGTTTTTCTTGATTGCATCAGTTCCCTGACACATTGTCTCCAAAGCATCCCATATCTCCTTTATAGTCTTGTATTGAATTACCCTATTTGACATGACATTATCAATGGCACTATGCAGCAAATGCCTTACCTTTGCATCCTTGTAAATAGATAAGATATCTTCAGCTGTGTATTCACTTTTCTCCTTTGGTATGGTCTTTGATGGCTGATCTGTAACTACAACAGAGAGCTTGGTTGGCTTATGCGGTCCTTCATAAATTCTGTCAAGGTATTCTGGATCTGTAGCTTTCAGAAACATAGTCATCTTCACTTTCCATATGGGATACTCAGACGGTCTCAGCATGGGAACCCTGATAGTCTCATATCGACTATGGGTTTGAGTCTTTGGAGTTTCTTCAGTTTTAGCGGGCTTGGTTGGATTTTCTGCTTCTTCAGACATGATTGTTTTAGATCTTTACTGTATGTGTGTTAACAGATAAGCTCTGATACCACTTGTTAGGTCACACAACACTGTAGAAGGGGGTTGAATACAGTGTAGAATACAATCAAATCGATTTAAAGCACAAGTAACAGAAAACAAATGTATTCGATATAACAAACTCTATTACAATGGAACTGTTCTCTCTCAGTGATGAACAAATATCACGAGAGCTGCTAGGTTACAATACATGATCTTCTTGATAATTGTAACTCTTATAGAGTAAACCTATGTCTGTGTTTATATAGACACACAGTTCTGATATCCATCTTCTGATATTATCTTCTGATAATCTAAGTCTTGATATCCTTAAGTCCTGACTTCCATTAAGTCCTGATTCCAGTAAGTACTGATAATTCCTGTTAGTTAAGATCTGAAAACTAAACATGAAACATATTAGACACGACATCTCAAATATATCCAACATGTCAATTTTCTTTAAAGTTTATGTTTAATTTTCTTTAATCACGGATTAGCATTAGATTGTTGTAATTTGTTATTACTTTGTATTCTTATTTTCAAACAAACGTACTTTCTACTTTGTATTTAATTTGTCACTTTGTACTTCGTATTTAATTTGTCAATTTTATTGGAGGCGGTTTTATAATCGAAATCAATCCGATAAAAATCGAACCGAGGTTTTAAAACCGAACCGATAACTTGGTTGTGGTTGTAGTTTTAAATTTAAAAAACCGAGTGTATACGGTTTCGATTTCGATTCTATCTAAAACCCGCCCCGATCCGACCCGCGCTCCCCCTATTCTTATAATGAGAGACTTTGTGCAACTTATTGTGCCTTCACATGCCGATATCAATGTAGGATACTCACACTTCATTAATTACTATGAAGGCCCCTACATCTAATATTATGATTCCATCACATGCTTCTCAAACAAAACAATCACCTATTCTTTCACCAGTATTACAAGAATAGCTACAACTTGTCAAAGTAACTGAAGGTGCAAGACCATCAAATTTCCAATCCCAAGAAGAATAGCTCCATCTGTACCGGGGACAGTTGGGTGATTTAGAATCTATTGCTCAATAAATTCTCGGTGATAACATTTTAAAAACAGATTATGAGGCTATATTCCTAGGCATATAAAACTAATGTGGAAGCTCAAAGGAAGAAAATTGTTGATGAAGCTGTTGAAGAATGCAATGTGAATGGATGGCTAAGATCTATCATTTTAATTGCTATGGGAGTTGCTTTACAAACTATTGGCAAGAATCTATGATAGTCCTGAACTTCAATGTCAAAGAATTGACTCCAACATAAGTAGAATCTTCAAAGGACATCCACTTGACCAACCCATATATCATTCACTCTCTAAGGAAAGGGAGACAAACATGAAGCAGAACAAATTCTTGACACCAATGAGCCTCCTCAACCCACCTTAAACCCCTCTCAAACACTTATCCAACCAGTTAAGCTAACTACTTCATCCTCTTCAAAAGATGAAGCTAGTAGAAAAAGAAAAAAAAAAGCATGTAAACCCTCTTCAAGTGCTTTTTGAGGCAGCTATGTAAACCCTTTTTAATTGTTGTTGAGGCGGTCAGTGAGTTAGAGAGTGAAAAATCTGAGTCACCTCTTACTAGACCAAAAAAGAAATCCAAAACTACCTTTGTATCCATTCAAATTTATGCGTGCAGTTTCACAAGAAAAGGCTAGCATATTAACTGAGGTGCTCTCTCAAAAGGGTGATCTTGTTTAAAAAAGAATTCTACCTAATGCAACTTCTTGTAAAGAGTCTGCACAGGGAAATGGTAAGGAGAAATTTGTATACGGTGAGGAGCACGTACAAATTTCAATTGAAACTCTCGCCTCTACTCGGGGGAGTTGCCAAAATCTTCACTTAACAAAACTTCATTTCTAAAATCTACTGTACAAATTTATTCTCAACGTGAGAATCAGGACACTGATTCTCAAGATATTGGTCATCATGAATTCATTCCTCATGATGTGCCAATAATTTTAAGTGACAATGTACTTGACATAGTGTTCACAAGCCAGGAAAAACTTTTAGATGGCCAAGAACACATGTTGGGATATATCCTAGTGACACTGGCTATCACAAACACCTAGGATTCACCAGTCTTAACTAGGGTTGAGCAGAAAATCGAAAAAATCCGAAACCGAAACCGCTAAAAATCGTTAAAAACCGAACTGCAAAAATTCGATCCAAAACCGAGACCGCAAAAAGTAAAAACTGAAACCGATTATTCGGGTGCAGTTATAGATTAAAACCGAACCGAAAAAATCTGATATGGACCGAAAATTAAAATAAAATAAATAAATAAAATATATTTAATATTTATGTTTTATAAATTAATAAATACATATAATTTTTAACAGAAATTAAAAGTTTTTATAACAAAAGTTACTTAGGCTCAGAACACGGGCTGGTCTGGTGTTGAAAGTTACTCAAGTTCTCCTGCAGCTGTTAGTGAACTCGATTTAGTCTACTCAAGCAAACACTTAAATACCTCATCATCTTTCTTATCATATTCTCCTTCAACTCACTCTCCAACTGAACATCCTCAGAGCACTACTGCACCGTCTCAAACTTTCCAGACAATTGCTTTGGTGCTACTTTTGGACTTTGATCACTAGTTTAGTGGTTCTGCATGCAGCACTTCTATCTTCTTATGTCAATTTTCTTTAAAGTTTATGTTTAATTTTCTTTAATCACCAATTAGCGTTAGATTGTTGTAATTTGTGATGACTTTGTATTCTTATTTTCAAACAAACGTACTTTCTACTTTGTATTTAATTTGTCACTTTGTACTTCGTATTTAATTTGTCAATTTTATTGGAGGCGATTTTATAACCAAAATCAATCCGATAAAAACCGAACCGAGGTTTTTAAAACCGAAACCGAACCGATGACTTGGTTGCGGTTGCAGTTTTAAATTTCAAAAACCGAGGGTATGCGGTTTCGATTTCGATTTTATCTAAAACCCGCCCCGATCCGACCCGCGCTCCCCTATTCTTATAATGAGAGACTTTGTGCAACTTATTGTGCCTTCACATGCCGATATCAATGTAGGAGACTCACACTTCATTAATTACTATGAAGACCCCTACATCTAATATTGTGATTCCATCACATGCTTCTCAAACAAAACAATCACCTATACTTCCACCAGTATTACAAGAATAGCTACAACTTGTCAAAGTAACTGAAGGTGCAAGACCATCAAATTTCCAATCCCAAGAAGAACAGCTCCATCTGTATCGGGGACAGTTGGGTGATTTAGAATCTATTGCTCAATAACTTCTCGGTGCTGACATTTTAAAAGATTATGAGGCCATATTCCTAGGCATATAAAACTAATGTGGAAGCTCAAAGGAAGAAAATTATTGATGAAGCTATTGAAGAAGGCAATGTGAATGGATGGCTAAGCTCTATCATTTCAATTGCTATGGGAGTTGCTTTACAAACTATTGGCGAGAATCTATGATAGTCCTGAACTTCAATGTCAAAGAATTGACTCCTACGAAAGTTTTTGAAGTAATTAATAGTACATACTCCCTCCGTCCCGTTTAGAGATGCACAAAAAGCCCGGGCCCGAAAATCTGGCCCGACCCGATCCGGTCAAAGCCCGGTCAAAACCCAGCCCGGGGTTAGGGCCTTGACGGTCCCTATATTTTTAGGTAAAGTCCGGCCCGATTAAAAGCCTGAAAAAGCCCGGTTAAAATATGATTATTCTAATATATTTTCTTATATATTTATGAATTCACATTTACTATAAACATAAATAATACTTTAAACACATATATATTTACATATTTGTGATTAATAATATTATTTATATACTTCACTGCATAAATAATGAAAGAATATATAGTAAATACACTATATATATTTGGATAACAATGATAAAACATATTATTCTATAAACATGTTTATTTTTTGCCGAACTTAAAAATTTTTAACTCATAAAATATTCCATGTAAACTAATACATTTTTACGATATTCTAGTTGCTAACATATGTAGTCTTCGGAATCTCTAATAAAATTCGATTCAATTTAAATTAAAAAAGCCCGGTTAGGTCCGCCTCGAGGGCGCGGGCCTAACCGGACTCTGACATTTTCGGAAAGCCCGGTCTGGCCCGGTCAAAGTCAAAGGCCGAAAAGCTCGGCCCGGTCAAAGCCCGGGCTTTTTAAGGCCCGGTCAAAGTCTGACTCGGTGGGCCTTTTGTGAATCTCTAGTCCCGTTGATTTATATACATGCACTATTTGCACGCATTTCGAGGTTTTCATAAAATATAGTTTTATAATATATTTTTTTTGAATAAAAGTTTAAACATAAAACTTTTATTCAAAAAAAAATTTAAAAAAAAATATTATGAAATTATGTTTTAAAGGAGTATCAGAAAACATGTCAAAAAATATTATATAGAATTCAATGGGACAGAGGAAGTATAAAAACTAACTAATGAAGGAGGATGATTATATGGACAACATAATTTGTGGTCTGACCGTGAATATATCGAGAATACTGAAACGTTGTAATTCATGTGAAATTCGAAAATATTTTTAGTTACGATGTGAATGTAAATTATCTTTTAACTTGAATAAAACCATTGTGAAGAGAGTGCAAACTGTAAAGTAAAACATGAGAATTTTAAATAATCGAATTTTGTTAGTTACTTTTACGCACATGGACAGGTGGTACGTTGACACTCCACAAAGGAGATTTGAGGTGAATTTAATTATTCAAAGAAACAATATATACAAAAATTAACAGCAACGATTGCTTGGCAAGGGGTTGAAGTTGATCACCCAGCTAAATTACATCCGTACATGAAAATGCATCCCGTGGACCAAGTACCAAACATGTCTAAAAATAAAACAATACTTATAATGGAGCACGATTATTACCTAAAAATAAAAATAATCATTTTTACAAGTTGATCCTCATTAATCTCACAACCGCTCAACATTTGTCCCCTACATATTTAGATATATATTCTCACCTCAAGTACATCAAGGACTAGATATTAGGGCAACCACAGAAAAATACACAAACTTTCATAAATCCCCTTTATTTGCCTCTTCTCCTCTCTTTAGGAAAAATTATATACTCATTTGATAAAAATTAATTTCTGAGTCCGCCACTATTCGTTTAACAATGGGCTCTCGTCTTGCTTTGATGGCCACATTTCTTTTGGTGGCCTTGGCATCTGCAGTACTTGCTGATTCGTCGTCAAGATTCTTCCATGAGAATGCTGAATTCGGCATCCCACTTAACCTGGGGACCTGCGATAGCGGAGTTGGTACTTGCAATTCCAGTAGGAGAGCTCTTGCAGGAGCAGCTTCTCATATCAGTTATGATGCTCTCAACGAGAACAAAGTACCCTGCACCCAACGCGGCTCCTCTTATTACAACTGTGTAGCCTCCAAAAGAGCTAATCCCTATCAACGTGGCTGCAGTGCTGCAACGCAATGTGCACGCTATTAAACCACAGCTTCACCAGGCAAGGGAAAGGAAGATGTATGGAATGTGCGTACAAACAATAAAGATGCAGGAATGTACAAAATTAACTAATTTTCTTAACCATTTTTCTAGTGTGTGCCAATAGGCGCATAATAAAATTATGTATTTTGTTTTGTGGAATTTTTATGTCCTTAATGCTAGTTCCGCAGTCTGTCTATTGATTGCTTTGTGGATAAAATTGTAATGATGTTATAAAAGTTCTTCTATGCTAATATCAGTTCTTCATCCAAGTCACTGCTAATCCAGTAGTATATAAATTTTGATCTATTTATACTGTATTCCGCAGTCATTTGGAAATAACGGCCAATGTTTCTCTGCAAGGTGCAATGTACAAAGTTGGCTCTAAAAATCTGCACATATTGTTTATATCAGTATCAGTAATTTATTGAAAGAGTAGTAGAGTAAGATGAGAGGCCATCTGACTCCACTCTCAGCTATCTCCTAATTCTTAATCGTAGGCTGTGTGGAGATCAAATCAGTATACTCCTAATTCTTAATCGTAGGCTGTGCGGAGATCAAATCAGTATACAAAATTTCTAATATTTTTGGTCTGCAGATTCAACTGAAACCTCTCTCAGAGGGCTGCCCCTGGCAACTGCACTAAATTTGCAATTCCTACGACATTAGATTAAAAGACTGGGAAATACAAGAATCTTGAATTAGAATAGAATATACCTACGACAATCTATTATCAATTCCTAGTACTTGTGCAAAACAAACAAATTAAGAAAATATTATTAATTCGGAGCTGAGGGTAGTTTTTGTATCACATGGACTCCACACATCTCTAACTTAGTTCCTTCTCTCCCTAAAAATAAATGCTAACTTTATCTGCACTTATCACCGAAATTTCATCTCAACTTGAGCATTCCACTCTGGATCGTGCTCCACCTACTACTATAAGACCTAGTGGAACCTATGTTTTATTAGTGAGGATAACACTCTTTAAAAAAAAACATCTACACCTATGTATTTATAAATAAGTCAGAGCCCAAAACCTTAGAAATTCTCTTCTAATATTGGTGGGAAGTTGAAGGATATTGTATTCCCAGTATTCTTATAGCCAAATCATGCTGCAAACTTGGTAGAACAGCATGAATGCAAGTCTGGACCAACCTAAAACATTAAAAAAATGATAAATTTATAGAGTATGTCATTGTCTGTCATCTAGAGATTTAGAGACCAAGATCAACATACCTTTAGAAAACTCTGATTCATACTGATTAATTTCAGAATGCTGCACGGACTAAAAAATAGTGTTTCTAATTCCTTCAACATTGACAGACCCCGCACATCTTGTTGCCTTTTGCATTTTTCAACTCTAAGTTCTTCAAGATGAGGTGGAAGTAGTGGAAGTAATTGAAGGCTGATGCATTCTCGTATAACCAGTTTCTTCAACTGTTTAAAGCCATAATTCGGGTAGCTTTAGTGATGTATGGTTAGATAAACGCAAGCTTGTTAGAGAAGGAGGAAGTTCTGGAAAGGAACAAATTCTTTTACAGTCAGGCAATATAAGATGTTGTAGGTTGTATAGCTTAAAAAGACTATTGGCATAGTTGAGGAGTAACTCTGGTCATCATCAGCAATATATAACGTATTCAGGGAATCAAACCTTAGAATCATAGGCATCCACAATCTTGTATTACTTGTAGAATCACAGGCAGCCACAATCTTGATACTTAAATCTTGCAACTTTATATAGTTTAACGTATCAGGCATATTAGTTTAAACATTTCCCTCTAGAAAAAGATGCAATTTTGTACATGATGTAATATTCCAGATAGTTACTATGGGGCCACATATTTAACCTTATTGCAGGTATTCAATTTCAGCACTTGTAACTTACTAAGCAGTCCAGTAGAAGCTGGTAATTCTTCAATTGCTGTATAAGATGCAAAAAGCTCTTTTAAGCTTTTGATCTTCCCCAATTTCTTAGGCAGTTGCTCCAGCTTGAAGCAGCCGTGCAGACATAGTACTTCAAGCAACTTCAGCTTCCATATGTTATTTGGAAGACTAGTTATTAAACAACGAGACAGACTATATCAAATTATTTAGCCGTCCAAACGAATCATGCAATTGTTCAATTCCGTTATCAGCTGCATTAAACGTCCCAAAGACTTCTAGATTCCCAAAATTGCTCAGATAACTTCATAAGCTTCTTGCAGTTGCACAATCTTAACTCAACCAAATTAAACAGGTCGGCAAATTAAACAGGTCGGCAAACGAGTTTGGAAGTTGTGTAATTAAACAATGACTTGCATCAAATATCCTTGAGCGTTTCATATTTCCAAATTGTTTAGACAACTTTCCAAGTTTTTCGCAGCCGCGCATCTAGCAACTCAACCAATTTCTTATGAATCTAGCAATTGCTCACTACAATGTGCATTACACGTAGGGTAATCCGTATAAACCGAACCGATACTTAATCAACCCAAACTGAATGTGGTTTACGGTTACGGTTCAACTAGTTTAAAATCCGCGGGTAATGGGTTGGTTTTGGTTTGACCTTAATACAACGCTTCAGATCCATACTGCATCTGTTATAGGGAGAATTTCGTATAACAATGTTGTGGAGGTTAATGGGCGGAACAAAGATCAAGGACAGTGTTTGAGGGCGGAGGAAGGTTGTTTGGTGGTGGCTGAGCTTGTATGTGGACTCCTTAAGAAAGAATAGGGTTTGTTATTCTCTATCAAGTGTCGACTCATGTCTCATACAAGTGCCTACGTACCCTATTTATAGGGATCAAGCCTTACGTAGTTCTTGGGGAACAAGTCACGTAGGCTAGGGTTAGGACTCTTCAGCCCGTGCAGCCCAAGCCCACGATAAAGTCAGGCCTTCAGCCAATTAGTCACGTAAATCTCGATCGGCTCCACACGCTTCCTACGATCTCGCGGCATCTCCGCAATCCTTCCCGTGATCGTAGGAACAACCCGTATCGACCCCGAAATCTACGAGCAACTCAGTCATCTATGAGTCACTTTCCATGTTGCACACAAAGTCTTTCGATGCGGCCCGGCCTGGTCACCTCGGCCCGCACCGCCTTCAAATAATAAATATAATGTTACCTCTGTTTCTATAAGATGTGGGCTCATGAGCTCAGCCCGCGTATGGGCAGCTAAACCCACCTCGCATGAAGGCACCTGAGCCCACCTCGCGGGGGCACAACCGAGCTCAGCTCGCATATGAGAGCCCAAATGACAAATATGAGCTCACCTTACATGTGTGAGCCCAGCTCGCATGTCCTCACTTGAGCCCAGCTCGCATGTTTGAGCCCAGCTCTCATGTCATGAGCCCAGCTTGCATGTCATGAGCCCAGCTCGCATGTTACGAGCCCAGCCCGCATGTGAACCCAGCTCGCATGTTGCGAGCCCAGCCCGCATGTGCTGGCCCAAGTCATATAAATCCATGGTTCTAGCCCACACACAAGAGTCCAGCTATTTAGTGCACCCACAGGGACCTGTTTAGGGCCCATGGCCGAAAGCGGGCATAACAACTACCCCCCAAAATTCCTGGTCGCATCTTGAGGCTAGGTATTTTCTAATCTTTTTATGGCCTCGCAAGTGTGAGCCCACCAGGCCGCACCAAGCCGCCTCGCGTGTCTCGCCTCGCATGCCTTTCATCTTTGCATTCATTTTGACAGCCGTTGGACAGCTGGCGTGGGGATTCGTGTCATCTTATGAGATGACGACACGTGTCGCCTCCTCCTTTCTCTCTCCTATCCCCTATAAATATGTGAGATTTCAATTCATTTCTCACATTTCCAAGAACACTTCCTGAATTGCTGCTCAATTTGCTCAAGGATCTACCACGGCGAAGATTATCATTTCAACAAGAACCGTCTACCGGCGGCGATATTCTCCGGGACCAGATTCATCAGGATCTTCATACACCTCTCCCACAGGTACTCTTCGATTCGAGCCCGTTTTTTATTCATGCTTTATTCACGCACACCATGCGAGCACACACCACCTGTTCGATGCGAGTTCACACACAACCACAACGTGCGATGCGAGTCCTTTTGCTCGTTTAGATACTTAGGTGCGATCCCGTGTGAGATGTGAGGACACTTAGGTGGGATCCCATACTTGTTTTTTTTTTTTTTTTTTGTTCTTTTTTAGGGCCACACACTAATTTTCACCATCTTTTACAGATGTCGAGTGCGTCTTCAGCCCGCTCCTATGGATCATCTCGCTCTTCCTCGAGCCCGGCTCGCACCTCTGCTAGCCCGGCTTGCTCTTCAGCTACTCCATCTCCATTAAACCAATACCCTCCTGAGCAGCGAGGCTCCAAGGACTTCCAACGCGGGCTGACCTCTCTTTCTGGTCGTCTTAGCCAACCTATCTCTCCCGGCTCAGCTATCACCCCTCAAGGGGCTTTGAACATTGCCAGAGTTGAGAACTCGATGCGAGCAGCTGGATCCGGCTCGCTTGATATTCACCTCGACCCGAACCCTGAGGATTTTACCAGGGAGAAGAATATATATAATTGGAGAAATAGGCCCGTGGACCTCTCTCATATTCCAGCCTCCCTTGGGGTAGAAGAGCTGCTAAACCGCGAGCCTGCTCCCTTGGATAAAGACCGAGCCGAGGAGATTTTAAGAGAAATGGCTGAAGAGAGGGCAGCCCGTCTGAGGCAAGCAGCAGCTAACCACCTCGACCCCATTCACCTTGACTCAGAATCAACTGACAGCGACCTGGGGAGTGCATACTATGACACCAGGAAGAAAGGAAAAGAGCCTGTAGCTGCTGAGTATCCCATCCTGGGACTCGAGGGTGAAGAGGACGGCTCGCATTGGTCCTATGACTCTCCTCAGAGCGAGGAGGTGGCAGATGTTACAAGTCAGTACAAGATTTGTAACTATAATTATGCCCCCGCAGCCTCTCCCGAGCCTTATGTGCCTCCTGCCCAGCCTGAGCTCGAGGGTGAGATTGTTTTCAGAAGGCAGATCATTCCTGATGGGGAGGAGAGCTCAACTGCAAACGAGGAGGTTAAGGTGCTCGCTTGCCGCGACCTGCCTACCTCGCTGACTCAGAAACATCTGGCCGAGCACATTGAGCAGTTTCAGCTCGAGGGCCATATTGTCTTGCCCCTACCTCATATGAGATGCTATAGATTCAATCACTCGGAGAATGGAGGCAGGGTGCCTCGCATGGTCTTGTCCACCTTCCTATTAAGGCTGGGAATCTCCTCTCCTCTTCATCCCTTCATCAAAGATGTTTGCGAGTACTTCCAGCTCGCACCCCTTCAGATCAATCCAAACGGATACCGGGCCGCCCTCGCATTGTACATCATGTACCACAAATGCGGGTACCCTTCTCTAACCGCGAGGCAGCTGGGCTACTTCCTCCATTTGAAGCATTCTCCTAACGACTTTGGGTATTTCTACTTCTCTGTCTGGCCGTCCTTCAACAAGAAGAACCTCATCCACAACGGGCCGAGCAACTCAGGGAAGTGGAAGAGCCCTTACTTCTATATCCACGAGGTGCCCGCTCTCGTCTCTTCTACCATAGCTCTTTCCTTTTAACAAGAATTTCTTCTATCTCCAGCCACCCCGCCTCGCACTGTCCTTGTGGGACAGGAAAAGATAAACGCGGACAGTCTTCTAAACCTTCCTAAGGCGGACCGGGACATCCGAAAACTCATAACGACCTCCAATCTGGTCGCATGTGGGTTTTTGAAGGAAGGAGTGAGGCTGACTCCTCAGAAGAAATCTACTAAGAGATCCAGAAAGGGTAAGAATATCGGGCCCGCACGTCCGGGCCTGGCTGCTCGCATGCGCGAGCTTGTGTGCTCGCGTGCTCACTTTTCCTGCATGCATCTTGTTTCACATCGCACTTTAATTCTCCGTATTTTTCACCTGCTCGCATTACTTCTTTCCTTTGCATCTTGCTGTGACTAATCTATTGCTTTGTTGTTTTCTTTTTCAGAAATGGCCATCTCCCCTATCCCCTTCATGGAGGAGGCTGAGCAGGCTGCGGCCTCGGGCCCAGTTCAGCCCACAGCTGCGAGCACAAGGGCTCGCTCTCAGGCCAATCCTCCGGCCCGTATGACTACTCTTTCCGAGCATCTCAAGGATTCAGGGCCCTCTCCTCGACTAAAGAGACATAGAGGTAAAGAAGGAAAAAATGGCGAGCCTGAGCCAAAGAAAGCTGCTCCCTCTGATGCTCCTCTTCCCTCTTCTTCTTCTGCCAATGCGGTTGCGACCACATTCGGCCGGCTCGCCCAAGGTCACATCAGCGAGCAAGATTTAAAGGATTGGTCTTCTTCTGCTCTCGAGGTTAACCAGGATGCCCTCTCCCGAGCCGCGGCCGAAGTATACTATCGTCAGTTATCTAAGGCTCGAGAGATGCGAGCCCTCAGCCAGACCAACACAAAGCTCGAGGCTAAAGTCAAGTCCCTTCAGAGTAAGGTCGCTGAGCACGGGCAAGAGAAAGTTACGCTGGTGAACAACTATAATCAGAAGATAGTTAACCTGAACGCTGCTCACGACAAGGCCCTAAGGGAGCAGAAGGAGGCTCATGACCTGGCTGCTGAGGCATGTAAGAAGGAGAAGGATGCCCTCGAGGAGAGGGTGCTCGAGCTGGAGGGATCAGTCTCTGCCCTGACCGAGGGCCGTGAGGCCGCCCTCGCTGATGCTAGGAACCTGGGGGCCAGGAATTTCATGAAAGTTTTTATAAAGAAGGTTCCTGACTTCGATTGGGAGGCTCTGGGTGCGAGCACAGCGAGGCATGCTGACAAGTTGAAGCTGGAGATGGAGAGGGATACCCAAATTGCCGAGGAGGCTAGGCTCGCGGCCGAGAAGGCCCAGGTCGCTGGTGAAAATCGTGAGGGAGCAGAGGCTGATAACCCTTGATGTAATTTTGATTAGAACTAGACTTTTGACTGGGTAAGCGGGCACCCCTCTCGCCTCGCGCTTGTATTTGAAATATTCTGCCACGGGGCATAACTTATTTAACTTTTGTTTGTATAAAATGTCTAAGTTTTTTGTGCCCGCGTATGTCTTTACGGTGCTAGCTTTTTTTTTTTTTTTTACCATGCTTCTACTGACCAAAAAGTAATCATAACTCTGGCCGCTTATGGCGAGCGTTACCCCTTCACTGCGAGCCCAATTTATTCAGCTCGTGTCATTTGTTCAATCAAACAACCATTGAAAGAGAATGCCAAGTGGAACAAGCCCGCATCGACTCGCAGGTGTTGTAGGTGTGCTCGCACTAGGAGCTCGCATGTGTCTTCTCCTCGCATCATGCGACTTTGAGTATGTTTGATGGAGGGCTGGGCCCCCTGGGTCGCCTTTATGGTTTTGAGGGCCAGGGTATGGGCTCGCATCACGGGCCTATATCTCTATCAACATCTTTTATCTACTATGTGTTCGTATTTGCCTAAGCGGGCCGTGGCCCGGCTCGTTTCATGTTCTTGGCATCAAGCGGGTCGGGGCCCAGCTTGATTTAACATGTTAATAAAATAACTGTTCTGTCCTCGCATGGGTTCCCAAGGATGGGGTCCCCTGCTGGGTATTTAATCTATTAACAGAAGTTAAAATATCAAGTGCACAAATAGAGATCAATCGTTTATTCATAGATAATGGGAAGTGAAAGAAATACATGCTTGTGGTCTCAGGGAGGCACCTATATGGCACTACCCCCCGAGACTTAGGAATATTTGAAGATAATACTAAGTCTGAAAAGAATAATATTACTGATAATACTTGCGAAGGTGTTCCGCGTTCCAGGCTCTTGGGATCGACTTGTCTTGCATATCATTGAGGTGGTAGGTTCCCTCCCAGAGCACCGATTTTATCTTGTAAGGGCCTTCCCAATTTGCTCCCAAGACTCCGTGACTCACCACCTTGGTATTTGGCATGACCCGGCGCAGAACTAAATCTCCCACCTTGAAAGTTCGGGCTCGAACCTTACTGTTGTAATGCCTAGCTGTCCTCTGCTGATATGCCGCAATCCTGATCTGAGCCTCTTCTCGAGTTTCTTCGATCATATCCAAATAGAGCCGATGATTGACCTCGTTTGCCTCTGAGTCATAGTTGTCCCTTCGAAAAGATCCTGCTCCCACTTCAACGGGCACCATAGCTTCACACCCATACACCAGAGAGAAAGGGGTCTCTCCAGTTGTAGTTCGGGGTGTAGTGTTGTAAGACCATAAGACCTGGGCGAGTTCTTCTGGCCATGCTCCTTTCTTCTCTTCAAGCTTTGCCTTTAAGGTATGCTTAATGATTTTATTAACAGCCTCTGTCTGCCCGTTACTCTGGGGGTGGCAGACTGCGCTAAAGCTCTTCTGAATCCCCAGCTGCTCACAAAACTCTCGCATCTCCTTGCTATCAAATTGTTTCCCATTGTCAGATATCAGCTTGTAAGGGATGCCATAGCGACATACAATAGCCCTGTGTACAAACTCCCTGAGCTTTCTCGCTGTGATAGTGGCTAGGGGCTCGGCCTCTGCCCACTTAGTGAAATAGTCTACCGCAACTACCGCATACTTGACGCCTCCCCTGGCCTTCGGGAGTTCCCCAATCAGATCAATTCCCCACATGGAGAAGGGCCAGGGGCTCATGAGGGATGTGAGAGAGGCCACGGGGTTGTTGTAATAATTGGCATATCGCTGACACTTATCACAAGCTCGGGAGAATTCAAAAGCGTCTTTTTTCAGCGTTGTCCAGTAGTAGCCTTGACGGAGGATTTTCTGAGCTAGAGAGCTACCCCCCGAGTGATTGCCACAAATACCTTCGTGTACCTCCCTTAGGATGTAGTTGCATTCCTCCCCATGTATGCATTTGAGAAGAGGAACACTGAACCCTCTTCTGTATAGAATCTCGTCGTATATCACATAGCGGGCTGCTTTGTATTTTATTCTCCTTGCCTCGTTCTTTTCGTCCGGAAGTGAACCTTCTCTTATGTATGCTAGAATAGATGTCATCCACGTGGGGCCAAGCTCATTACTGAGGCTGCCCACCTCGTGCTCGGGCACACTGGGTTGCCTCTGTATATCAAGGGGCACGGTCCCTAGCAAAGTGCTCTCGCGACGTGAGCCGAGCTTAGCTAGCTCGTCCGCGCCTTCATTCTGCCCACGCGGGATTAGTTCCAGCCTCACCTCGTTGAATCTTGCGATTATCCTCTGTGCGCACTTCAGGTAAAGCTCTGTTCTCGGACCCTTAGCTTGATACCCCCCATTTATCTGATAGACCACAATCATGGAGTCACTAAACACATTCAAATTCTCGACCTTCATTTCCAAAGCTAGCTTGAGACCGTTGATCAGGGCCTCATACTCAGCATCATTGTTGGTTGCATGAAAGGCCAGATGGGTCGCACGTCTGATCTTGTGAGCCTCTGGGCTGATTAGCTCGATTCCAGCTCCTGCTCCATCACCGTTAGAGGCACCATCCACATACAGGCTCCACCATGGGGCACTATTTTGTCTCTCCAGTCCAACTTCTTCTGTGCTAGGTAGAACAACAAGGGCTCCCGGCTCCAATTCTTGATATGGGGGAAATTCTAGCACAAAATCGGCCAGGGCTTGGCCTTTGATCGCAGTCCTTGGCTTATAATCCACCTCGAATTGGCCGAGCTCAACCGTCCACTTCAATATTCGACCAGAAGATTCTGGTCTATGCATCACTTGCCTGAGGGGGTAGGAGGTTCGCACTTCTATCTTATGTGCCTGAAAATAGGGCCTGAGTTTTCGGGAGGCCAGAATCAGAGCATACGCTAGTTTTTCGAGGCTTGTGTATCGAGTCTCGGCATCGGCTAGCCTTTTACTCACATAATATACCGGGAGCTGGACACCATCCTCCTCTCGGACTAATACCGCACTTATTGCAAAGTCGGAGACGGCCAAGTATAGGATTAAAGTTTCTCCTGCTCTTGGGTTGGACAACATGGGAGGGCTACTGAGATGCTTCTTTATGTTCTGAAAGGCTTCTTCACATTCTTCGGTCCACTTAAAGTTCCTCCCCACTCCTTTGATTGCTTTGAAGAACTCTTGGCATTTATCGGAGGATTTTGAGACGAAGCGGTTTAAGGCAGCCACTCGTCCCGTTAAGCTTTGAACATCCTTCACCCGTCGAGGGGATCTCATCTCGAGTAGGGCTTGTATCTTGGCTGGGTTGGCCTCAATGCCTCTATGGTTGACAATAAATCCCAAAAACTTCCCCGATTCAACCCCAAACACGCATTTCTGGGGGTTGAGTTTCATTCTGTACTCCCTTAGGATCTGGAACATTTCTGCCAGGTGGCGGACATGATCCCTCGCTTCTTTCGATTTCACCAGCATGTCGTCTACATAGGCCTCCATAGTCTTCCCCAATTGATGTTTGAACATCTTATTCACCAGCCTCTGATAGGTTGCCCCCGCATTAAGGAGCCCGAAGGGCATCCCGATGTAACAGTAAAGGCCCCGATCAGTAATAAAGGAGGTGTGCTCCTGATCTGGCCCATACATGGGGATTTGGTTATATCCCGAATAAGCATCCATAAAACTAAGCAGCGCGTGCCCAGCCGTGGAATCCACCAGCTGGTCGATTCGGGGTAGAGGAAAGTTGTCCTTCGGGCAAGCTTTGTTCAGGTCGGTGAAGTCTACACATGTCCTCCACTTGCCATTGGGCTTCTTGACAAGCACAGGGTTGGCCAGCCACACGGGGTAGAAGGCTTCTCTCACAAGTCCTGCCTCCATTAATCTATCCACTTCTTCTCTGAGGGCCTCTGCCCTCTCTCCACTAATCGGCCGTCTCTTTTGCCTAACCCCCTTCTTTTTCAGGTCCAGGTTGAGCCGGTGGCACATGACATTTGGGTCAATCCCTATCATATCGGAGTGTGACCATGCAAAGACATCCAAATTCTCCCTTAGGAAGCGGGCTAGATCCTCTCTCAAGTTAGGACTTAGGTTAGAGCCTATTCTGAGTACCTTGGAGGGATCATTTGGGTCTACCAAGATCGGGATTGTGTCCTCTGCAGCCCCGGCCCTCTCGACCATTGAGGGCATTCTCGGGTCTAGATCTGCTTGAGCCTCGCTAGTTTTTTCCATTTCCGTGATTGCCAAACCTTCCGCATCCTTGAGCTCGGTTTGGTGAGCTTGGGTCGGGTTTATCAAGCGTTCAGAGGTCGCAGTTACAGTTCGAGTGATTCTGTCGGGTGGGTCCATAGTGGTTGTTGTTTCTTTGTGTGCCCACCTCTCTCTCCTAAGTGTTGCAGTGATTTGTTCTGGGCTCTCTTCTTCATCACTTGCTTCCTCTACAATCCCCTCTTGTATCAACATGATGGGCTGAGATGCTTCCATTAGTAAGGCCCCTGGGCGTGGTTCCACATGAATTCCCATGTGCTCGAAGTAGTTCTCGGGCAACTCCTCAATTGAAATCAAATTACAAGTCTCGTGGCCCTCAGGACGTATTCTTTTCCTGCCCTCTGCCTCTTCCATGGGGATGTCGCACTCACCTACTTCAGCTATCTCCCTTGAGGCATTTCTTAACTCGGCCGCTTTGAGTGCCTGGTTGTAGCAGACCCTGGATTCGTATTGACAGCTCTTCAAGATGCCTACCCCCGTGGGGGTTGGGAATTTTATCGTCATATGATGGATCGAGGTCACCATCCTCATTGCCCTCATAAGGGGTCTGCCCACTATAACATTGTAGGCACAAGGCTGGTCTACGACTGTAAACATAGCGATCTGGGTGGCCACATGAGGCTCCTCTCCTATGGTCACCGGGAGTCGAATTGTCCCTTTCACTCCGATCGAGTCTCCCGTGAACCCGTACAGGTGCCCACCTGTTGAGGTTAATTCTCTATCCAATAATCCCAGTTTTTTGTAGGCATCATAAGTCAAAACATCAGCCGAGCTCCCGGTGTCCACCATTGCTCGGTGAACATTCACCGTCCCAATCTTCATTTTTATGACTAGGGCATCGGTATGAGGGTAATGCACCCATTTTGCATCATTCTCTTTAAATACGATATCATCGACCTCCCTTTCAAAGAGTTCCGGGGGCCTTTGGCTTAGATGATTGACGTTGGTGAGCGGCTTGTCCTTTGCTTCCCGGGCATATCTGTCCATCGCCTTCCGGCTGTCTCCACCAATGTGAGACCCGCCTAGAATAATATGAATACTACCAGCCCGAGGGACCCTTTCTTTGTCTTCTGGGGGTGGAGGAGGGACGGTATGATAATCCGTCCTGTGTCTTCGAACCTCCTTGACAACCCACTCCGTAAGCTTCCCTTGTCTAATCAAAGTCTCGATCTCATCCTTTAGTTGTCTACAATCAGCGGTATCGTGTCCGGTGGCCTCATGGTATGCACAATACTTCGAAGTGTCTCTTTTATTGTAGTCTGTGAGAGGAGTTGCCTTCCTGAATACCCCCTTCCCCACATATGTAGCATATATGTGGTCGATAGAGGCTACCAGAGGGGTGTGTGTCTGCCATTTGCTTGTATAAGGCCTTCCCGAATCTTTAGTGGTCTCTTTGCCACGGGCAGACTTTTTCGGGCTCGAACTACGCCGATACGTCTTCCTCCTTTTATCAGGGCTTGAGGATCGGTCCCTCTTGTCTCGATAGCTTTCGCTGATTTTCAGCTCTCTCATCGATTTCTCTACCCTCTTGAAGGGTTCGGCTTGCTCATAGAACTCGGCCAAGGTCCTCGGCTCACTCGCTTGGAGGCTCTTCCAAAATTTTGATCCTTCTTTCAGCCCTGCTATCAAGAAATTTTTGATGGTCTCCTCACTGGCTCCTCTCACCTTCGGGACCTCGGCGTTGAACCGACGAAAGTATTCTGCCAAGGGCTCCCCCTCCCTTTGCTTGATGTTGGCTAACGTGGCCACAGGAGGCGAATAGTGGAGGGTCGACTGAAATTGTCTGACAAACAAGTCTTCCAATTGCCTCCACGTTCTTATGCTAGCCGGTCCCAACTTGGAGAACCATTGTTGGGCACTACCTCTGAGTGATGCCGCGAAGAGTCTGCAACGGGTCATCTCCGGCACCTGATAGACTTCCATCTCAGTGTTAAATTGAATAAGGTACTCCGCCGGGTCGGCTTCGCCATTGAATAGAAGGTCGGGGTTGTGCCTAAACACCCGAGGTAGGGGGGATGATCGGATAGCAGCCGTAAACGGAGAGGGGGCAGCCGAAGCAGGGGGCCCTCTCTTCTCTTGCTCCATCTCATCTAAGATCCTTCTCAGGTCCCTTACTCTAACAACTTCTCCTTCTCTGTCACCTCCCGCATTACTCGAATGATGTGAGCCCTGAGGTCGTTCGCGGCGTTCCCCTCCTCCAGCTCGGTCCTGCGACTCCTCTTCACGATTGTATCTGCGTCTATGTCGCTCCTCCCTTCTGGGTGAGGTGTGTTGACGTCTTTCCGGAGTGGTCGTTGCCCGTTCCCTTTTTGAGCCTCTTTTATCCACGGGCTCTTTCTCTTCTCTCTCCTTCTTACAATTCTCCAATTTGAGCCTGAGGTCATGCTCGCTTAGCTTTCTACCCACTCGGTCTAGCACGCTAGTTGACCTTGCCTCAGATGAAGCTGGCTTCGGCCCCGATCTCGTAGAGATCTGGCTGCCCCGCTCATCATGGCCTTGGGGTATATCTTCCTTTTCGCGTGATGTCTCTTTCTTCTGTTTGGTCTCGGTTGCCACGTCATCAAAATCGTGGATCAGCTTCTTCTGAGGGCCTTTGCCCTTCCAGCTACGCTGTGAGACCTTGAGGCGGCGCGCCTTACGCTTGGCGTTCCGGACCGAGCTTCTTTCTACCTTTGACATTCGGGCGTTGATCTGATTCATCTGATCGGCCAGCCCTTCTAGATACGTCATCACAGCCTGCCCGTCCACGGTTGCAATTGGTGGAGGTGGCGCCTGATTCTCTGGGGGCGTGTGTTCGAAAGTAGGGTCCTTCTTGCCTCCGCTCCCTGGTGTCGTCGCTTGCTTGCTTTCTTTGATCATCTTTCTCCCTAAGATGAACGACGCCCTCCTTCTAGCGCCAAATGTTATAGGAAGAATTTCGTATAACAATGTTGTGGAGGTTAATGGGCGGAACAAAGATCAAGGACAGTGTTTGAGGGCGGAGGAAGGTTGTTTGGTGGTGGCTGAGCTTGTATGTGGACTCCTTAAGAAAGAATAGGGTTTGTTATTCTCTATCAAGTGTCGACTCATGTCTCATACAAGTGCCTACGTACCCTATTTATAGGGATCAAGCCTTACGTAGTTCTTGGGGAACAAGTCACGTAGGCTAGGGTTAGGACTCTTCAGCCCGTGCAGCCCAAGCCCACGATAAAGTCAGGCCTTCAGCCAATTAGTCACGTAAATCTCGATCGCTCCACACGCTTCCTACGATCTCGCGGCATCTCCGCAATCCTTCCCGTGATCGTAGGAACAACCCGTATCGACCCCGAAATCTACGAGCAACTCAGTCATCTATGAGTCACTTTCCATGTTGCACACAAAGTCTTTCGATGCGGCCCGGCCTGGTCACCTCGGCCCGCACCGCCTTCAAATAATAAATATAATGTTACCTCTGTTTCTATAAGATGTGGGCTCATGAGCTCAGCCCGCGTATGGGCAGCTAAGCCCACCTCGCATGAAGGCACCTGAGCCCACCTCGCGGGGGCACAACCGAGCTCAGCTCGCATATGAGAGCCCAAATGACAAATATGAGCTCACCTTACATGTGTGAGCCCAGCTCGCATGTCCTCACTTGAGCCCAGCTCGCATGTTTGAGCCCAGCTCTCATGTCATGAGCCCAGCTCGCATGTCATGAGCCCAGCTCGCATGTTACGAGCCCAGCCCGCATGTGAACCCAGCTCGCATGTTGCGAGCCCAGCCCACATGTGCTGGCCCAAGTCATATAAATCCATGGTTCTAGCCCACACACAAGAGTCCAGCTATTTAGTGCACCCACAGGGACCTGTTTAGGGCCCATGGCCGAAAGCGGGCATAACAGCATCAATATATATATATATATGTATGTATACAGACACACACTAAGTTTTACATTTATGATTATATAACGTAAAACAATTATATCATATTATTAATAATTAAATTTGTGTTAAATCTCATCAAATAATCACAAAATTATCATACTTTTTAATAGATTGTGTGTTACTTTCTTATAAAAATAAGGTTAAATACTTTTTTATTTCTTTTACATTGAAAATTTATTATTATAATTAATTGATCAAACATGTTATTAGACGTTAATCATTTGCAAGTAATACGAGAATATACTTTATATGAAAGAATATATAAATATATTATTAATTATGTAAATTATAAGAAGAGAAGTTGAAATAAAAAATGCTGCTTAGCAAAAATAAAGAAAAAATAAATGTTACTCCCTCCGTCCCTTTCAATTGTTTACAGTTTTTAGAGAGTGTCCGACACGCATTTTAAGGTGCATATAAAGTATAGTTCTGTAAAAAAAATTGTAAAAATAAGTTACATAACTATACTTTTTAGACACCTTAAAATACGTGCCGGACACTTGAAATGTAAATAATTGGAAGGGACTGAGGAAGTACTTTATTTCTCGAGTTCACAAATAAGAAATATACTCCGTAAACTGCCAAAATCCGCTAAATCACATTGAATAAGACCGAATTAAGTGGTTTAGTTTTATTAGATTACGAGGTTGGGCTGGTTTGAATTTTTTCAAAACCGCAATTACGCGGTTTGGTTTCGGTTTAACATAAAAACCGAACCAAATCACACCGCGATCACCCCTAATTACACGTCCTAAAGCCTTCATTTTTACAAATTGCTCAGGTAACTTCCTAAGCTCCATGCACAAGTAACTTCCTAAGCTCCATGCAGTTATTAAAGCTCAACTCTACCACACCCTCCAGGCTCCAGGTGAGCAATCGAATCTGGCAGTTCCACAATTGCGGTATAACTTACAACATTTTTTTGAGGTTAAAAAAATCATATGAGTGAATAAGGGTTAAACTTAAAATAAGGGGTTAAAGTGATAAAATCGATCAATATTTAATTGATAGATTTATAAAGATGGATGAAAGTATTGGATGCAATTAATTATTATATTTCTTAAAAAAGTTTTGAAACCAAAGTAAACGACGACATTGTCAAATTTTTATCCGACAAAATTAACTGAACCAGACAGAACAATAATAAATCTTGGGTGAAAACACTTCATACAATAAAGTTTCCACGTTCAAGCCAAGATAATAGTAAGTAGCCATACATCGAGAAGAACGGAGCTCTAATAATTAAGTCAAAATCCATATATTATCCCCAAAACTTCAAGCAAAACAAAGTAAATCATAAAGCAACAACATAAAAACGAATTATTAAATTAACTCCCAAGAGGCTATTGCTTCCACAACTTTCAGTAGAAGAGCAATTGCAACTGCAAACCTGTCACGGACACGACAATTTCTGTGAGAAATCAACATTTACATGCATGACAGAGAAGCACAAGATGGTGCATATTTTGAATGGCGGCAGCAGCAGCACACCAAAAATAATAGACCAGGACTTCTGACAAAACTAGGAAGACATTGTCAACATTCAGATATCTACAATTCAAAAAAAGAACCATTAAACTAAAACTAAAACTGATCTTTCATTCACCAAGATAAAAATGTGCAATACTTGTGACTCCAAAACAAATTGACATGCAGCCATACTCGAGCTGCAGTTTTCTCAAATTTTGGAAGTTAGGCTCATGTCAAATTAACCTAGCTTCTCATATTTTTCTAGGCCAGTGGTCATCTCCAACTAGTTATACCAAGTGACAGCAAGAATTTGAAAGATGAGGGTAGAAAATGACTTGGATGAAACAAAGACTCGACAGCAAAAACCGAAAACTTACAAGTCCAACTGCCAAGGTGACATGACATCTACACAAAATAGTGATTATTTCTTAGCTTCTCAATTTTTCTAGGAGGTGACGGCTATGAATTTCAAGTTAGCGTAGAACATGACTTGGAAAAAAAAATATAACGGCATTTTCAAGTCCAAATGCCAAGCACTTGAACAAATATTTCATTATGCTGTTTCATATGGTGCATTTTGATGAATTAAATAAATACAAGCAAGCCTTATAGATATGAAGTTATTGCAGGTGTAACTTGCAGAGAAGTCTGATTTTTAGAATAAAAACTTTTGTGAAATAGAAAGCAAATGTACGCTGTACAACAGTGATCATGTAATATGCAAGAGAAACTAACAAATAACAAGAAATGATTTATGATAGTGAGGCAACAAAAATTATACAGAATTTTGCAGAACTAATTAATACAGTACTATGCAAAAATATTTGGTCAGATTACAGGAAAACATAGAAAAATAATAATCTGCACAGTGCAGTTGCAGAGAAACAGAGCAGAAAGAGTAAACTGCTTTGTAAAATTCTGCAGAAATGCAGAAAAGAAAAGACTGCATTTTATATTATAAATTAGGGCTGAAATTTGTCAAAAAGAATTTGGACCCAGTTTTGACTGGGTTTGGGTCTTTAAAATAAAGCAGTTAAAGGACAGGAACTACTAGTCGACATGAAGTCAACCAGCCGCCCGAAATATGCTGTTTTCTAAAATCTACAAGATCAGTCGACCATTCAATCTCGACTGCTAGACTGCTCGACTAGTCGAGCGCCGTGACAATTATGGTCTGGTAGCATGTAAGGTCATAATTCATTCTTTCTTCAGCTTCTAAAAAGTTCAAATGCAAGAAAAAGTTTATCAAAGCACCATATTTAAACAGAAGATTCTTAATAAATACGAGCACACTGGATTCAAATATGTATTCTGGATTAAAATGAAATTGGTTTAGTAGGTAAATTTTCGAGATAAGGGCTCCAGAAAATCTAGCAGTCTCCTGACCTTTTGATCTAAAGCCTCAACAGTAAGTTCACTACAATTTAGAACTAATTCAACCTATACTAGTAAATATTAAATTGCATATAAATTCGCATTATATTTCAAAATTAGAGAGACTAAAAAACAGTAAATGACAATTTTACCTCTTGAAGCTTAAGCCTTGATCTCTGTGTCTTCCACATCATTTGTAGCTTCTGTGATAGACTCTGTACCATCTGCATTCTCAATAGGTGGTTGCACTTGCTCATCTTCTGGTAAAGGCTCCTCCACGTAATCGTTCTCAAAAGCATCAGCAGGAACCTCGTAAATCCTAACCTGAGGTTTAATGGGATCTTTAACAAGCACATACTTTCCCTCTTTCAACTTCATGCACAAATCGACAATGGACTTCACTATCCCCCACATATTCGAGACATTCAAGTTTATCTGTGTCGCAAACTCTTTAGGCTTGTAGCCCACAACAGCCAAGATAACATGATTAAAATGATCCCTAGGATGAACTCTGGAAACGTATCCAAGTTTCATCATATCTGCACTAGCCAAAATTGACTGCGCAGTCCATTTGGCCAATTTATTAGCATTATTCTTCAATTCAGTAGCCAAAACTGCACCTCTCTGTGTCTCCAACTTCCTCCTCCATTCAACACCCGAATATTTTGGATCGAACTCATTAAGTGCATTTAGTGTCAAAAATGACCTTGTATTATTAACTTCAACAACACTCTGCACCTCACACCTTGCAACCAAATACATATCATTATCCAACTTCCATCTCCTATACCTATAACCAACCGACGCCACCTCTTCACCCTCACTAGCAAACGGATTTGCCTCATCAAAACTCACCTTACCCCCTTCCCTAACCAAAACCTGCTGCGAGAAATTCTGATTAATATAAGCTGCCTCAACACTCAACGAATAGGCAGAATTAATATCATCCTTAGCCTCCGGCAAAGGCTCCTGAGAAGTCTCATGAACAGCAAGCAAATCCAATTGCGATCCATCACGCTTATCAAAAAACAACTTATTCCCCACCCTCTGAATCACAATATCCCAAGAATAAACTGACCTAGGCGCACACATCAAAGTAGACAAAATCGAGTCCGTAGCAAACACAGTAGCCTTATCCTCATTCGCCAAACGCCTAATTACAGGATCATCAGTAGTCGTAACCTTAAAAAAGTTCCTATTCTTAAACCTCTCCAAACGCCTCTCATTCTTCGGACTAATCCTATCATAAGTCCGATCATAAAACTCCAATCCACCACACATCAACAAATCCTCAGGCTCCGGAACCGAAAACGAGAGCTTCGAGAAAGTCGAAAACGGAATCTGATCAAGCATGTTCCACTCAGGCTGAATATCAACAGAACTCTTAAACACCGCAGCCTCGCGTCTCGGATTATTCCCTCCAGACCTATTCAAATTATAAAGCCTATCACGTCTCGCCCTATCGCGCTCCGCCTCACGCTTCTTCGCCTCCACCTCCTCGTCTCGACGTTGCGGAAGCTGATTCCTATTATTATGATAATTCTGATTGAACCGCCACTTAGGTCCAAACTTAGGACGCGGCGGAGGTTTGCCGTCGACGAGACGAAACGAGGCGTCATCATCGGCGGCAAACGAGTCATCTCCGGTGAAATCGAAGGCCGAGTCATTAGGATTGACTCGGTTGTTCCTAGGGTTTTGATTGTTGCGAGTGAAATCGGCGATTCGGCCGAGTTTGTCGGAGCGTGAGAAAGGAGCGAAGGGGATATTTGTTGGGTGATTGGGCAAAACGGCGTTGTTCGAAGAAGAGTCTAATGGGCCCCATCCGTCGGGGTTGTATGGAACAGCGGCGATTTCGAAACCTACCATTTGAGTTTTTGAGAGTGTGTGTGTGGCAGTGTGTGATGAAGATTGGGATTTTAGTGAAGACGATTAATGAAACCCTAGTTTTGTGTGGGCCTGAGGTTGGATGGATGTTATTTTGTTATATGCTTTATTTAGGCTTGGGCTTTAGATTTTTATAACACATGGGCCTGCTTTATTTAGATAGCGCGATTTTGAGAAACTTCTTTCCTTTATGACATATGGGCTACTTTTATTTTATTTTTAGCTAATCCAAGGGCCTGCTACATTTGTATGGCGACATTCAGAAACTTCTTGTCTTTTTTTCTATGCATTTGTACATAAAAAAGTGACTTGTAAATATTTTTTAAACTGCATTTTATAGAGTTAAAAATGTATAAATCATTTTTTTGTTATTTTTTTATGAACTTGACTCGATCATTGTCTAATAGTTCTATTTGGAGATTAAAATTGTTAATGATCTTAATATAAATAAAAGAGTGATAAAGAAAGTCAAAAAAAGTATGTGAGGTAAGCGAGCAATAAACTGTGCTGCAATACCTCATTGAATAGCAAAAGCTATCATACGAAAAACATATTTTCGAGCCTACAGTCATCATATTTTTATTCATGATCTTCTTCACTCTCCTAGGAAACTCAACAGCATCAGATGTCAAGAATCCAAATGTGTCAAAAGCAAAAAGTATGACCATGTGTTAATTATCTGTACATGCCTCATTATGTTTATCCAACTTTGCATCAGCTTCTTTTATAGCCGCATGACCAACTACAAACAGTCCATTTTCAAATTCACTTAAGAAGAAACTCTCGTTAGATCGACACAAGTATGTTTTTCTTCATTTCAACTATGAACTAACACATCAGTTGGTTTAAGAGTTGATAAAAGTTCACCGGGAGGAGTATGAAAGTTAAAAGGTGCTTCCTTATTAACTGTAATTTCAGCTCCCCATAATACATCATATAGCACATCTATTACCAAGTCAAGTCGATATTTAGACCCAAATTATTTTTAACAATGAAAAACATGCTCTTCAAATACATCCATCTGACACGTGTGCATGGGACACTAAGCTCCATTTGAAAATAAAGGAATCGTTTTGCCTGTACCGCAATATCATATTATACTCCATAGGCGTCATACCGTGTAATAATCTCTCTATGGGCGTGGCTAATAGGAAATCTTGAGTAGATTTGGCTCCCAAGAGTTTGTCTCTCTCAAAAATTAAATTTATTAGGTAGATTCTTGTAAATACCATTAAAGTAAAGGTCTACTAAATAGTACATTGGTTTTTGGGGGATAAACTGTTTAGTGGATAATTTAACCAAATCTACACCAGATAGCACAGTTTGCAGCGATTCTTGCGCTAAAGTAAAATGATCTCCGATTGGAATCATTTTACATCCTTGTAAAATATGATCATCCAAGTCAATAGGTTGGATGCGAGAAATCACAAATGTAAATAGTCTAGCATTGTCCGCAGTATACATACCCATACCACCTGAACGTATAAGTAAAGTCGCCAACCTCCATTAAAGGTCACTGTGGCGCCCTCCAAACCCGGGTCAGAAGTTTGGGGTCAACACACACACCTTCTTTATAACCTGCTTATAACAATAATAAAGATAATAATAATATATGCAGTGACCCTACTTACCAAACACCACGGACTGCAACAGGTTAAAGTATGCACACAAGCCAAACACACTAATATATTACAAACCGTTCAAATCCCAATCATTCAAACTCAAACTGAGTATTAAACTTTATTACAACTTTTACAAACTTAAACTATCCCAAAAGAAGCCTACTAACTCCGCTCAATCAACCTGAACCCCTAGCTCTCGCACTGGACTGGGGATCCGCGGTATCAACTGGTTCCTTCTTAACTGGAAAAGAACAGAAACAATATCGCACAAATGAGTTAACTAGCTCAGCAAGTCACAATGACAAAACTGAGAATAATGATCATCATGTGAACATGATTATGATATCAAGTGAACAATGGATTACGATTTAGAATTGGATATTATACTTTTAATTTAAAAACCAAGGTTAGACTGCTGATCAGTCACGCACTAACCCTGAGCAAGGCACACAGCATTGTTCTACCTACTGGATCCAAGGCACACATTGGCCTAACTTGACCATTATATGGTCTGGCCATGAATCTGGTCCACAATTTTATAAAAACAATCCAATTCTAACATAATAACAGAATAAGAAATAATAAACAATAACCAGAATCATTAACACCAATAAGTGTTTAACAATGAAAGGGTTTCAATCCTTGTAAAGATCAATAAGATAATTTCAAAGCTTGGATGCTGGGTAATGAAAGAATTGGATAACAAAGGAATCTATATTTCAGGGTTTCAAGATTTGGGCTTTCAAAGCATAGGATACAATGTTTGAGTATATAAGTAATTCAGTTCAGTGTTTTGGATTTTGTTTGCATGTATTTGTGGAGTAGTATCGTGTACTTGAAGTTCGTGTTCGGGTTTACAACAATCAATGGTCTAGAAAGAATCAGGTTACGGCTCAAGATGAATAACTGGAATTAAGGTTTAGGGTACAGTGCTTCAAAGCACTTGCAATATCAACAAGACTATCAAGTACTACAATATCTCGAGAAAGTTCAGAACACTTGCCTGGTATTAGCTTACTACACTGCACTCGCTTCCAATCACAACCGTTTTACTCCTCAACTACCTGTTTCCCTTTCCTACGCCTTGCCTCTTCTGCTCACATATCATAAGCATCTATCAACAATCGACTCATAGAGTTCTATTCAACACATACTTCTATCTACCCTTCGTTTTACCCAAATCTGATAAACGGATTGAAAGTTATGCAATAATCAAGTAAACACCGAATATATAGACCGATAGTCAATCAACAAGTCACGTATAGCACATAATACATCACATAATCAATGATATATCGTTTATAAAGAAGTCTCGGGTCATAAATAGGCTTTCAGGTATTTAAAATGATTTTTAAAACATTTTTCGTAATTAAAACGGGTCGTTGGATCAATTTCGGAATAATAAACAGTGTTCGGTTGGTCAGTTCTTGTTCCGAAACAATTTTATAATAATTATTGAGCCTTGAAAATAATTTAGAATAATATTTTAAAGCTCGAAACTATTTTTCGGAATTTTTAAATCATTTTTAAGTAATTAAATCTAATTAAATAATTAATTAAAATCAATTAATAATTAATTAAATCAATTAATCAATTAATTTTCGAATTAATTGACCAATTATCAATTAGAAATCAACTGAAATTAATTAACTAATTAATTCAGATTTATTTTTTTGAATTAAAAATAATTTTCGAAATTAAAATAATAATTTTCAGAATTTTCAGAAATTAAAAATGAATTCTTATAATAAAAATAAAAAAGAAATATGATTTTTAAACATTTTATAAACAGGAATCCAATTTTTGAAAACTTTGCAAACTACAGGGACTAAACTTCACCATCTTCAAAAATACAGGGACTAAACTGCAATTTTGCAGTTCCAGTCGTCGGAAAATCGGGGGTGGCCGGAGAACTCACTTCCGGCATCCTCCCACCACCATCACCTCCAGAATTAAACTACAGATTACCAGGAACATATCCATGCAAACAAATCATTCTAATCATCCCTGTTCTGGCCGGAAATTGGCCAAGAACATCGCCGGTTTTTGGCCGCGAACATCGCCGGTTTTTGGCGAACATCGGGAATTTTAAAAACACAACTCCCTACGATTCAAGCATCCTCTGTTAACGAGTTATATATCAATCGATTGCAAATTTCATAAGGAACACAACCCACTATAAATCAACAGTTAATAACCCCTGAATCAAAACCCCCCAAATTTCAATTGAAAACATTCATACGGGTTATAAACCCTAATTTTGAAATTCGAAAATTAAACCCACTTTTGAGCATGTTATTGAACTCCAAATCAGACGTATGACATATGAAAATCATCAGGAAAACAAGCTCTACAACATGCAATCATCAAATCATACAAACAATCATCCGAACAAAAATTCATATTTTTAATAAAATAAATTCGAAAATAAATAAATTTCCAGAAAATAAACCTTTGATTCTGCAGGTATATGGATTACAGATTCTGATAGAACTTTTCAAGACCTTCAAATCCAGTACTCGAGCTTTTCAAACAAAGATCAATAACACCTTCAAAAGTTGATTTGATTCTTGGAACAGTTTATGAATATATGATTTTTCTCTGTAAAATTATATATTTATCTGTTTGCAAATAATTTTGATACGAAATAAAATACGGTAGAAGGCTATTTATATTTATAGAAAATTAGTATCCCATTGGATCAAAACGGTACGTTTATTTATAAAAACTGATCCAGACGGTATCGGTTTTCGGGATGATTATCCAAACCAGTACAATTTGTACTGCGGTCTTGGTCTCAGCATCTAGTTACACGTATTACGAAGTGATAATTAGGATAGTTTAATAAAAAGCTCCCGTTTATCGAAAATACGGGTTTTATTGATTTACCGAAACAAATATTGTATCGAAAATGTTGCGCCGGGACCCGCGCAGAACAAACCGTACGCCGGATCGAAAAAGTCGAAACATGGAATATGCTCGGAATATTACAATTAGGTTAGGAAGGAGTTCTTGGAAGAGTTTCGGGTTCCAAAAACGTAACAACGGGTGACGTCGGTTGGTTCCCGTTTTTATAAAATAGATTTTAATTACCCGGAAAAAGATTTTAGAAATTTCATATGATTCTTATAAATCCATAAATCAACATCAAAATCATTAGGAAGATATGACAATTATCTATATTTTATTTTGGACATATAAAAATTAAAATACTCAATTAATATTATTTTTGAATATCCAAGTACAGATAACACTTAACAATTATCTCACAGAATAGATACTGAGCACACATAATAATTATTTAATAGCAAAAATAATTACACGATATATCCCGGATATTACATCCTTCCCCTTTAAAAGGATTCTGTCCTCAGAATCTCCTAAGAAAACAAATGAGGGTACTTTTCTCTCATATCACTTTCTAACTCCCAGGTTGACTCTTCAACCTTTGGGTTTCTCCACAATACTCTTACTAACTTTACCACTTTATTTCTCAATACTTTCTCTCTCTCCTCTAGAATCTCTTTCGGACTCTCTATATATGACAAATCTGCCTGAAGCTCCATTAGCTCATATTCTATTACATGCCTAGAGTCTGGATTATATTTCTTGAGCATCGATACATGAAAAACATTGTGAATGTGCTCCATGTGCGGTGGTAACGCTAACTCGTAAGTTAATTTGCCAACGCGCTTTAGGATCTCAAAAGGTCCGACATATCTTGGACTCAGCTTTCCTTTCTTTCCAAACCTCGTTAGTCCTTTCCATGGTGATACTTTCAGTAATATCAAGCTTCCTTCTTCAAATTCCATGTCTTTCCTTGACTGATCTGCATATTTCCTCTGACGATCTTGCGCGGCTATCAATCCCTTCTGGATAATTTCAACAATTCCCTTTGTCTGCTGTACCAGTTCAGGTCCAAGTATTTTACGTTCTCCTACTTCGTCCCAATATATTGGAGATCTACATTTACGTCCATAAAGGGCTTCATAGGGTGGCATCCCAATGCTGGCATGATAACAATTGTTGTAAGCAAACTCTACCAAAGGTAAATGTTCGTCCCAACTTCCTTTAAAATCAATAGCACAAACACGCAACATGTCCTCGATTGTCTGGATCGTTCTTTCACTTTGGTCATCCGTCTGGGGGTGATAGGCCGTACTCATATTCAGTCTTGTTCCCAAACATTCTTGAAAACTCTTCCAAAATCTTAAATTAAACCTTGGGTCTCGATCAGATACAATAGACACAGGAATTCCATGACGAACTACAATTTCCTTCAAGTACATATGGACCAGCTTATCGAGCGAAAATCTTTCATTTATAGGCAGAAAATGAGTTGACTTGGTAAGTCTATCCACTATAACCCAAATGGCATCATGATTAGCCCTTGTCCTTGGTAATCCAACTGTGAAATCCATGGTAATATGTTCCCACTTCCACTCTGGAATCTCCAATGGCTGTAACAATCCACTTGGTCTCTGATGCTCTGTTTTAACTCTCTGACAAGTATAACATTTTCTAACCCATTCCGCAATTTCCTTCTTCATGTCTGGCCACCAATAATTCTTCTTTAAATCTCTGTACATTTTGGTACTCCCTGGATGGATAGAATATCTTGAACTATGTGCCTCTTGTAAAATTTCATTCTTCAGCTCCGTCACTGGTGGAATCCAAATTCTTGAAGAAAACCTAAGAATACCTTGATCATCCTTCTGCGTGCATAATTCCTCACCTACCAAACGATTTATATCTTGATCCATTACATTTTCCTGACACTTCTTTATTTTCTCCAACAACTCCGGCTGGAAAGTCATACTGTATACTTTCGCTTTCTCAGGCTTGCAAACTCTAATTTTGTTAGGGCGAAATCACGCACTAATATTCACGCAAGTATACGCGTTCGCAAGTAATATAGAATACTTTCTAGTTCGTTCCCTCAGAGACTCAGACTAATTTATTGTCTAATTTAACTCACTCACCAATGTATGACTACGTCTCAATGTTAAGATAATAACACTTAAAATTGTTGATTAAATATTAACTATAATTAACTACTTAATTAACCACTTAACTAACACTTCAATTTATCAATAATAAAACACTCATGAGATCACAACTTCATTATTACTTCCTTCTATAGCCATTGTTATTACCTTTAGCATATGACAGTGATGATATTAATCGAATAACACAAAACTGATAAAAGCCAACTTTCATTGTACTAATACCATTCTACCAAACATCCACAATTAAGATAGAAGTTGAATAGTCATCAATTATGTTAAGTTCCTATATGTCTACAGAAATTGACAACACAACGATTTAAGCACAAGTTATTCCTTTTGATTACATAGGGCAAATAAAACTGTTAGAGTTACCCACTAATCATGCACAACGTACATGAACCTATGCTAGCATGGCAAGTTCTAAATCTCAAGATCCACCGTCGCTTCACAAGAGATTAACACCCTATCTTATATGTTCACGACGCACATAAGACGAATACGCACAACCAATACTAGATATCATGCAATCATCACATACTAAAGTATTAAACAATTAACTAAAGAATTCCATAATAAATCCGTTGCAACCCCATGATCACGATTAGCCCATAATAGAACTTATCGCCATCATGGGTTCATATGAAATCATGATAAACAAACACAAGAAAATAATAACTAAACTGATTATATTAAAACAGAGTACGTCACAAGAGTAAATAAGTCAAAGCAAGAAAACTAGCATCCAATGTTACAACAAAACAAGAATCACAAGAATATATGCTTCCTCTTCGTTGCTGTGTGCTAAATCGGTCTTCTTCCTTATCTCCTTCGCTTCTTGCAAAACACAATCTAAAACATAATCTCCTCTTAATTCTCTATGAAAACGTCTCAAATCTACCTATATAATAGTCCCATAAAACTCAGATTACATAGAAGTTGGAAGCCAAACAGAAGTAGAAGTCTAAAATAATATATCTTTTTCCCCGACCTTGCGCGGCCGCTCAGCATTTCTGCGCGGGCGCGCAAGGCTGCTGCGCGGCCACTCAGCATTGCTGCGCGGGCGCGCAGGACCCTTCTGGAAAAATTCCATGTTTGCTCCGTTTCTTCGCCGTAATCTGCCCGTTCTTTTCCTCTCGCAATGGTGAACACATGCCAAGGCTTATTCTTGACGATTCCTCCTCCGAAATGCAACTAATACCCTGAAATACATAAACACTAGAAAAACGCATCAAATACACAAAATACTTGATTTCAAGACACCAATTTAAGCCATTTTAAGACGTTCTAAGTGGTATAAAATGTCACTTATCACACCCCCAAACTTAAATCGATGCTTGTCCTCAAGCGTCACAGACTCAAAAACAAATAAAAATATACATGAATGCAATCTATATGAAAATACAACGATCCCCCTTACTACAATTAACCAACCAAATTGCCACGTCTCAACGAATGCAGTTAGACACTAAAGATCAATAAACTCATGCAAACGGACATACCGCTAGAAACGTGGTGTGTGCAAATGCTTAACAGATATGCTTTGGAACTAGACCAATTACTATGACTAGACTATCCTCAAGGCAATCCTACGATTATATAAAGAATAAAAATTCTAGGCACAAAGTGATATACAACACTACAAGAACTCTGGAACTTACTACGGAATCATGCTTTTTATTTACAACTCAAATGCTTATTTGACCGTGCAATGAGTGAGGTCCACAAAAGACTTATACATTGGTATCCATGTAACGAGCGTTAGGTTAGCGGATCCCAGACTCTAAAAGCCTTAGGTCACTAGGCACAAAGTCCCCTAAGAACTTAATAACTCGAATACCAAAGAGCCCACTCTTGATCAATTATGCAATTTTTTTTTTCTCTGAGCAAGTGCGTTTCGCTCCATCTTGCTCAACCCTAGACTACTCGCATAACATGCGAGCCGGCTACTAGCCATTTGACGCCTAGCCACAACTAGCAACAAATTCCATTTTTACTCCATTTTTTTTCTTTTTCATGCCTTTACCACTAAGAACCTATTATCAAATTCTAAGCATAATAAATAGATTATCCTTGAAAATAATCAGATCATAACAACAATCTAGCCCTTAAGCATTCTCTAAGACTTAGTGACAATATAAGTGCTTCTAGCATGCATATCAACCTATACAACTTAATATCACTTTAATGCTATCACTACACTCGCATCAATATCACAATTCAGTCGATAAATTATTGCAAAAGGGATCATGGTATATGCATGAGCTATATGATATGACAAACAAATAAAGCTATATATAAAAAAACTATATGGCAAAAATTATGCAACTATATGAACTAACTATCATGAATATGCAGCTATATGACACACACAAAATATTCCTTAACTACCACCCCCAAACTTAAAATCTTCACTGTCCCCAGTGAAGGTAGTAGAAAGGAACACAGGGTATACCTACTCGGAGTCATCATCATCATCACCCTCAGTGGGTGGAGTATCAGGCGGCCGGTATGCAGAGTCCTCACCAAAAACTGGCCACTGGATATCAGCTCCAAGGCCTCGAAAAGCAGTCCCTAACGTAAGAGTGAGCTCCTGAGCAAACCTGCTCTGCGTCTCATACATGGCATCCATCCGCCGTGAAAGCCTCCTATACTGGGCATCACCCATCCCAGCACCCTCCTGAGCTCTCGAAGAACTAGCCTCACCACGTCCTGGCCTGGCCATAGTAGCACCTCGTGCTGGACGCCCTCCTGGAAGACGATAACCCAGCCCATGCTCCTCAGGCTCACCACCGGTCCACTCCTGCATCCCATTCAGAGTGCCAGAATCTATCGGAGCTGCTGGCAACTGCAACTGCTCATGAGCCGGCCAGTTCACTCCTACTGCTCGGCATAGCTTCGTAACCGTGGATGCATAAGGGATGTTCATATGCTTTGCTCCCCTCAAAAACTTCAGAATTCCTTGGTAGATAAACTCACCAAGGTCCACATAGTATTCCTCATTCAGAATTCCCCACAACAACTGTGCTCTCTCAACTGTGACCTCGTGTGCATGTGAAGAAGGCAAAATATTAGCACATATAAATGCATTCCATGCACGGGCATACCTGTTCATGGCGATCGCCGGAAAGTGACGATACTCATTATTGGCTGGACTGCGGTTCCAAACTGTGCCCGGTCGACAGAGAGTCGCACAAATCAAATCCAAGTCAAAGTCCTCAGCAGTCTTTTCATTCCAGTTCTCCTCCTCGGGCTTCCTCTCTCGCTGTCCAATCACACGGTGAATCGCCGCAGGATGATAATCAACCGTCAGCCCACGAACTACAGAAAACCCATTCTTTTCAGCCTTCGCGTTTGCGTAGAACTCGTGAACAACACTCGTCGGTACTGCTTCGGGTGACTCACAAAAAGCTATCCACCCCTTCTCTGCAATCATGGGCAACAACTCACCATCCCTCCCTGATGGTAAAAACCCCCTCTCCTTCAGAATCGGCTTCCCCAACAGCCTAGTGTACTCCTCCTCCGCGGCTCTGTCAGTTAACCGAGGCCTTGCAGCAGTACCCCTTGATGAATCAGCAGTAGGAACTGTGCTGCTGCTGTCAATAGTGCGTGCTCTCTTGGGTGCCATTGATTTGTGAATAAAAGTGTGTAAGAACTGATTTTTGATGTTATGAGAGGGTTTAAGTGTAGGAAGTTTGTGGGAGATATGTGGGATAGGTGTATGTATATATAGGGTGTGGAGTAGGCTAAATTAGATTAGGAGTGGGGTTGAGGGATAAAATCATGGGGTAATGGGAAAAGAATTTGTGGGTTTATGGGCTGTGATGGGTTTTTGTGTGTTTTTTTTTCTGAACTGTAAAAAATTTTCTGGAACTCGACCCCTGCGCGGCCGCTCAGCATTTCTGCGCGGGCGCGCAGCAAGCTGCGCGGCCGCTCAGCATAGCTGCGCGGCCGCGCAGAGGGTCTCTGGAAATTTTTTTTTAGCCCCTGTTTTCTGATTTTTTTGTGTTTTTGGATAGGTTATTAACTTCTAAGGGTTCCTGTAACAACAATTCATGGGTTGCCTCCCACGCAGCGCTTCTTTTTCGTCATTAGCTTGACGTTCCGTACCTTTCTCATGTAGTCAACAACATGGCACTAACCACCTCTCGGTTTGCCATGTTCCCATAGTAGTGTTTCAACCGCTGACCGTTAACCTTGAATGCTTGGTCCGAATCATTCTCAAAAATTTCCACCGCTCCATGTGGAAACACAGTTTTGACAATAAAAGGTCCAGACCACCTTGATTTCAACTTCCCAGGAAAAAGTCGGAGCCGAGAGTTGAATAACAGAACTTGTTGCCCTGGCACAAATAACTTAGGATGTAGCTTCCTATCGTGCCACCTCTTCACCTTTTCCTTATACATTTTGTTATTCTCGTACGCTTGAAGTCGAAATTCATCAAGTTCATTAAGCTGAAGCATTCTTTTCTTACCAGCTGCATCTAAATCCAGGTTCAATTTCTTCAATGCCCAGTAGGCCTTATGCTCAAGCTCCGCCGGTAGATGACATCCCTTACCGTACACCAACTGAAACGATGACATCCCAAGTGGAGTTTTGTATGCTGTTCTGTAAGCCCAAACAGCTTCATCGAGCTTTAAAGACCAATCCTTCCTTGACGGACAAACAACCTTCTCTAGAATGCGCTTTATCTCTCTGTTAGACACTTCCGCTTGACCATTTGTTTGCGGATGATAGGCAGTAGCTACTCGATGATTCACATTATAATGCTGCATCATAGAAGTGAACTTACGGTTGCAAAAATGCGATCCTTCATCACTTATGATTACCCGAGGTGTTCCAAACCTTGTGAAAATTTGCTTATGAAGAAAATTTAGCACTGCCTTTGCATCATTTGTCGGTAAAGCTTTAACTTCGACCCATTTTGAGACATAATCGACTGCCAGCAAGATGTACTGATTATTGCAAGATGAGATAAAAGGCCCCATGAAATCGATTCCCCATACATCAAAGACCTCGACTTCAAGCATCACATTTAATGGCATCTCATCCTTCCTTGACAAATTTCCCACTCTTTGGCAACGATCACACCTTAAAACAAACTGATGAGCATCCTTGAACAAGGTAGGCCAGAAAAAACCTGCTTGCAGAATACGAGCTGCCGTCTTCTCACCTCCATAGTGTCCACCATAAACCGTGGAATGGCAGTCTCGTAATATCCCCTCCGTCTCACAGAACGGGATACATCTCCTGATCATCTGGTCAGCTCCCTGTCTAAACAAATATGGTTCATCCCACATATACCACTTCACCTCATGCAGAAACTTCTTCTTTTGAGCGGATGTCAAATTAAGCGGCATTATATTGCTGACAAGATAGTTTACAATATCTGCAAACCATGGTTCTTCCTCCTGAATTGCAAACAACTGCTCATCCGGAAAAGATTCATTGATTAACGTCCTATCTTGTGAAGTAGAATCGGGATTCTCCAACCTAGAGAGATGGTCAGCTACTTGATTCTCGGTACCTTTTCTATCTTTGATCTCTAACTCAAATTCTTGAAGTAAAAGCACCCAACGAATGAGTCTCGGCTTCGAATCCTTCTTAGAAACCAGATAGCGAATAGCTGCATGATCAGTGAATACTGTCACTTTCGTACCAAGCAGATAAGATCGAAATTTCTCAAAGCCAAAGACTATAGCCAAAAGCTCCTTCTCAGTAGTGGTGTAGTTCAATTGGGACCCATTTAAAGTCTTACTCGCATAGTAGACCACATGGAAGAGATTTTTCTTGCGCTGTCCCAGAACTGCACCTACCGCATAATCACTCGCATCACACATCATCTCAAACGGTTCTGTCCAATCTGGTGCTATAATAACTGGTGCCGTGATCAAACTCTCCTTGAGAGTCTCGAATGCTGCCAAACATTCATCATCAAATTTAAAAGGCACATCTTTCTCAAGTAAATTGCACAACGGCTTAGATATCTTTGAAAAGTCCTTGATGAATCGTCGATAAAAACCCGCATGACCGAGAAAACTACGGATTCCTTTCACCGAATTAGGTGGGGGAAGATTTTCAATGACTCCCACCTTGGTCTTGTCCACCTCCAGACCCTTGCTAGAGACCTTATGCCCAAGGATAATGCCTTCACGCGCCATAAAATGACATTTCTCCCAATTAAGCACCAAATTAGTTTCCACGCATCTTTTGAGTATGGCGCGCAGATTATTTAAACATTCATCATATGAGTGTCCAAAGACGGAGAAGTCATCCATGAACACTTCGACGTTATTTCCAATCATGTCAGAGAATATAGCCATCACACATCTCTGAAAGGTGGCCGGGGCGCCACATAAACCAAACGAAACTCTACGAAAAGCAAATGTGCCAAATGGACAAGTGAATGTAGTCTTTTCCTGATCCTCTGGTGCAATACAAATCTGATTATACCCGGAATAACCATCTAGAAGACAAAAATATTCATGTCCCGCCAATCTGTCAAGCATTTGATCAATAAATGGAAGAGGAAAGTGATCATTTCTTGTGGCTTTGTTCAATTTCCTATAATCCATGCATAATCTCCATCCTGTAACTGTTCGAGTAGGGATGAGCTCATTCTTTTCATTTGCGACCACAGTGATACCTCCTTTCTTAGGTACACATTACACGGGGCTCACCCACGAGCTGTCAGAAATAGGATAAATGATGCCTGCATCTAGCCATTTCAGACTTTCTTTCTTCACCACCTCCTTCATGATCGGGTTCAGTCTTCGCTGCTGTTCCACAGTTGGCTTACTTCCTTCCTCTAGCAGAATTTTATGCATACAATATGAAGGACTTATCCCCTTGATGTCTGCTATTGTCCATCCTATAGCCAATTTGAATTCTCTCAAAATCCTTAAGAGCTTGTCTTCCTCACTACCTGAAAGGTCAGCTGAAATAATAACAGGTAACGTAGATGAATCACCTCAAAAAGCATACCTCAAGTGTTCAGGTAATGGTTTGAGCTCTAAGGTAGGCGCTTCCTCTATTGATGGTTTGAGCTTCCCTTCAGCGTTCTTGAGGTCAGAAGTACCAAGAGATTCAAATGGTATATCTAGCTTTCGCTTCCAGGGAGAAGCGTTCAGATATTGTAATTGCTCGTTGCTATCTTCATCATCGCTGTCAAAATCCCCCACTAAGGCCTTTTCCAATGCATCAGACATTAGCATGTGATCGAGTTCCGAAGCAACCGCAGAATCAATCACATCCACTTTTAAGCACTCCTCATCTTCTGTAGGGAATTTCATTGCCTTGAATACGTTGAAGGTCACATCCTGATCTTGGACCCGCATAGTAAGTTCCCCTTTTTGCACATCTATCAAGGTACGGCCAGTAGCCAAGAAAGGCCTCCCCAAGATTATGGGAATCTTCTTATCTTCCTCAAAATCCAGAATAACAAAATCTGCAGGAAAGAAGAGCTTATCCACCTTGACAAGCACATCCTCAACTATGCCCCTTGAGTAAGTAATGGAACAGTCAGCCAATTGTAGCGACATGTATGTGGGTTTTGGATCAGGCAGATCCAGCTTTTTAAAGATCGACAAGGGCATCAGATTAATGCTTGCTCCCAAATTACAAAGGCACTTGTCAAAAGTTTGATTGCCAATGGTGCAAGGAATGGTGAAGCTTCCTGGATCTTTCAGTTTTGGTGGTAACTTTTGCTGCAGAACAGCGCTGCATTCTTCCGTGAGAGTAACGGTTTCGAGGTCATCCAATTTCACCTTCCTTGAAAGAATAGTCTTCATAAACTTCGCATAACTAGGCATTTGTTCCAGAGCCTCAGCGAAAGGTATATTGATGTGAAGTTTCTTGAACACCTCCAGAAACTTCCCGAACTGTCTATCCAGCTTTTGTTGCTGCAATCTCTTAGGAAAAGGAGGTGGAGGATAGAGCTGTTTCTCCCCTGTATTAGCCTCAGGCAGAGTGTGTTCAACAGTAGTCTTCCTTGGTTCCACCGCTTTCTCCTTTTGCTTAAATTCTTCATCTCTGACTTCAGCTTCGACTTCTTTTGCCTTTTCAGCATCAGCTACTTTTCCAGACCTTAAGGTAATAGCCTTGACTTGCTCTTTAGCTTCCTTCCTGCTTGGTACTTCCGTGTCACTGGGAAGAGTGCCAGGTTGACGATTGAGCACTGCATTGGCTAATTGACCGATTTGATTTTCCAAGGTCTTGATAGAAACCGCCTGAGTCTTGCACAACAGCTTAAGCTCCTCAAAATCAGCACTAGTAGGTGCAGCTGCACTTCCCTGTTGAGGATATGATTGCCTTGTAGCATACTGCTGTGGTTGCTGGAATCCAGGTGGGTTAAACTGTTTACTCACTCCTTGCTGATATGTTGGCTGAATAGCATTTTGATTATTCCCCCAGCTGAAATTTGGATGATTTCTATTGTTAGGATGATAGGTCGATGGCACAGGCTGCTGTTGTCGCTGATAATTATTCACATACTGAACAGATTCATTGACAAGAGAACACTGATCCGTAGCATGAGAACCTGCATAAAGCTCACAAACCATAGCTATTTGATTAACTCTATACGTAGCCAAAGAATCAACCTTCATTGATAGCGCTTGGAGCTGGGCTGCAATAGCGGTGGCTGCATCAACTTCCAGAATACCTGCTACCTTGCCTGACGTCATCCTCTGAGTTGGGTTTTGATGCTCATTTGCAACCATCGTCTCGATAAGATTATACGCCTCAGTATAGCTTTTAGCCCATAAGGCGCCTCCAGCTGCTGCATCGAGCATGGGCCGAGATTGGGCCCCCAAACCATTATAAAAACCAGTGATTACCATCCAATCCGGCATTCCATGATGTGGACATTTTCTCAACATTTCCTTGTAGCGTTCCCAAGCCTCGCACATAGATTCTGTAGGTTGCTGCGTAAATTGAGTAAGAGCACTCCTCATAGCAGCAGTCTTTGCCATTGGATAAAACTTCACCAGAAACTTTTACGCAAGATCTTGCCACGTAGTGATTGACCCAGCTGGTTCAGAATGTAACCAGTCTTTAGCTTTATCCCTCAGTGAGAATGGGAAAAGCCTCAACTTGATAGCCTCATCAGTCACGCCATTATACTTAAAAGTGCTGCAGATCTCGACAAAATTCCTTATGTGCATGTTGGGGTCTTCAGTTGCCGCTCCTCCAAAAGAAACAGAATTCTGCACCATCTGAATAGTGCCCGGCTTGATTTCAAAGGTGTTAGCTTGAATAGCCGGATGAAGGATGCTTGACTGAATGTCATTAATTTTAGGCCGAGAAAAATCCATAAGAGCTGGATCAGCTTGAACAATACGATCTCCCATGTTTACTGGTTCTTTCTGCTCAGTTCCTGAATCCGAATCCTCAAAATCTAACTTCTCCGGTATATCAAGAACTTCGTCTTTCTCCTCAGCTGTATCTAAGGTCCTCTTGCGAGCACGAGAACGAGTTTGCATAAACGTTTGCTAAAGTACCTGAAACACAACCGAAAAGAGTAATTAACTACTACGTCCTAATCACTGAGTCCTAATGACCAATGATGGTAAGTACATAAACTAAACAAATACACCGAGTCCCCGGCAGCGGCGCCAAAAACTTGTTAGGGCGAAATCACGCACTAATATTCACGCAAGTATACGCGTTCGCAAGTAATATAGAATACTTTCTAGTTCGTTCCCTCAGAGACTCAGACTAATTTATTGTCTAATTTAACTCACTCACCAATGTATGACTACTTCTCAATGTTAAGATAATAACACTTAAAATTGTTGATTAAATATTAACTATAATTAACTACTTAATTAACCACTTAACTAACACTTCAATTTATCAATAATAAAACACTCATGAGATCACAACTTCATTATTACTTCCTTCTATAGCCATTGTTATTACCTTTAGCATGTGACAGTGATGATATTAATCGAATAACACAAAACTGATAAAAGCCAACTTTCATTGTACTAATACCATTCTACCAAACATCCACAATTAAGATAGAAGTTGAATAGTCATCAATTATGTTGAGTTCCTATATGTCTACAGAAATTGACAACACAACGATTTAAGCACAAGTTATTCCTTTTGATTACATAGGGCAAATAAAACTGTTAGAGTTACCCATTAATCATGCACAACGTACATGAACCTATGCTAGCATGGCAAGTTCTAAATCTCAAGATCCACCGTCGCTTCACAAGAGATTAACACCCTATCTTATATGTTCGCGACGCACATAAGACGAATACGCACAACCAATACTAGATATCATGCAATCATCACATACTAAAGTATTAAACAATTAACTAAAGAATTCCATAATAAATCCGTTGCAACCCCATGATCACGATTAGCCCATAATAGAACTTATCGCCATCATGGGTTCATATGAAATCATGATAAACAAACACAAGAAAATAATAACTAAACTGATTATATTAAAACAGAGTACGTCACAAGAGTAAATAAGTCAAAGCAAGAAAACTAGCATCCAACGTTACAACAAAACAAGAATCACAAGAATATATGCTTCCTCTTCGTTGCTGTGTGCTAAATCGGTCTTCTTCCTTATCTCCTTCGCTTCTTGCAAAACACAATCTAAAACATAATCTCCTCTTAATTCTCTATGAAAACGTCTCAAATCTACCTATATAATAGTCCCATAAAACTCAGATTACATAGAAGTTGGAAGCCAAACAGAAGTAGAAGTCTAAAATAATATATCTTTTTCCCCGACCTTGCGCGGCCGCTTAGCATTTCTGCGCGGGCGCGCAAGGCTGCTGCGCGGCCGCTCAGCATTGCTGCGCGGGCGCGCAGGACCCTTCTGGAAAAATTCCATGTTTGCTTCGTTTCTTCGCCGTAATCTGCCCGTTCTTTTCCTCTCACAATGGTGAACACATGCCAAGGCTTATTCTTGACGATTCCTCCTCCGAAATGCAACTAATACCCTGAAATGCATAAACACTAGAAAAACGCATCAAATACACAAAATACTTGATTTCAAGACACCAATTTAAGCCATTTTAAGACGTTTTAAGTGGTATAAAATGCCACTTATCAAATTTCCAATTCTAATTTCTGAAATTCCTTATATATATCTTCGGATACTGATAATATATTCAACCTTTCCTTCCGACTCAATGCGTCTGCCACAACGTTAGCCTTACTAGGATGATAATTAATCGAGCAATCATAGTCTTTGATCAACTCTAACCATCTCCTTTGCCTCATATTAAGTTCCTTCTGTGTGAATATGTACTTTAAGCTTTTGTGATCCATGAAAATCTCACACTTTTCTCCATACAAATAATGTCTCCAAATCTTCAAAGCGAAAACTATGGCTGCTAGCTCCAAATCATGAGTAGGATACTTTTGTTCGTGTGGTTTTAATTGCCTTGACGCATACGCAATCACCTTTTCGTGCTGCATTAAAACACATCCTAGTCCTTTGTGAGAAACATCGCTATAAATTACGAAATTCCCTTGATCGTCTGGAAGTGATAAAACATGTATTGTGATTAATCTCCGCTTCAACTTCTGAAAACTTTCTTCGCACTTGTCGTTCCATATAAACTTTTCATTCTTGCATGTAAGCTTTGTCAATGGTGTTGCAATCCTTGAGAAATTCTGAACGAATCTTCGATAATATCCCGCCAATCCCAAGAAACTTCTTACCTCAGTGGGTGTTCTCGGTCTCTCCCAATTCGTAATTGCCTCGATCTTTGCCGGGTCCACTTTGATCCCTTCATTACTGACTATGTGTCCTAAGAACTGAACTTCCTGTAGCCAAAACTCACACTTCGAGAATTTAGCATATAATTTCTTTTTCCTTAAAATCTCCAAAGCCGTTCTCACATGTTCCGCATGATCCTCTTCCGTCTTTGAATAGATTAAAATATCGTCTATAAACACAATAACAAACTTATCCAAATACTCCTTGAAAATTCTATTCATCAGGTCCATAAACGCTGCCGGGGCATTGGTCAACCCAAAAGACATCACTAAAAACTCGTAATGTCCATTCCTTGTTCTGAAAGCTATCTTTGGTATATCTTCTGGCTTGATCTTTAGTTGATGATATCATGATCTTAAATTAATTTTGGAGAAATACTTGGCTCCCTTCAACTGATCGAACAGATCGTCAATTCTGGGTAACGGATACTTGTTCTTGATCATAAGCTTGTTGAGCTCCCTGTAGTCGATACATAGTCTCATGCTTCCATCTTTCTTCTTGATAAATAATACCGGGGCTCCCCACGGGGATACACTGGGTCTGATTACTCATTTCTCTAACAACTCCTGTAATTGTTTTGCTAGCTCTTTCATCTCGACGGGCGCCATTCTATACGGGGCCTTGGATACTGGTTCTGTTCCAGGTGCTAAGTCGATCGCAAATTCAATTTCTCTATCTGGAGGAAGTCCTGGTAATTCGTCAGGAAATACGTCTGGAAATTCATTCACAACTGGAATATCTTCAAGTTTTGTTGGTTCTTGACTTCTGTCAATCACATATGCCATGAAATGCTCACATCCTTGTCGTAGTAACTTCTTGGCTTGAATCATCGTTAAGAACTTCTTTACTTATTTTTGACCCTTGAACGTTACTATCCTTTCGTCTGGCATTTTCACCATTACCTTCTTATTTCGACAATCTATCTGGGCATCGTGCCTAGATAACCAATCCATCCCTAATATAACGTCAAATTCTCCTAACTTAAATGGTATCAAATCTACACAAAACTTACTACCAGAAATCTCAACCTCACAATTCCCACAAACTTGATTCACAGATACACATTCTTGATTTGCTAATTCCACAGTCATTATTTCATTTAAACATTCAACTGGACAATTTAACTTACTAACAAAATCTTATGAAACAAATGATCGAGTTGCTCCCGAATCTATTAACACTTTGGCACATAAAGAATTCACATTAAGCGTACCTACCACGACATCCGTATCCTGGATCGCATCCTTCACCGACATGTCAAAAACTCTAGCCCTTGAAGTCTCATTCACTGGTGGGGTAGATCCCATGATCCTTAATGCATTACTGACTGGGGCTGATGTCTTGCAATCCCTGGCCATATGTCCTGGCTTTCCACATTTAAAGCACATAAATCCAATAGCTGGAACCTTTACTGCTGGATTCCGGATAGGCTGATCCTTACTTGCTGGTTCTCTTGCTGGCTGATTTTGGCACTCCCTCGAATAGTGCCCTTTCTGATTGCATTTGAAACATACCACATTCAACTTGTTACAAACTCCTCCATGCTTCTTTCCACATACTTGACAATCTGGAAAAGTTAATCTCAATTGATTCGGCTGATTCGCATTAACTGGACGGTTGCCCTGGCCTCCGTCTCCTGCATTCTGTTTCCTGAAATTAAAATTTCTCCCTGGCTGAAACTTACCCTTCTTAAAATTTGGAAACTTCCCTGTTTGGGGCTGACCCTCACTTCCCTCAACTTTCCTTTTCTTGCTTTCCTTTTCCTTCTGGAACATCTCACTCTCTGTCTCTCCGATCATAGCCTTCTGTTATACTCCTACATAGGTATCCAATTCAAAAATGGCTACCTTCCCTCTGATCCAGGGTTTCAAACCTTGCTGGAATCTTTTAGCCTTCTTCCTGTCAGTATCCACATACGACGGTACATACCTTGACAATTCCTCAAACTTACCCTCATAATCTGTTACCGACATGTTCCCTTGCTTTAATTCTAAAAACTTCAGCTCCATTTGATCTTGAACAAACTGAGGAAAATACTTTTCTAAAAACAATTCCTTAAACCTTTCCCAAGTAATAATATCTGTACCTTCCAATGTCTTCACCATCTCCCACCAATAGGTGGCCTCATTCTTCAGATAGTAACTTGCAAACTCAACCTTATGTTCTTCCTTTACTTTCACTAAGGCAAATGCCTTCTCTATTTCCTTTAACCAAACATTTGCTTCAATTGGCTCTAAGGAACCCTTAAATTCTGGTGGGTTTACTGCTTGAAAAATTTTAAAAGTTACCTGGGGGTTGGTCTGTCTTTGTTGTTATTGTGCCAAGTGAACTGTTTGTTGGGCCAAGATTTGAAGAATCTGGGCTATTGCTGGGTCCATGGGTCCTGGGTTCACATTCGGGTTTATATCATCTTGGTTGTTGTTATTGTTGGTTTCTTCATTTTGGGTGTTGGTGCGGGTATTTCTTCTGGGAGGCATTTTCTGTAAAGAATCAATCAACTTATTTAGCTTTTGTATCAATCTTTTGCATAAAAGAACAGTTTTGTTAAACAGAAATATCTCTTTTTGAAAACAGTTGTAACTAAGTAAATTGCATGCTTCTTTACAGAATATAAATAGTTATGGAAAACACGGTATATGGTATCGCAAGGGTATAACTGGTGCAATAAAGTAAATGACAGTAATGGGAAGGAAAAAGGTGCTGATATATATAGATCAAAGGTTTTAGGTAGTACAAGCGTAAAGACGCTTCGAAAGTAAAACAAAAAGGGTACAACAACCTACTCACTAGTCAGCATAGCTAGTCTATAAATACAACTCAAAAGTCTACTGGTACATACTACACACCACTTTACATACTACATAACCATAATAACACTGCTCGGCATCTCCCTCTCTGAATTTCTGATTCAGCTCCAAGGAAACTCTGGTCCTGCCAGACTCTCAAAGTCCTCCATCACCTCAGTAGCCCAACCCATCAGTGCATCAGGGCCTCTGCCAGGTAGTGTAGCTCCATGTAGCCTAGCCTCAAGAACCCTCCGTGTCACATGAATCTCCTCTCGAAGCTTCCTCACACCACGATCAACATCTGTAGTCCTAATGATATGCTGTAGCTCTCTGATCTGGGCCAACAATGAATCACGCTCCAATAGAAGAGCCTCATACCGGTAATAAGGAACTGTGGGTAATGTAGACTGGAATGGGGCACTCGCAACTGAATGCCCAGTGGAATCCGAATCAGCTGGTGGGGGTCCTCTGATAGGTGGCCTTATACCTGGAGGTGGAATAGCCTGCAATGGTACGGGCTGCAACACAGGTGGAGGTAGTATAGCTAATACTAGTGGAACAACAGGACGTGGATCCGAAGACGGCACTCCAACTGAAGGCTCTGAGTGATCAGCTGATACGGGAATAAAAGAGTCGGCCATCGCTGCTATCTGAAATTATATCGCAATATAAGAATCTCGAACCACGACGTGAATTATACTACTACTGGTTATACCGTAACACTCAACCTCTCGACGTTCTATCATTTTATTCCTTACTTCTAATCCTAACCCTTTACCCAATCCTGTCAACCTAGGCTTGTGTCGGTGACTTATAACCTGTAGCTCTGATACCAAACCTGTGGCGCCCTCCAAACCCGGGTCAGAAGTTTGGGGTCCACACACACACCTTCTTTATAACCTGCTTATAACAATAATAAAGATAATAATAATATATGCAGTGACCCTACTTACCAATCACCACGGATCGCAACAGGTTAAAGTATGCACACAAGCAAAACACACTAATATATTACAAACCGTTCAAATCCCAATCATTCAAACTCAAACTGAGTATTAAACTTTATTACAACTTTTACAAACTTAAACTATCCCAAAAGAAGCCTACTAACTCCGCTCAATCAACCTGAACCCCTAGCTCTCGCACTGGACTGGGGCTCCGCGGTACCAACTGGTTTCTTCTTAACTGGAAAAGAATAGAAACAATATCGCACAAATGAGCTAACTAGCTCAGCAAGTTACAATGACAAAACTGAGAATAATGATCATCAGGTGAACATGATTATGATATCAAGTGAACAATGGATTATGATTTAGAATTGGATATTATACTTTTAATTTAAAAACCAAGGTTAGGCTGCTGATCAGTCACGCACTAACCCTGAGCAAGGCACACGTCATTGCTCTAACTACTGGATCCAAGGCACACATTGGTCTAACTTGACCATTATATGGTCTGACCACGAATCTGGTCCACAATTTTATAAAAACAATCCAATTCTAACATAATAACAGAATAAGAAATAATAAACAATAACCAGAATCATTAACAACAATAAGTGTTTAATAATGAAAGGATTTCAATCCTTGTAAAGATCAATAAGATAATTTCAAAGCTTGGATGCTGGGTAATGAAAGAATTGTATAACAAAGGAATCAACATTTTAGGGTTTCAAGATTTGGGCTTTCAAAGCATAGGATACAATGTTTGAGTATATAAGTAATTCAGTTCAGTGTTTGGGATTTTGTTTGCATGTATTTGTGGAGTAGTATCGTGTACTTGAAGTTCGTGTTCGGGTATACAACAATCAATGGTCTAGAAAGAATCAGGTTACGGCTCAAGATCAATAACTGGAATTAAGGTTTAGGGTACAGTGCTTCAAAGCACTTGCAATATCAACAAGACTATCAAGTACTACAATATCTCGAGAAAGTTCAGAACACTTGCCTGGTATTAGCTTACTACACTGCACTCGCTTCCAATCACAACCGTTTTACTCCTCAACTACTTGTTTCCCTTTCCTACGCCTTGCTTCTTCTGCTCACATTTCATAAGCATCTATCAATAATCGGCTCATAGAGTTCTATTCAACACATACTTCTATCTACCCTTCGTTTTACCCAAATCCGATTAACGGATTGAAAGTTATGCAATAATCAAGTAAACACTGAATATATAGACCGATAGTCAATCAACAAGTCATGTATAGCACATAATACATCACGTAATCAATGATATGTCGTTTATAAAGAAGTCTCGGGTCATAAATAGGTTTTCGGGTATTTAAAATGATTTTTAAAACATTTTTCGTAATTAAAACGGGTCGTTGGATCAATTTTGGAATAATAAATAGTGTTCAGTTGGTCAGTTCTGGCTCCGAAACAATTTTATAATAATTATCGAGCCTTGGAAATAATTTAGAATAATATTTTAAAGCTTGAAACTATTTTTCGGAATTTTTAAATCATTTTTAAGTAATTAAATCTAATTAAATAATTAATTAAAATCAATTAATAATTAATTAAATCAATTAATCAATTAATTTTCGAATTAATTGACCAATTAATCAATTAGAAATCAACTGAAATTAATTAACTAATTAATTCAGATTTATTTTTTTGAATTAAAAATAATTTTCGGAATTAAAATAATGATTTTCAGAATTTTCAGAAATTAAAAATGAATTCTTTTAATAAAAATAAATAGGAAATATGATTTTTAAACATTTTATAAACAGGAATCCAATTTTTGAAAACTTTGCAAACTATAGGGACTAAACTTCACCATCTTCAAAAATACAGGGACTAAACTGCAATTTTTGCAGTTCCAGTCGCCGGAAAATCGGGGGTGGCCGGAGAACTCACTTCCGGCATCCTTCCACCACCATCACCTCCAGAATTAAACTACAGATTACCAGGAACATATCCATGCAAACTAATCATTATAATCATCCCTGTTCTGGCCGGAAATTGGCCAAGAACATCGCCGGTTTTTGGCGAACATCGGGAATTCTAAAAACACAACTCCCTACGATTCAAGCATCCTCTGTTAACGAGCTATATATCAATCGATTGCAAATTTCATAAGGAACACAACCCACTATAAATCAACAGTTAATAACCCCTGAATCAAAAACCCCCAAATTTCAATTGAAAACATTCATACGGGTTATAAACCCTAATTTTGAAATTCGAAAATTAAACTCACTTTTGAGCATGTTATTGAACTCCAAATCAGACGTATGACATATGAAAATCATCAGGAAAACAAGCTCTACAACATGCAATCATCAAATCATACAAACAATCATCCGAACAAAAATTCATATTTTTAATAAAATAAATTCGAAAATAAATAAATTTCCAGAAAATAAACCTTTGATTCTTCAGGTATATGGATTACAGATTCTGATAGAACTTTTCAAGACCTTCAAATCCAGTACTCGAGGCTTTCAAATAAAGATCAATAACACCTTCAAAAGTTTATTTGATTCTTGGAACAGTTTATGAATATATGATTTTTCTCTGTAAAATTATATATTTATCTGTCTGCAAATGATTTTGATACGAAATAAAATACGGTAGAATGCTATTTATATTTATAAAAAATTAGTATCCCATTGGATCAAAACGGTACGTTTATTTATAAAAACTGATCCAGACGGTATCGGTTTTCGGGATAATTATCCAAACCAGTATAATTTGTACTGCGGTCTTGGTCTCAGCGCCTAGTTACACGTATTACGAAGTGATAATTGGGATAGTTTAATAAAAAGCTCCCGTTTATCGAAAATACGGGTTTTATTGATTTACCGAAACGAATATTGTATCGAAAATGTTGCGCCGGGACCCGCGCAGAACAAACCGTACGCCGGATCGAAAAAGTCAAAATATGGAATATGCTCGGAATATTACAATTAGGTTAGGTAGGAGTTCTCGGAAGAGTTTCGGGTTCCAAAAAACGTAACAACGGATGACGTCGGTTGGTTCCCGTTTTTATAAAATAGATTTTAATTACCCGGAAAAAGATTTTAGAAATTTCATATGATTCTTATAAATCCATAAATCAACATCAAAATCATTAGGAAGATATGACAATTATCTTTATTTTATTTTGGACATATAAAAATTAAAATACTCAATTAATATTATTTTTGAATATCCAAGTACAGATAACACTTAACAATTATCGCACAGAATAGATACTGAACACACATAATAATTATTTAATAGCAAAAATAATTACACGATATATCCCGGATATTACAGTCACCAAATCCAGGTCGTTCTGATGTTATAATATTTTCGAGTATCTTCCTTGAAACAGTATCAAACCGAGCAGAAGCTTCTCCAAAAATTATGGTGGGCAGGTGCGCAAAGCATAATAGAGTTTACTTAGTTCCATACAAACCCTGAGTAACACAAGATCACATTAAGGATCATTAAATTTCGTGTTGAGAATTGGCTAAGTCGAGAATTAGGATCTGTCTAGCAATCAGGATATGATCAACCGTCAGGTTATGATTATCCGTTGAAAGCTTCGTTATCATCCGTTGACAATCTACTCAGTCATCTGTTGATACTCATATATGAATATATGTTGAGGCTATAACATATATCTGTTGATCGGCTTATCCATTGATAATGACTTGAATGACAAGTCAGAGCTGCGAGATAAATCAGAATGTGATGATTTATAGGATCATGGTTGATTTAGATATGTATAGAAAGTAGAAGAGTTATACTGTAACATATCTTGTAATTAAAAGAGATTGATTGTAGCTGTGTAGTATAAACATAGAATAGGTTAACACTTAAGGTGTGGTGCATAACTCAAGTATTTAATGACCTAGCAGCTCTTAAGAATATTGTTCTTGAGAGAGTTTTGTAACATTTTATTAAAGATCGATATAAACTATTATTTGATTCATCTGTGCTTACTTTAATTTCGTATTACATCGATTTGTTAGTAATTTTATCCAACCCCCTTAAATAATTACTTTACTGGGCAACATTTCTCCAAATCACCATAAGCTCCACACACTTTACCACTTTTTTCTTAGCAAATTCCTCTACAAACTCTCCATCCATGCTTATAGAACCACCAAGAAGTTTGACCCCTTCTTGAGGCCTACCAATATCAGCAGATAAAATTCATCTTGAAAAATATGTGGGTGAGAAACAGGCCAAAAATCCTCTATTTTGCCTATATTAAGCTCCAAACCCAATCTTGACCCCTCCAATTGAATAATAGTCAAGGTTTTAGCAACCTCAATTGAATCCTCAATCACAGTACCATCATCCAAATACCACATTGAATAGAAAGAGTACATACCTCACGTATTTTAAGAATTAACGGATGTAAAGTCAGTGCAAAGATGAGAGGTCCCAATGAATCCCCTTGTTGTATACCACGAGCTGACCATATAAATATGAACCCCAGAAATAGCCTAGTCGGATGCCCATAAAAAAACTTCACCCAAGAAGATATAAATAGACACCTGGCTCTGACTTCTTCAAGCATTTTTCTCATATCAATCATATTAAAGTCATTCTTGAAGTCCACCAAAAGCAAAGATAAATTAGGATTTAAACTAGTTTATTATGCCATATTTTGTGGCCTTTTTATTTTGAACTAGTTTTTATTTCGTGTCATGTGGCCTTTTTATATATTTTTAAAATTATTTTATAAAATATGATAATAAATAAAATTAATTAAAATGTTTCTAAAATAATAATAATTTTTTTAATTCTTCATTTCATATTGATCATTCTCAATTTATGAATAAATATAGAATTTCGATGAATGACTCGTTTTCATTGTTCACAAATCTAATGCAATGAAGTTATAGTATTTGTTAGTCGATAATTAAATTTATAGTATCATGAACTTTAGTTTAAATACTTTTATATACTGATTTAATTTATGACATTTTATTAATATATTATTTTTTAGTAAGGAGCATATGTAAACTACGGGTTTTAGTCATTCTCAAAAGTTAAAAGAATGAGATGAATGGATTCTTATTCGAGGGGAGGCATCGGCGAACGAACATTGATGTTTTGATGGTTATTGTTCAATCTTATATGGAGTATTGGGTTGAAGGGGATGATTGTTAGGTTTAAACCCAATATGTGTGTATGAGTTTGGTGAAATATGATATAATTGGGATGTATAATAATTGTATGGGTAATCAATTATTATCATGATTGGATTGGATAATAATTGTACGAATAGACAATTATTATTATAATTGGATTAGGTATGTCTTCTTAGCTAAGTTTTGTGATAGCTATATGTACATAGTCATATTATGTTTGATAGGTATGCTTAAGAGATATAGTAGTCCTGTCGTGTGGGAGATGCTTGAGTATTGATTGGCTTAAGTATCAGTTTGAACATAATTAAGGTGTTATTGTTTGATGGTTTGCTTGAGCATTTTTTGGCTTAATTATTGGGTTTGGGACATAATTGAGCTATTATGTATTAATGTAAAATCTGTAATTTTATTATTAATTTGTTTATTATATATTAGATATTATTTCGTTTAGATAAATATTTAATTTAGAATATTTCAAAAACTTTATGTGCAAATTAATTGATTGATATAAGATTTGTTATTTATGGAAATAAGTGTAAGAATAAATTAGAAAATCGATATTTTTTTATTTTAGGTATTTGTGTGTGTCAAAATATTTTATTTTAGGAATTTACTTGGAGAGGTTGTAAATTTTTAGGAGGAAATATATTATTTCCTAGTTCAAATTAGGGTTCTGTGTGCCTATATAAGGACACCTTTAGACAATAGAAAATGTCATACAGGTCTCACCAATTCTCTAACGAGGTACTTGATCCTTCCGTTTAATTTTCTTTTATTATTTTTATAATTGTGCTCTTCATGCTAGCTACTTATTTGTGTGTATCATGACCGACCTTAGTAGCAGATGAGGGTAACCGAGCACGAAGATTGGAAGAGTGATTTCGAAGCGACATCGGAAACTCCATGGAGTCTTTTAAACTTCAGATTTACGAGACTGTTCTCAACAAGAATTTGGTGATCGAGAGAGGCTTGGAAGAATCTGAAAATATGTTTGGTAGCTGGAATAAGAGACGATTTGCTCATACTAGTGGGCAATCTTTTCAAGGGGAACCACCCAAGAAGCCATATATGTACCATAATATTGGAGGTCAAGATGATCGAGAAGGTGTTCGAGGTACGGAAAGAATCATCCCGACAAAAACTGTCATTCGAATACAGGTGTTGTTTTCACTATGGAGAAAGAGGACACGAAATTTCGAATTGCCCGCACAACCTGCCACCACCACCAAGGAAGGAAGCAGATAACGAGATGGGAAAATGATGTGTGTTTCAGCTCATAGGAAATGACAACTATCTCGATTAAGGTATGATTTATTTTCTTCAATGACTTATTTAAGTTAAATTTATTTATATGATTTTGTGGACCAAATTTGTTCAAGGAGGGAATAATGTAAAATCCGTAATTTTATTTTTAATTTATTTATTAGATATTAGATATTAATTCATTTAGATAAATATTTAATTTAGAATATTTTGAAAACTTTATACGCAAATTATTTGATTTTATATAAGATTTGTTATTTGTGAAAATAAGTGTAATGATAAATTAGAAAATCGATATCTTTTTTATTTTAGGTATTTGTATGTGTCAAATATTTTATTTTAGGAATTTACTTGGAGAGATTGTAAATTTTTAGGAGGGATATTTATTTCCTAGTTCAAATTAGGGTTTCATGTGCATATATAAGGACCCATTTAGACAATTGAAAAAGTCATGCAGGTGTCACCAATTTGCCAACGAGGTACTTGAGCCCTTCATTTAATTTTCTTTTATTGTTTTTATAATCGTGTTCTTCCATGCTAGTTGCTTATCTGTATGATTCATGCGATTAGTATAGCTAACTTATATGGGAGAGTATTCTTTTGATTACTAAGGGATAAGGCATGTTTTTTATTTTATATGTCTTGATATCGTGTATATAATCATGTAAAACTATAATCAGTAAGTATGGTATTTCATTTTGTAGTCTTGCAGTAGTGCATAATTTCGTTAATTAAAAAGAAAATAAGGTCCATGCATATATGTAAAAGTCGTGAATTGTAATTGATCATTATATGACAGTATGTGCTCACAGAACTATATATTTTTCGACTTTTTTGTAATTACATGTTGATTCATTATTTTATGTAAACAAGATTTGATTATATTATTGATGCATGTTAAAGATTGTATAGTCAGATGTGTCCAACATCGTGGGAATAAAACTTTGATGCTTTGAATTATATATATAAATATATATATATATATATATATATTATTCTTTATGAGAATTGTTAACCATACATGTCATATATTGATTTAATGTTAATCAAATATTAGAAAGGAAAAGAAAAAGAGAACATGGAAATTAATGCAAGATAAAATTATATATAATGGTTAAGTTTTGATAAGTTGATTTTCTGTTTTTGTTGTAAATTGAATCTCTGTATAAATGATGTGTAAAGTTTACTTTATGCAAAATTGCATAATCCACTACACCATACATGGCCTGTTGTAACGGTAAAAAAAGTGTTGTTGAAGGCCAAAAAGTGTGGATGTAAGTAAAAAAAGGCTATGGTCACAATTTTTCGAATAATCAGTTTGTCACCAATGTGGGCGTCATCTTAAGATTCTATGGTTACACTTTTAATTTTTAGGTTACACTGACAAAAAAATGACCATAGACGGTCTACGCCTACACTTTCCCGTTTTCGATAACACCAGTAATACTATAACCATAGACCTATAGTAACGGCACTATAATTTTTGTTACATCAAAATTGGTGTTACCATTATATTTTTTAATCAATGAATATATTTCTGAATTTCACATTTTTTAAATTAATAGCTACAATTTGCATGCATATCCACCAACTTTTTATATGATAAAGGAAACGGATGACATTTAAAAGTAATATTTTCCATTAAAAATCCTACAAATCATTACATAAACATAAATTCAAGGTTCAAGCCATCTTACTATACAAGGTCCAAGCCATCTAATACAACATCCACCAAACATCTAATGTAAAAATAAAATAGCTAATTTAACTATACAATAAGTACTACTAAGACTCATCTACACAACACTTTAAAATGCCAACAGGTGTTGAACACTTCTGTGAGATATGCCTCAGACAAGCTAGAATCCAAACTGCCAACAAAAAGTTTCCACAACTGTTATTAACTCGTAAACACATATTAGAAAAGCAGTAATAACGTAGAATTCAAACTTGACTAATATTACTATAACACATGTCAGTAGATGTTGTCGATCATAGTTATGCCAGATGAATCATCCTGTAAATTATTATCACCTAACTTGCATTAGAGTTTCTGATTTTTGCTGAAATAAATTACAAGAAAGATAATGTACCTTGTAATTAATTATGTGAAAGAATAAAGGCGGTTGCTATATCTTTTACTAAGTGTAACAAGCATAAATAAATTGTGTATACCAACATTTCTAAGTTGTCCAACAGACTAACTGCTAAAAGTTTGTGCTCAGGCTGTGATCGTAAGATATTGAGCAGTGAATCACGAATATCATTGGTTTGTCCTTCTTTTACTGTTAGGTAATGAATACAACACATAGGGGGATGAATGTGTTTTGGATATTTTTAAGGCTTTTTAAATGTTTGTTACTTGGTTAACAAAGCAGATTAGAAATACAGTAATATTATGTTAGCTGAAAAAACAGTGTACACAATATTTCAAAACTCACTTAATTTTGTATTAAAATCAAGTTAGTGTTTTGCTATAAATTATGGGTTCTTTGTAAATAAAGAACTCAGCTTCTTCCTTGAGAGAGTACAAGAAAAACTAGATTTTTTTGTTACTACTAAAAACAAAGGACCAGTGTTTACTTTATAGATTAGTAAACACAGGTTTACACAACATGCAATAAGATGTACTAAACCTTACTTAAAGTTATCTCAAAAACTTTCCATTTCTGGCTTAGTGTATCTTTGCAAATCGTGTAGGTCTATGACTTTCCTTTGTTAGTTAATCTTGGCCTTTGATCTTGCACTCTTCAAGGTGCTTTGGTAGACTTTTCAATCTAAGTGACTAGATCTTTTTTGATTGATAATCTTGAATATTTAACTTGTCTGCATTCCGTAATTGAAAGGTTTATCGAGATCTCCAGTTTGATCTATAGAGCTGTGACATCTCGATAAGTATAATGACATATCGAGATCTCTGAGTTCTCTATAGGAATGCTTGACTTGTCGAGCTCTCTAAATACTTGTATTTGGATTGACTTGTTGATATGTCTGAGATCTATACTTGTGAAACTAACTTGTCGATATCTCAGAGATCTCTATATACATTTTGACTTGTCGATATCTCTGAGATCTCTATGTGAGAAATTGACATGTCGATATCTCCAATATCCATGTCTTCATTTTGACTCGTCGATATCTCCTAGTTCTCGGTATGTAGAAATAGCTTGTCGATATCTCCAATCTTCATGTCTTCATTTGCCATATCGATATCTTCTAGACTTCTCGATAAGCCATTCATGACTTCTCGATAAGTCATTCTGAACTTCTCGAATAACTTCTCTCTACGACTTGATATGTGACTTGTCAATATCTTGACTTAGAATATTTTCCATAAAACAAATATATTCAACTCCAAGCTTTCGTATCATTTCTCTGAGGCATGATCTGTCTTGATCTTCTTCCAAAGTTTATTCCTTAGGCTTGAACTGTTTACAAGAAAATTGTAATAACCCCAATTTTTGGGAAGTTTTGAAACCCTTATGAATAGTGTTTTTGCTGAATGAGAAAACTTTTCATGCCACACTATGTAGGGGTTCTGATATGGATATTCTGAGATTTTATTAGTACTTTATATGGGATATAAGTGTATGTAAAGATCGTCAGAATCCAAATCCGAACACTTTGATTTTTCCCAGAAATCCAATAGATACGGAAAGAATTGAGTATAAGGTAACAGGATAAAAGGATTTAAATTAAAGGATTATAATAGAGGATCATAAAAAGGAATATAATGTATTGAGAAAGGTTAAGGGAACCTAAGTAATAAGATCCCGGGTATGATCCCTCAAACGATAAACGAAAACGAAAGTTAAGCGAACCGTATAACAGATCAGCGGTCATTAGGCAAACAATTAGGAAGTTAATCAAAGGGATTAGAGAGGATGATGTCACCCAACCAATGAGAAGAGGACAAGGAGGGGAGGATGACATCATGAGGATGACACAAGCATGACATGGGAAGGAAGGAGATGTGGTGACTTTTTAACCACACAAATTCAAGGGCAACAAGGTAATTAACTAAATCAAACACAAAAACCAACCAACCAAGCCAAGCAAATCATTTTTTCATCAAAATCAAAAAGAAACCAAGGCCTTGTTCTTGATAGCTCTCGGCTTTTTACTATTGCAAAGGCAAGGAAATTCAAAATCAAAGATCCAAGCTTCCTAAATTGGTGAGTTAATTCCCTAATCATCTTTATGCTTAGTTAGGGCTATATCATGAGTTTAAGCCATCAATTCCTTCTCAATCTTCTTCATTTAATCAAAGAAGAAGACAATGAATAGTGTTTTCAAGTTTTTAACTTGAAATTTTTCTTGATTTCCTTGAAGATCCAAGCATTCCTAAGACTTCTCAAAGCTTCTTAAGGCTTCCTAGCTCCTCCCACCACTTCAAGGAAGGTATATCATCTCCAAACCCTAGATTCCTATGTATTATAAGATGATTTTGATTAGTAGGGTGATATTGTAGCTTGATGTTTGTGATTTAGAGTTTGGGATTGAAATGGTATTGAATCGGATTGGTAAATCTTGTTGTTTTGGTTAAAAGAATGTAGTAGAGTTAAATTCAAGCTTAGGCATAAGTATGAATGTTAAAATTGAATTGGTTGGGGTTGTTATGATGTGATAAGGATGGATGTTGGTTGTATGTTGGATTTGAGGTTGAATTGGGTTGGTTTTGAATGGTTTTAAATTGGGAAATCGCGTAAACATAGCCGTCGTAACGTCCGATTTTCTTTAGACTATTTTTGTGCATAACATTAGGACCCGAGAACCCCCTGCTAGATTATGACCATTGCCATGTCTAGATAGCTCGTGTTACGAGCTTTGTTTTGATATGTAGTTCGTTCGATTCCGATACACGGTTTAGGAGAAACGACCGTTTCAAGTAACGGCGTTTCGCGAACGAAACTTTTCCCCTCGCCTTACTTTGAAACATAGGTTAAAGACCAAAAAGGGTTAATTAATGTATGAAACATTTATGGTAAGTGTGTTAAGCAGTTGGTAAGACACTCGCGAAGGAATCGCCTTAAAACTCGTAAAGGTTAAATTACTAAAAATAGTGGAGCCGAGGGTACTCGAGTGACTTAAGAGAATTAGTAAGCGCAAAACGAGCGTTAGAGTCTGAGTTGGTTAGAGTATAGATTTACAAGTGACTTTGGTTTAATTCCAACTTACTTGTTGCTTATAGGTTACCAGACTCGTCCCGAGCCATTCGTAACCCCCAGTCGCTCAGGCAAGTTTTCTACCCGTTATACTGTTGTTGTGATGTATATATGTATTTGCATTATCTTGCGATAGATGCATGTTGGTTAATTAGCAAATGTTGCAATATATTGAAGCATGCTGCTATGATATATATATATGCATGCCTGTTTCGTATTCTTGCTATATATATCTGTTGATTCAGTTGATAATACATATGCTAGAGAATAGCGGTAACTTGCATATACCCTTAGTATAGGGACCCAAAGGTGAAAACATTTTCTAAAACCGGGAGTCGAGGATCCCGAGTAGATTTTGTAAATATGTATATATATATATGGTTATAGTTTTCAAAACTATTAATCGAATAAGGTTTATTCGATAACTTTATTTTATTTAATGAATATTATTATGAATACTCATTCGAGGGCTTATGACTTCTTTATTTTATTTAATGAATATTATTTTGAATATTCATTCGAGGGCTTATGACTCTTTTATATTATTATTGGATATTACTTGGATATTCATTTGAGGATGTATGACTCCTTTATTTTATGAATATTATTTATAATATTCATTCGAGGTATTATGACTCCGCTTATTACTGCAATATATTCTTTATTTTATTAAAGAATAAGGTGTCAATAATCAAACTTATTTTCGATTATTCAAATAAAGATAGTACTTTCGTATAAGTATATCTTTGGTTATTTAATACTCGTTTCAAGTATAAGTTTTAATACTTCTACTTCAATTATTTTTATAAAGATTATTCTTTATGGGAATATTATTTAAATAATAATAATATTCAGACATTTTCTAAATATACTGGGGACTGATTTACTTCATTAAACCAGCTTTACTCCAAACACTCTTTAAAGTGTTTTCGAGTCTTCAAAATGATTTTTAAAAGTTAGAGCGGATCCCAAAACTCATTTTTATATTTAAGATCTTCCTTTTTAAGGGGATTTAAATACTCGCTCAAAACCTGAGGGATCCGGCTCTGTGGTGTATTTTATATTCGCAACAAGGTTGCAGCTTTGGTAAATGAATTGATTACTTACTCAACGTTCGGGAAGTAAGTCCATTTATTGAGTCGGCATAAGCAACATGGGCTCAGTGGGCGTCCATGATAGTGTAAGTGGCTCAGTGGGAGTCCATCAAATGCGTAAGTGGCTGAGTGGCAGTCCAACATAAGGTCCTATTACGACCAGGGTGATGACCAGTGGGGAATTCGTCCATCTACTAGTAGAAAAGGTTACTTATTGGTATCCTTGCCTGATCAGCAAGATACCTGGTTTATGCCAAAATTCTTTTCCTTTCCAAATTTATTGGATATTGCAATTCTGTTCATACTTTACATGACAGAGGTTTTCAGGAAATGTATAAAGAAGATGTATATGTGGATATATATATATATATATCAGAACTAAATGAAGTATATCATAACTTCATTTCCTTTAATAATATTTCAAAGGTGGAATCTATTCAAATCTTGTCTTATAGTCTCATCTATGTGATGAACTTTTGAAACTGATTATAACTTGAACGGTGGTAGTTCAAGTAGTATTTGGGAAAGATATAAGTATATTGGGGTATCTTGTAACTTCGTCTTTTAAACTTATATCTAATTAATAATTGTCTTATGAATGACAAAGATTTTCAGAAAAACGTTGAGACAAGGTTAGATATATGAGATCACCTTGCAACGATATTTTTTTATACAGTTATACACTGGGACTTTGTGTATATTATGCATGGAAGAGGACTTCTAATATTTTGAAAAGTATATATGTATATATATATATATACTGAATACTTTGCGACTTCATCGCATTAAGATATCAACTTGGTTCATTTCTTTTGACCAAGACTTTCATGAGTATTATGAGTAGGCTCATATATTGTTAATCATTATACATATTATTTTGGTGGGCTTGCTGCTCACCCTTGCTTTCTTCTTTCATCACACAACATCAGATAGATAAGATGAACAGGACCAAGCTCCCAATTCGCAAGCGGATAGGAAACGTTCCGCAACTTTCTGGAAGCGTTGAGGCCGCTGTAGCTGAGGTAGAAATTACCAATAGGCTAAGTTTTCAACTAATAATGTACCAGACTTATGTATATTATGAATTGTAATAATGGCAAAGAAATGTAAATTTATTCAGAAAACCTTTTAAGGTGTATGGGCAGATAATTGTGGAATAAAATGACTTATGGTTATTTTTGGATGTTCATCTCTGAGACTATAACGTGTGGTGTGTGTGTTTATTGTGGGGTCACAATACAGAGTAATTATTAAGATTGGGTGTTATTAAGGGAAATGGAACTCGTGACAACCCGGATCCCCGACCCCGGATTTGGGGGGTGTTACAGAAATGGTATCAGAGCGAAGCGTTATAAACCTCAGAGGTGATGTGACGTTAAGATAATAAGTTCACTAAGATAATAAGAACTCTTGCCAAGTTCATAGTCGGGCTACCTAATGTAGCACTGACAGTTAAAACCCTTACGGGAACCCTTATAAGTATCGTGATAGTAACATAGTTCGTTCTCGTATAGGGCAGCGGGGCACCGAACCTTGAGGTCCAGGAGCATCAGCATGAGGATGTTTTATTACAAGTTGGAGATCAAATTGTGAATCCGATGGAGTACCCTAATGAGGGACCGGATGAGGTTCAGATAGAGAATATTGCGGTTGAGGATGTTATTCCGGAAAGGATTGTGGCTGAGGAGGATCTCATGGAGGATCCTGATGAGAATGAAGAGAGGACCGCTGAGGAACAGATGACCGTAGTCAGGGCGACTACCAGAGCAAGAATGGCCGCGAGGGTGGCACTAGAGGATGAAGAGTTACCAAGGGCACAAAGGTTAATGAGGGCAGAAGGAGTGGGGCCTTCCACGACACCAATTATACCAGTATCAGACCCTCTTCCAGAGGTTCCTGTAGACATCCATGAGGTCCCACCAATTCCTGTCCCATCCCCGGTACAGAGCCCAGCACCTACTGAGGAAATGGCACCTTTATCTCCTGCACCATTGTCACCTGATACCGTGCTTGGTTATCCATTTGGATCTCCTGGGTCTGCGCCACCTGCACCCCATGGACTGCTAGATGCTACCACTCAGGCTTCTCTTATCGCCAATTATTATATGACTTTGGGTGGCCTGTCTGAGGCCCGTAATGTTAGGAGTGATCTGTTGGATCGACTTACTGCACCAAGGATTGAGGGCGAGATACTTCCGGCAGGATTAGCGTATAGCATGGAAAGGATTGAGGCTACCACCCGTGTTACAGCTAGAGGCCATCTTGAGGGTCAGGTTGATCCAGCTCTACTTGCGACTATCTTAGACCTCATCACCTCTGTGATGGAGCAGGTTAGGGATGTCGTGCGTGCTCGCATCTCTTAATCCATGGTAGTGTGCAGAGTCAATTCAATCAAACAAGGGTTTCATGTAGCACCGCTTTTGGAGGATTAGCCTAAGTTATGAATGATTAGTTTTAATGACGAGATGACTATCTATGGTAGTACTTTTGGGATAGGAGCGATAAGTTCATATGATGTAATCCTCTTTAATATGTTCAGTTGTTGTACCCTCGAACAAATGGTTATGTATATATTCGTTAATTTCAGTTCAGATCAGTTTTTTTGTGATAAAATCACATTGTTAATTGCTCTATTAACACTTAAGAGAGTGTCATGAAGTTTATCGAACTTGAGAATTCATAATTTGCAATCGTGCAAGGACTAAACGAGGGGAAGACTTAAGCAAAGTAAGTAAGACAAATATCCGGAGATTCTCAAAATTTTCCAAGTAATATGCCCCCACAAGGAATAAGATTAGGGGCAAACCTTGAATGTGATAATCAGGGAGGTCGCAATTAAGATATAAAGAATCCGGAATATAATAAAGTGGAAAATGAAGATTTTAAATTAAAAGATGACCCCAATTATGGGGAATAGGAGGAAATATTTAGACTAAGACAGCAGAAGTCGAGCGAGATAAGGAGACCCGAGATGGTACTCCTATACGGAAATTCATGAACCTGTCAAAGCAGAACTTATATTTTATTCCCAACCACCACCTTGAGGAAACAATGTGGTGTGAAATTATTTCAGGACCTCTAAGTCGCTAAGCTCTCAGAGTTCCAAGGAACAAGCTGACCCAGTCAAGGCAAGAGCCTGGCTAAAGGAAATATAGGAATCATTTGAGATTCTAAATGATTGACGAATCACAAAAGACTGTTTTTATCACTTACCCTCCTAAGAGAGAGACCACCCGCTGGTGAAAGACCAAGGAAGGCACGGAGCAAGAGATTATAATAAACTGATTTAAGTTCAGTCAATTGTTTTCAGGAAAGTACTTCCCAAGGTTATAGAGATAGAGTAAAAGCTTTAGAGCCAGAACAAAGGCAGACGAGTATGATGAATTATGAATCTAAGTTGTAAAAGTTGTCAAGATTCGTTCTAAGGACACGAATCCAGAATGACGGGATGTTTGAAATCAATGCTTATGTTGTGTTGGTTCATGAAATATTGATAAGAGAAAGGGAAATAAAAAGGAACTGAAGTGGAAAGGGATATAAAGGCAATAGAGTTTGAGGTATGATAAGGGAGTCGGGTATGAGGAAACCCTAAAGACTCGTAGCAATAGAAATAGGAAGGTATGTAATCATTGGTATGAGGGTGATTCACCATGAGTTAAAGTTGATGGTTGAAGGCATACGAGTTATGTACATTTTATCCCCTTTAAGTTGGGAGGATTCAAGGAAACCTTTAGATAGTTCGAAGGATAAATAATAAGACGCGGATAGACTAAGGAGACAAGAAAGTAAGAAAGTAGGAAAATTGGATGAAGGAAGTGACCTTCAATAATGTGAAATGTAAGACCGGTGGCTCGATACTCAGAAAGGGAGACGCCAGGTATGAGAGGTATCCCAACATTAAGATGACTGTTGAGATAAACAACAAAAGTAAATAAGGAATTATTAAGAAGAAGTTCACGTTGAACATGACCAATATCTTCCAGAACATCCATGTTATCATTACCAAATCAGGAAAGAAAAGCGGATGACCATTGTTATCTTTTGGAGGCCATATGGATTGACCTCAATTTGAATAAGGATGCTATTATGAAGTTAGGTATAGACTATCGAGGTGGGAATGATGAATAAGATAATCTATCAAGGATATATGACTTGATTTATCCATGGAAGGATGCAGGTACCTTTTAAAGGTGGAATTAAGGATAGAACATTGGTAACTTAAAATGAATCCTAGGGGACTGCATAAAGGTTGGCATGTCACCCTTAATAGGGACAGTATGAGTTTTGACAGTACGATTGGGAAAGGGTTAAGGTAACAACAACCTTTAGGAATCAGTGGAGAAATTTTTCAGAAGAATATAGACAATGGTTCTAGTATTAGTAAATGGTATTGTGATATGCCCTGTATCTAGGGAATACAGGAGGAACGATTGAAGGATAACCTTAGAGGTTTTACAAGGAAAAAGGTAATATTCAAAATTCTCAAGAATAGAAATGTGGATAAAGGAAATATGACGTAATTATAATGATGCCAAGTGGGGCACGTGTTAAACCACGAGAAAGTATGGATCGAACCAGTAAAGGTCGAAATTGTTCAGGGCAATTAGGACTTAAGATAAAAGATGTTCTAATTATGATTGAGAGTCAGTCATGACAGTGATTAACCTCTAAAGACTGAGGGGATAACTTATGGAAAAATGGTAATTTTTTTTTACTCATCAGATTTTAAGGAAAGCATTTTCACATAAGCTATGATTGAAATAAGGTAGAAAATTTATTTGGAGGTGGTTAAAATGACATTGACTGTAAGGAAATTTTACTATCAAGAAAGGCCAAAGAGGTGGCCAACACTTTAAAGGTAAGAGGATAATTATAGGCGCTTGTGCCAAAGGAATACAGTGATGATGGTTAAAGCTATGAAGGTTGTATTATGGTTTGGAAGATTGACATTCCTTCTGATGACTGTGCAATACCCAACCGTAATAGTAGTTGGTAAAGGTTTAATTCGTGTAATCACCATGAGCGGGCTATCCATCTCAGAAGATACTATCTTGAGATAAGCCAGGACCATGTTTCAAAAAGGACTAGATGAACCCTTGAGTTAAGTCTTCTATTTAGGGCGTATGATTAAGAATGGTATTAACCTGCTATCGTTGCTTTGATTGAAACTCTTCTGCAATTTTATCTGCTTCATGTCATGTATGTATGTCAGGATCAGGAGTGTTCTTCATGAATCATGAATGGTGATTATGTTACCTCCTTAGAAGAATTAGATACGAGATGTATGGACTCCGTATGGTTAGCTATTAAGTCTTCATGGAAAATGAATGACTATAGTAGGTCAGTGATGGACCATAGTAATGCAGCAATGATTCTGCGAGTAATGAGCTGTTTACAACCGTGAGAGTTGTATTGGAATGGATGTTGAGATTGAGTACCACTAATCGGGTCGTGGTAGTGTATAAGTTATCATTGATAGACTAATTAAGTAGAGTATCTACCTATTGAATATTTATTCTTTCTTATCAATAGAGAGCCGTATTATTATACGAGGAAGGTTGCGGTGCAAGCATAGAATTCTAGTAACGATGATGTCTAGAATGAGATCCCAGGTTCGATTTTCGATATCGAGGGAGTTTCAAAGGTAATTGTGTATAAGCTCGAGGAAGTGCATGGGTCCATAGAATGATGGACGGAATAGCAAATAATTAGGCATGTGAAATACGATGTTATAATACTTGATGTTGATATAAATACATATATGTTTTGTTCTCCTATGACAAACCTCTATAGTTCAGAGGTAGATTCCAAGCCAGATATTTTATGGCAATAAAATTTTTTTCGTATATACAATTCTCTTCTGTTCATTCTTTTCTCTTCTTTTCATTACATGTAAACTGAGAAGAACAACCCTTCCAGAAGGGGAGGTATTGCCGAATGACTATCTATCTGTGTGATAGAAGCCTAGTAGGATACCATCTATTGTTTAATTGCTTGTCAAGTACTAAAGGCTGGCCACCTTCTGTCCTAACTATGCGATATAACAAGTGTTCATGATCATAGTGATCTCTCAATAAATTCTTTTACTTCTATATGATTGATCAAACTTTGGAAAATAGAAACAGCTGAAAAAGGAGTGGTAAAGTTATGGTGGTATTCGGAATGGAAACACATTCATGATACTAAGATTGACGTGGTTATTAAAAGGTTAAAGAACGCTAACGAGCAAAAGTATAACCAGTATAATATTAGGAATGGAAGGTAGTAGCGATTACGAACTGGAAAAGAATGGGTATTAAGAAGCAAAAGCTCTAATGCTAAAAGCTATAATGAGAGTCTGTGCAATAGACTTGAAAGAATTTGGAATGATCACTTAACGCGGATTAAGTTATATCACGACAATAAACCGTATGTCAGGTATCGAGATGTCGTCTTATGAGATCCTTGAGGGAAGACAATGTCGATCTCCCTTATGTTAGGATGAAGTTGTAGAGCGCAAGATGCTCGGACCCGCAGTAGTCCAAAGGACCAGGGATATAATAGATCTAATCAGAGGACGACTGGTAGTAGCCAGGAAGGACATAAGAAGTATGTCAATTTGACACGAAAGGACAAAGAATAGGAAGTAGGGGACCTAGTGTTGTTAAAGGTATCCCCTTGGAAACCCTTGGAAAGGATTGATGAGATTCGGAAAGAAAGGAAAGCTAAGTCCACAATTTGTCGGACCCTTGGATATATTAAGAAGTATTGGGAAGTTAGCGTACGAGCTAGCCTTACCCCCTAACTTGCAACAAGTTCATAATGTGTTCCATGTGTCAATGCTAAGGAAGTATCATCGGGATGCCAGACATATAGTGGAGTACGAGCAGGTGGATATGCAGCCAGATCTAACTTACGTGGAGAAGCCAGTAAGGATTATAGATAAGAAGGAGCAGGTGCTTCGGAACAAAGTAATCAAGCTAGTCAGAGTACTATGGCAGAATCATAATGTGGAAGAATCAACTTGGGAACTAGAGAGCACAATGCTAGAAAAGTACCCCCATTTGTTTTCTGTTTGATTCCGGGACGGAATCCTTTTAAGGAGGGGAGATTGTAATAACCCCAATTTTTGGGAAATTTTGAAACCCTTATGAATAGTGTTTTTGCTGAATGAGAAAACTTTTCATGCCACACTATGTAGGGGTTCTGATATGGATATTCTGAGATTTTATTAGTACTTTATATGGGATATAAGTGTATGTAAAGATCGTCAGAATCCAAATCCGAACACTTTGATTTTTCCCGAAAATCCAATAGATACGGAAAGAATTGAGTATAAGGTAACAGGATAAAAGGATTTAAATTAAAGGATTATAATAGAGGATCATAAAAAGGAATATAATGTATTGAGAAAGGTTAAGGGAACCTAAGTAATAAGATCCCGGGTATGATCCCTCAAACGATAAACGAAAACGAAAGTTAAGCGAACCGTATAACAGATCAGCGGTCATTAGGCAAACAATTAGGAAGTTAATCAAAGGGATTAGAGAGGATGATGTCACCCAACTAATGAGAAGAGGACAAGGAGGGGAGGATGACATCATGAGGATGACACAAGCATGACATGGGAAGGAAGGAGATGTGGTGACTTTTTAACCACACAAATTCAAGGGCAACAAGGTAATTAACTAAATCAAACACAAAAACCAACCAACCAAGCCAAGCAAATCATTTTTTCATCAAAATCAAAAAGAAACCAAGGCCTTGTTCTTGATAGCTCTCGGCTTTTTACTATTGCAAAGGCAAGGAAATTCAAAATCAAAGATCCAAGCTTCCTAAATTGGTGAGTTAATTCCCTAATCATCTTTATGCTTAGTTAGGGCTATATCATGAGTTTAAGCCATCAATTCCTTCTCAATATTCTTCATTTAATCAAAGAAGAAGACAATGAATAGTGTTTTCAAGTTTTTAACTTGAAATTTTTCTTGATTTCCTTGAAGATCCAAGCATTCCTAAGACTTCTCAAAGCTTCTTAAGGCTTCCTAGCTCCTCCCACCACTTCAAGGAAGGTATATCATCTCCAAACCCTAGATTCCTATGTATTATAAGATGATTTTGATTAGTAGGGTGATATTGTAGCTTGATGTTTGTGATTTAGAGTTTGGGATTGAAATGGTATTGAATCGGATTGGTAAATCTTGTTGTTTTGGTTAAAAGAATGTAGTATAGTTAAATTCAAGCTTAGGCATAAGTATGAATGTTAAAATTGAATTGGTTGGGGTTGTTATGATGTGATAAGGATGGATGTTGGTTGTATGTTGGATTTGAGGTTGAATTGAGTTGGTTTTGAATGGTTTTAAATTGGGAAATCGCGTAAACATAGCCGTCGTAACGTCCGATTTTCTTTAGACTGTTTTTGTGCATAACATTAGGACCCGAGAACCCCCTGCTAGATTATGACCATTACCATGTCTAGATAGCTCGTGTTACGAGCTTCGTTTTGATATGTAGTTCGTTCGATTCCGATGCACGGTTTAGGAGAAACGACCGTTTCAAGTAACGGCGTTTCGCGAACAAAACTTTTCCCCTCGCCTTACTTTGAAACATAGGTTAAAGACCAAAAAGGGTTAATTAATGTATGAAACATTTATGGTAAGTGTGTTAAGCAGTTGGTAAGACACTCGCGAAGGAATCGCCTTAAAACTCGTAAAGGTTAAATTACTAAAAATAGTGGAGCCGAGGGTACTCGAGTGACTTAAGAGAATTAGTAAGCGCAAAACGAGCGTTAGAGTCTGAGTTGGTTAGAGTATAGATTTACAAGTGACTTTGGTTTAATTCCAACTTACTTGTTGCTTATAGGTTACCAGACTCGTCCCGAGCCATTCGTAACCCCCAGTCGCTCAGGCAAGTTTTCTACCCGTTATACTGTTGTTGTGATGTATATATGTATTTGCATTATCTTGCGATAGATGCATGTTGGTTAATTAGCAAATGTTGCAATATATTGAAGCATGCTACTATGATATATATATATATATATATATATGCATGCCTGTTTCGTATTCTTGCTATATATATCTGTTGATTCAGTTGATAATACCTATGCTAGAGAATAGCGGTAACTTGCATATACCCTTAGTATAGGGACCCAAAGGTGAAAACATTTTCTAAAACCGGGAGTCGAGGATCCCGAGTAGATTTTGTAAATATGTATATATATATATGGTTATAGTTTTCAAAACTATTAATCGAATAAGGTTTATTCGATAACTTTATTTTATTTAATGAATATTATTATGAATATTCATTCGAGGGCTTATGACTTCTTTATTTTATTTAATGAAAATTATTTTGAATATTCATTCGAGGACTTATGACTCTTTTATATTATTATTGGATATTACTTGGATATTCATTTGAGAATGTATGACTCCTTTATTTTATGAATATTATTTATAATATTCATTCGAGGTATTATGACTCCGCTTATTACTGCAATATATTCTTTATTTTATTAAAGAATAAGGTGTCAATAATCAAACTTATTTTCGATTATTCAAATAAAGATAGTACTTTCGTATAAGTATATCTTTGGTTATTTAATACTCGTTTCAAGTATAAGTTTTAATACTTCTACTTTAATTATTTTTATAAAGATTATTCTTTTTGGGAATATTATTTAAATATTAATAATATTCAGACATTTTTTAAATATACCGGGGACTGATTTACTTCATTAAATCAGCTTTACTCCAAACACTCTTTAAAGTGTTTTCGAGTCTTCAAAATGATTTTTAAAAGTTAGAGCGGATCCCAAAACTCATTTTTATATTTAAGATCTTCCTTTTTAAGGGGATCTAAATACTCGCTCAAAACCTGAGGGATCCGACTCTGTGGTCTATTTTATATTCGCAACAAGGTTGCAGCTTTGGTAAATGAATTGATTACTTACCCAACGTTCGGGAAGTAAGTCCATCTATTGAGTCGGCATAAGCAACATGGGCTCAGTGGGCATCCATGATAGTGTAAGTGGCTCAGTGGGAGTCCATCAAATGCGTAAGTGGCTGAGTGGTAGTCCAACATAAGGTCCTATTACGACCAGGGTGATGACCAGTGGGGAATTCGTCCATCTACTAGTAGAAAAGGTTACTTATTGGTATCCTTGCCTGATCAACAAGATACCTGGTTTATGCCAAAATTCTTTTCCTTTCCAAATTTATTAGATATTGCAATTCTGTTCATACTTTACATGACAGAGGTTTTCAGGAAATATATAAAGAAGATGTATATGTGGATATATATATATATATCAGAACTAAATGAAGTATATCATAACTTCATTTCCTTTAATAATATTTCAAAGGTGGAATCTATTCAAATCTTGTCTTATAGTCTCATCTATGTGATGAACTTTTGAAACTGATTATAACTTGAACGGTGGTAGTTCAAGTAGTATTTGGGAAAGATATAAGTATATTGGGGTATCTTGTAACTTCGTCTTTTAAACTTATATCTAATTAATAATTGTCTTATGAATGACAAAGATTTTCAGAAAAACGTTGAGACAAGGTTAGATATATGAGATCACCTTGCAACGATATTTTTTTATACAGTTATACACTGGGACTTTGTGTATATTATGCATGGAAGAGGACTTCCAATATTTTGAAAAGTATATATGTATATATATATATACTGAATACTTTGCGACTTCATCGCATTAAGATATCAACTTGGTTCATTTCTTTTGACCAAGACTTTCATGAGTATTATGAGTAGGCTCATATATTGTTAATCATTATACATATTATTTTGGTGGGATTGCTGCTCACCCTTGCTTTCTTCTTTCATCACACAACATCAGATATATAAGATGAACAGGACCAAGCTCCCAATTCGCAAGCGGATAGGAAACGTTTCGCAGCTTTCTGGAAGCGTTGAGGCCGCTGTAGCTGAGGTAGAAATTACCAATAGGCTAAGTTTTCAACTAATAATGTACCAGACTTATGTATATTATGAATTGTAATAATGGCAAAGAAATGTAAATTTATTCAGAAAACCTTTTAAGGTGTATGGGCAGATAATTGTGGAATAAAATGACTTGTGGTTATTTTTGGATGTTCATCTCTGAGACTATAACGTGTGGTGTGTGTGTTTATTGTGGGGTCACAATACAGAGTAATTATTAAGATTGGGTGTTATTAAGGGAAATGGAACTCGTGACAACCCGGATCCCCGACCCCGGATTTGGGGGGTGTTACAAAAATACTTCAGTCTGATCTTTTAACCATTTTATGAACTCATGTAATACAGTATAAAATACAGATTTAGACTATCATACAACTAAATCTTAGGGTTTTCAATATGACTTAGTCTTGTTATAGTACATGCATGTGTTGCACAACAATCTTCCCCAATTTGTGAGAAGATTGCTTATCACAAATTCATGCCTGGTAATAAGACTACCCCCAAGTTACAATAAGATAATAAATGTTATATATAAAATTGACAGAAATACAAGTACAACTTTTATACATTGAGTGATTACATGAATTTCATAAGTATATTCATTACATAAAATCCTCATAGCCTAGCTCCTTTCTAATATGATCTTTAAGATTTACTAGCACTTGAAGTTCCTCTATGGTTTTAGTCCCTCTTAGAGCTTCCACAAGCTTGATCCACTCATTAAATGAATAACCATTCAAGTAACCAACTCTGAATCTTGAGAATCTTCCAACCTTTATGTTCAGAAAGTGTCCATCCTTAGATATTCTACTCATCCCCTTTGCCTTGAGTTTATTTGATCATTGTTCAAGTCTTGCAATTTGAAAAGCATACTTTCTATCTTTTTCTTCCTTTTCATCCTTTGCTCTTGCATTTCTTTCATCCCTTTCTCTCACCCATACACACAACACAACCTTCCAAGCCCTTGTAATTGTGTCATTATCCTTCATCAAGCTAATCACTCTTTTGAATTATGTGGTTGAAAGTGTGTCAATTAAGTTACTGCAAAATAGAGTAAAGGTACCATCTTGGTAATATCTTTTGACTTATGTGTAAGATACAACCCAGACTTTGACTATTTCTTCAGCTAATTGTTAAAAGTAGTCATCATCTGTGATGCACCAATTAAGTGGAAGAAAATCAGTTTGATCAAAACAGTTCCCGATAGCCCTCTCTGTAACTTGCAATTTCTTTGGTTTTCTTTTAACAGATCTGAAATGAATTTTGATTGGTGGTTTGAATGAGGGTAGGTTTGTCATTTTCTTCAAGGTGGATTGGCTAGATGTGATTGGTATTTTGAGTAGGGTGTTTGCAGTTGGCTTGTACAAAAACTTAGGCTTAGGGGTCAAAGATAGTTGAATGTTTGAGCTTGTAGGTTTAGTGGTTTGTGCAAGTTGGATTTGAATTGATTTGACATTTTTCTTTGATCGTGCACCATCTTTCTTCTCTAATCACCCTTCTTCTCATCATTTACCTTCTTCTTAGCATTTCTTTTTTTGTTTCCTTCTTTGCTGCCGGCTGCCTTAGAGGATTGACTTGGATTTGATCCAGAAGGTTTTTGATCATCTTTCTCCTGCTCATCATCATCCAAGTCATCCTTATTGATTTGAGTTTCGGGCAAATTGTTTTTAGCATTTTTGAGATATCTCCCCAGCAACTTGATCATGTCTTCTTCTTCAACAGTCTTGTACTGCTTTGTCTTCAAGTCTGTCTCCAAAATCATAATCAGCTTCATATTTGCCATGACACATTTCTTAGGAATTTGGAAATGTTTCCAATGTTTGGCGGTTGGAAATATGTATACCACTCCGTTGCTTGGATGTAAATATGCTTCTGGAAAAGAAGCTATTTGAGCCTTTTTCAATTCATTGAGCAATAGAGTGTCTTCATGAATCACTCTGTTGACTTTGTTGATCAGAATGTCCAATTCAGATGCCCTTCTTGTTATGAGATAATTAAAGGACACCAGTATACACCTATCCACACCAGAGTCATTTATATTGATCACAATCCTTTTCTCCTGAAAGTTATCCCTTGTCACCAATATCACCCTTATGAAATTTATTGTCTTGTCCAAGGTCTTTTTGTATGTGAAAAAGTTGTTGTTTAGAGAATCCTTGAGAGCCTTTATGAATTCATCAAATTCTCTGCTTAGACTAGGTCCCTCAGCTGTTTTTATAAGCCTCTCCATTCCAACATCAACTTCTGTGGATTTGCCTTCTTGAACAGCTTGAACAGATGCTTGGACATATGATCTTAATAACCTAGCTTCAATCTCTCCCATAGGCTTGTTAGCAGATAAGATGAGAGGTGAAGGGATTTCAGGTTTGACAGCTTCTAAAAGTGCAGACAATAGAATGTTGAGTGCACCCATGATGGCTCCCAATGAGACTGAATTTGCATCTGTAGATGCTTATGGGAGTCCACCAAGGTTTGGATATCAGCCTGTTGACTTTGGACCATAGCTGTGAGTTGTAATACTTGAGTTATCAAGGACTCATTTGTTGACTGCAGAGTGGAGACTTACTGTTGAAGAGATTGGATCTGTAGATTTATAGAAGTGGAGATTGGCTGTTATGAGTTAGAAGGCCTAGTAACACCAAATGTGTCTTGGGCAGATTCCTTGATAACCTCTATTAATAGAGCTGAGGGCTCATATCTGCTTTGATAGAGTTGATTCAACTTGAGTCTGATGTCATTTGAATATGCAATATGCTGTTGAACCACCTCATGCAGAGCCACAAAGGGCTGCCTAAGATTTTTGATACTTGTATCCACTCCAGTTAAATCAAATCTTGTCATATGTTCTTCAAAGTTGCTAAACTTTGATTTTGATCTTAACTTATGAAGGGATAATCTCATCGATCTTCTCCCTCACCATTTTTCTGATTTTTTCTTGATGATAGTCAAAGTCACTTGTAATGCTTTATCAAAGAGATGAAAAGCTTTGATTTGAGCCTTGTAGACTTCAGTGACTGCATCATAAACTTCATGTGGAGTAAGGGTCTTGGATTTACTCCCTAGAATGGTGACATATTCCTCCCTGAACCTTGTCAAAACCTCATACATTTCCAAAGTAAAATCCTTAGAGAACAGAACATCTACATTGCCATCCTGCTCAGCTTCATTCACTATCTTTTGCTTTTGTTTCTCAACATCTTCATTATAGGAGAGAAAAATGGTCTGATATTCCTGATTGGACATATATGTAGTGAGCATGTATTGTGTGATGTTTGCAAGGCCAGACAACTGATCAACCAATAGATCATTCATTGTTGTTGATTGAGCTTCTACTTCCTGCAGCCACTGGAAAATCAGATGAGGTTGTTGGTGAGTAGGGTTAGAGGTAGATTGTTGGTCAGTTGGATTTGAGGTGGATGGCAGAGAATCAATAGAACCACCTGTGACAGAAGCCACAGTTTGACTCACATGTTGAACTGTGTTTATGAAAGTGTGTTATCCTCCTCTTATGGTGGGAACGTCCATTGGAATTGGAGGGGATTTGACCAGGTTACTGTCACGTACCATGGCCTCAAACCCTTGTACTTCTTTCAAAGTATTGTCACTTGAATGTGATATACTTGCCTCCCCCATAGCAGGATCTTTGGCAATTGAACTCCTAGTTTCAATTGTGAGTGCAATTTCAGCTAGGGTTTTGGGGGGGAGTTGTTTATGCATAAGGAATCTCCAATTGAATTGGAGAGGATTTAGATAGCTCCCTCTCTGGAGTACTACCCTCAAACCTTACAACCTGTGAAGGTTGATTTGTACATGAAGGTGCATTTGAAACCACCACAAGATCTTCAGTAAAAACTGATGAAATTCATGTGTTTTTGTTGGTGTCATCAAGGTCTACCCCAGCATGTAGACTTTCACCAACTAAATTTGGGTCCTGGATGGTGAGCACAGTCTCATGAAATATGTCACTTTAAATTGGAAACACTTGAGATGTAGATTTAAGTGTTTCATTGAATGAAGAAGAAATTTTAGAAATTAGTTTTTGAATTTCAGAGTTGAGTGTTGGTAGCTCCCCCTGAGTAAAAGAGGGAGCTTCAAAAGATGCGCTCTCTATGTGTGTGCCATCCTTATTCCTTCTTTCATACACTTGAATTTGTTCAAGTGTTGGTGCAGACTCTTTATAAGGTGCATTAGGGTGGATGCTTTGTTCAATAGAGACACCCTGTTGAGAGGATGCCTCTAGAGTCTGTTTAATTCCTTATTTTAAAACTACATCCTTTTGAGAGGATGTAGAGGTAGCTTGAGTGGTCAACTCAGTTTATTTTGCCTTCTTTGGTTTCTTAACCAAGGTTGACTCTGGTTCTGTTTGATCCTCGCTACACTCATTTATTACAGTTAATGGTGCCTGCTTTCTCTTCTTTTTACTCACTTCACCCTTTTGAGAGGATGAAGTGGTTGGTTTCCTAACTTCTAATGGTAGAGAAGAAGGGGTCTCATTATTGGAAGGTCCCTGGTTGTGTTCCTGTGTTTTTTCTGCCATAGGTACATGGACCATTACTGCACTAGATACAATTGTAGATTTCATGTCAGGCATGGAGGCAAGTCCTGAATTTCCTAAACATGAATGTAGTGAGTCTAAGACTTACAGTTACCTTATTTTTAGTAGTAAGTGAACCAAAAAGAACTTTGGATACTTGCTTATAGTTGCCTATTTGTGTTCAATCTATACCATTTAGCATTTGAATGCCATGCACTTTATAATATAAAGCAGACATTATAAATCTAGGAAGAAAGATTTCCTTACCTCTTGATGCCAAGAGAATTATGAGCCTGGTGCTCAGGTCCTCCATTATGAGATGACCTACATTGAGGTGTCTGTTGTGGGCCATTGAGAACACCAGCTTCTGGACAACACTTGAGATGTTGTCATACCCTGTCTTTCTGCAAGTGAAGGCCCTCACAATGGAGTCAAATAGAAAGGACCATTCCCTCCTCAAGTTCTTCTTGTTTAGGCTTTCTAAGTTGATCTTCTCACTATATTTGATGAAGTCCATGAAATCAGTTAGCTCTTCTTGAGTTGTAACCTCCACCATCTTGTCAGTAGGGATGCCCAAAGCCATATTGAGACATCCTCAGAAAATTCCACTTGTTGGCCTCTAATGGAGCAGTTAACCACAATAGATACAACCTGGTTTTCATGCACCACAGTACTCACCACAGCTGTGTTCCAAAATCCCTTAGAACATACAAGTATGTTTCAGAAAGAAACTTCACAAAAATTTTGAAAGTATCAGGAGCCTGATCCCTACTAGAAAAAGTAGAATGCACGATAGTCGGCTCCTTCCTTTGGGATAAAGGGTATAACTGTGTTTGATGCCATTGTAAGTGTTTGAATTTGAGTGGGTAGGAAGAATTAGAGAGAAAGAGTTTGAAACGATAGAGAGCGGTTGAGAATTGGAGAAATTAGGTCAATTGAGATCTCGAAAGCGTAAAAAGTCACTCAGTCGAGAAGTCTGGGTATTTATAGGCTTGTGAATATGACTTATCGAGAAGTGGATAAAACATTTGGTATTTGTTTATCGAGAAGTCACGTGAATATCTGAACTACATATCGATATGTCTATATCTTGACCTTATTCGAGATTTAGATAGTGACATATCGAGATGTCAAATAAATACCCAGTTTGCCCAGAATGGACTGAAATATTCCAAATTTTTATTGATTGAATCAATATAAAATTTGAAAGAATTTATTTCAAAAATATCATACTGAAAATAATTTATTAAGTAAAATTATTTCAGTCCGAGTTAAAGATAAGTTTAAATTATACTTGTAGAGAACTCAAAATGATTCACTCGAGATCTCTACAATACTTATTGAGAAGTCATAGAGTGACTTATCTAGATGCCCATTCGAGAATTTTGGTAATGACCTTATTCGAGAAGTCATTCGAGAAATCATAATAACTTATCAAGATGTTCACGAGAAGTCTAACAAAGACTTATCGAGAACTCTATCGAGAAGTCAAAATAACTTATCAAGATGTCCACTCGAGAAGTCCAAAACTATCTTATCGAGAACTACTTCGAGAAGTCTCAAAATGACTTATCGAGAAGTCATTTATGCTTATCGAGAACTCAGTCTCTATGTACTTTGATGCTTTTTGGGTCTGTCTTTTATTAACTACATATATTGAAGATATGAATTAATGAAGAGCAGTTTACTTAGAATTTGAAAAATTCCAAATTAACAAAAGTAAAATGAAAAATAAATATGCAGAGAAATCTGAAATATTTATAATTCATATTCCATTTAATTTCCTACTAATCAAATAAATTTTGATTTATCAAAAATTAACCTGCTGCAAAACATTAGCTGAGTTCTTGCCTTTAGGATGAACAATTTAACATTGCAATTTCACCAACAAGTCTGGTGAAAGTTGCTTCATCCAAAGGTTTAGTAAAAATGTCAGCTAATTGTGTTTTCATTGGAACAAGAATGAGCTTAATGGTACCATTTACAACATGTTATCTAATAAAATGGTACCTTACATCAATGTGCTTTGTTCTAGAATAATTAACTAGATTAGCCACAATAGATATAACACTAGCATTGTCACACATAATTGGAATTTTGTGTAGCACTAGGCCATAATCCATTAGTTGATTTCTAATCCAAAGCACTTGAGCACACCAACTTTCAACATCTATGTATTCAGCTTCAACTATGGAAGTTGACAGAGATTGTTGTTTCTTGCTATACCCGGATACATGTCTTTATCTAAGAAACTGACAGCTTCTGCTAGTACTTTTTCTGTCAACCCTACATCCAGTAAAATCTGCATCTGAGTATCCAACAGCTTCAAATCATGTTCCCTTAGGATACCATAAATCCAAGTTTGGAGTCCCCCTTAGGTATCTGAATATTCTCTTCATAGCCATCAAATGTGATTCCTTTGGATTGGCTTGAAATCTTACACACAGACATGTTGCATAATGTCTGGTCTACTAGCAGTCAAATACAGCAAAGATCCAATCATCCCTCTATAACCTGAAATCTCTACACTTTTGCCCTTTTTATCTTTGTTATTCCCTAACAATATAACAAGAATTACAGAAGGGGGCCTGAATGTAATTCTGGCTACTTTTTCAAGATTTTAAAACAGTTCTAACTCGACAAATATATAAGTGTTTGATTTGCAGATTGCGGAATGAAGTAGTTATATAAATCAAAACACAAAGTAATAAAAACACAAGCTTTTAAAACTTTCTGGTGGATTTGAAATTATCCACCATATATATATATATATTGAATGAGAACCCTGTGAAGCTTGAATAGCTCACAGCTGATTACAAGTAGAACAAACAAACTATAGAGAAATTCTTGACAAGTACAACTTGTTCTATCTCTCTTTAAAATGTGTTTGCTTAGTTAAATGTTCTACTAGCTACACTTGGTTTATATATCACCAAGTTTACATAACAATAAGACAAGATAATAAAACAAAACATATCTAGTCTAACTCCATGCTGCTTCACTACTCTATTCCAGCATCTTTGAATATCTTCATAATAGCATGAAAATGGTAATGCTTCTTTGTTCTCAAATTCCTGCTTAACAGGCTGCCACATTCCTTTTGCAAACACCCAACGTATGTGACCGTGTTGTCACTGTCAACAAATATTTGAATTTGATCATCCGTCGGGTACATGCTTGTCATCCGTCGGGTAGCTTTGTTGATCATCCGTCGGGTAGCTTTGTTGATCATCTGTCAGGTAGCTATTTGTCACTTGACTCCATTTCACTTATACAGAATTACAAGACATCTCATATTTACAATTAATCAACCTATTCTGCATATCCACTAGTAGTCAACATGACTCATATGCTCCTGCAGAATCTACACTAAGTTGCTTGCAGAAATGTGCTACAGATCTTATTTTTACATAAGCTACTCACCCGGTGGATGTCAAATTGTCATCCGTCGGGACTATATTAAATCATCCGTCGGGACTATTTTTGATCATCCATCGAGTGCTACAAAATTCACTAAGTTAAATCTACTAAGGTGTTTTGTTTAATTTATCATCAAGTTCACAACATATTCCTAACAATCTTCATCCAACTTTGTAGCTATAGACATAGGTGTTGATGCAGGTGAACAATTAACTATACCAAACTTCTTCAGTAAATCATTGACATACTTATTTTGGTTGATAAAGATTCCATCACTTCTTTGACTGATTTGAAGTCCAAGAAAGTAACTCAACTCTCCCATCATGCTCATTTCATATTCACTCTGCATGAGTTTTGAGAATCTTTGACATAGTTTTTGATTAGTAGAGCCAAAAATGATATCATCCATAGAGATCTGAACTAGGATCATATCACCACCATGTTGTTTATAGAATAAATTCTTGTCAATAGTATTTCTAGTAAATTCATCTTTGATCAAAAATTCTGACAGTGTGTCATACCAAGCTTTAGGTGCTTGCTTTAGTCCATAGAGAGCCTTGAGTAATTTGTATACAAAGTTTGGAAATTTTGGATTTTCAAAACCAGGTGGCTACTGCACATAAACTTCTTCTTCCAACTCACCATTAAGGAATGCCCTCTTCACATCCATTTGATACACCTTGAAATTTGAGTAAGTAGCAAATGCAAGAAAGATCCTTATTGCTTCAAGTGTTGCAACTGGAGCAAAGGTTTCATCATAAGCAATTCCTTCTTCTTGTGAATAGCCTTTTCAACCAACCTTGCTTTGTTTTTTGTCACAATCCCATTTTCATCCATTTTGTTCTTGAATACCTACTTTATTCCAATTACACTTCTGTTCTTTGGTGCATGAACCAACTTCCAAACTTTGTTCCTTTTAAACTGATTTAGGTCCTCTTGCATAGCAGATATCCAATCAGGATCAAGTAGGGCTTTTTTAATTTTTTTTAGGCTCAACTTGTGACCAGAAAGCATGTATGTAGACATTCATTTGCAGTTGCACTTCTAGTCCTCACTCGAGCATTTGGATCACCAATAATTGCTTCTCTTGTGTGACTCTTATCCCATTTCCTGGTGTGAGTTTGTTGACTTGAGTTCTCTGCATCTTCTTCATCATTGACATGACTTGCAGAACTTTCTCCTCTTTCTCCCCCTGAGTTTATGCTATCAAATTCAGGTGTTTGAGATGAGCTTCCATTCCCATGATTCACTTGTTCAGTTGACTCTTCATCTATTCTGTTGACTTCAACTTCATCTTCGGAATTACTATAAATGTTGAGATTTTCAAACTTAAGGGCCTCAGCTTCATTTTCATCAAGACATTCTAAGACTGGACACTTGTCATCATCAAAAGTCACATCTGTGCTTTCCATAATTTTCTTTTGTTCAAGCACATAGACTTTGTAGGCAGTTATCTCCAATGAATATCCCAGAAAAATTGCTTCAAAAACTTTAGAGTCAAATTTTCCCACATATTAAGAGTTGTCGTTTAAAAATAACACTTGCTTCCAAACACATGAAGATGCTTCACAATAGGATTTCTTTTAGATAAGATTAAGTATGGTGATGTTGGATATATTTGAGATGTCATGTCTAATATGTTTCATGTTTAGTTTTCAGATCTTAACAAACATGAAATATCAGTTCTTACTCGAATCAGGACTTACTGGAAGTCAGGACTTAAGGATATCAGGACTTAGATTATCAGAAGATAATATCAGAAGATGGATATTAGAACTTAAGTACTGGAGGACTAATAGTTAAGGAAGGAAGCTGATTTACAGGAAAGAAGATCGAGACTAATACAGAAGAAGATATGCATGGAAAGAGTTAGAGGACTAGAAGAATTATATAAGATATCTGATTGATATATTTTAGGAGACATAATTATATTCCATATTAATTAGAAATTATCTTGTAACTGTGTGTCTATATAAACACAGACATAGGTTTACACTATATGTGTTACGATCATCGAGAAGATCATACATTGTAACCTAGCAGCTCTCGTGATATTTGTTCATCACTGAGAGAGGACAGTTCCATTATAACAGAGTTTATTATATCAAATATATATGTTTTCTGTTACTTGTGTTCTAAATCGATTTGATTGTATTCTACACTGTATTCAACCCCCTTCTACAGTGTTGTGTGACCTAACAAGTGGTATCATAGCCTATCTGTTAACACACATACAGTAAAGATCCAAAATAATCATGTCTGAAGAAGCAGAAAATCCAATTAAGCCCGCCAAAACTGAAGAAACTCCAAAGACTCAAACCCACAGTCGATTTGAGACTATCAGGGTTCCCATGCTGTGACCTTCTGAGTATCCCATATGGAAAGTGAAGATGGCTATGTTTCTGGAAGCTACAGATCCAGAATACCTTGACAAAATTTATGAAGGACTGTATAAGCCAACCAAGCTCTCTGTTGTAGTTGCAGATCAGCCAACAAAGACCATACCAAAGGAGAAAAGTGAATACACAACTGAAGATATCTCATCTATTGCCTAGGATGCAAAGGTAAGGCATTTGCTGCATAGTGCCATTGATAATGTCACGTCGAACCAGGTAATTCAATGCAAGACTGCAAAGGAGATATGGGATGCTTTGGAAACAAGGTGTCAGGGAACTGAAGCAATCAAGAAAAACAGGAGGACTATACTTACTCAAGAGTATGAGCACTTTGACTCAAAAAGTGATGAGTCATTAACTGACTTATATGACAGGTTTGTCAAACTCTTGATATCGAAGATTCAAATCTAAAATTTCTTTTAGCTCTTCCTGAAAGTTAGGATTTGAAAGCTACTATTATAAGAGACAACTATGCTCTTGATGAAATTTATGGTATGCTCAAGACTTATGAACTTGAGATGGATCAAAGAAGCAAGAGACATGGGAGAAAGTCAAGGACAGTTGTTCTTAAGGCTGAGGAGGAATCCCCCAAAGTGGCTGTCTCAAAGAAAGTCAAAGGAAAGGCTCTCATCATAAAATCTGATTCGATAATCATCGAGTTCTGATGATGATGATTCAGAAATTGAAAGTCTACCTGAAGTAGATGTTGATGAGGAGATGATGAAGCTGTGTGCTCTTATGGTGAAGGGTATCACAAAGATAGCCTACAGGAAATTTAGAAAGGGAAAGAAGTTTTTCAGGAAAGGTAGAAGTTCTGATAAGAAGGGATTCAGAAAATCTGAAGGCAAAGGAGGAAAGTCTGACAGAGGAGATTACTCAAATGTCAAATGCTACAATTGTGCTGAGAAATGCCACATATCTCCTGACTGCAAGAAAGGAAAGAGTGACAAAGGCAAGGCTCTTGTCACAAAGAAGAAAAGCTGGACATACACTTCAGATTCTGAAGATGAGAAGAACTATGCCTTGATGGCAAAAATTGATAGCAGTTCTGATGCTGCTGAGTTAAAGGTACCTCAAACAACTTATGCCTTTCATACTGATGATATTACTGAGTTGAGATTATATCTTAAAACCATGTTTATTAGTTACAGAGATCAAACTTTAATATGTGAAAGATTAACTTCTGAAAATCTTGCTTTTAAAAAGAGGAAAGATTATTTAGAAAAAGAGTTAGTCATGTTCCATCAAACTCAGAAAGAAAGAGATGATGCCTTTTATGTTAGAGATGAATTAATGAAAATGAATAAACCTCTAAAAACTGAGTTAAAAATGGAGAGAGAGATTATCAGGACTTGGACTAACTCTGGTAGAACAACTCAGGATATACTAAGTAGTGGAAACTGGAAATAGGGCTTAGGTTATGGAGATGATAAAAGTGAAAAAGGAACTGAACAAGTTAAGCCAATTATTGTTAAACAGACTACTAGGCCAAAGGTAAATCCTGTTAAATTTGTAGCTAAAACTGTAAAGTCTAATTCTGAAAAGATGAAAGATATTGAGACATAAGTGATAGCAGAGTCAACTTCTGACAAATTAGAACAGGATAGACTAACTGAAGTTAACATTGGCTTAATGACAAAGAATCAGCTTAACCATAAGCTGAAAGAAATTACCAGTGTGAACAAGGTAAAGGAAGCTAGGAAAAATAGGAATGGAAAGGAAGGTGTGAATAAAAGCAACAATTATATGCCTGTTCCTAATGCTCCTAGAATGAAATGCTATAACCGTGGAAACTCTAACCATCTTACTTCTTTTTGCAGGAAGAATAAGAATATAAACTCTTTACCTCCTAAGTCAGAAGTTAAGAGTCAGTCTATTAGGTTTAAGCCACAAAATCCTTGTTTTCATTGTGGTAGTATATAACATTCCATTTATACTTGTAAGGAATATCATAGTTTGTACTATGATTATTATCAGATAAAACATTCTTTGCAGAAAGTTGCTTTAATTCCTTCTAGTGTAAAGTATGATGCAAAGTCTGATACTGTAAAATCTGATAAGAAAAATGTTAGCATAAACTCTGATGTTAAATCCGTTGCAAATGTTAACAAACTTAATAAGGCCAAAGGATCCAAGCAAGTATGGGTCCTTAAAACTAATCATTAGTGGTCTTTTTGATTGCAGGGTAACATGAAGAACATCCTAGTTATGGATAGTGGATGTTCAGGACATATGACTGGAAATAAAGCCCTGCTATCAGACTTTGTGGAGAAAGCTGGCCCAGGAGTTTCTTATGGAGATGACAACATTGGAAAAACTCTGGGATATGGCAACATCAATCTTGGGAATGTCATCATTGAATCAGTAGCTCTAGTCTCAGGACTTAAACACAATCTATTGAGTATAAGTCAAATCTATGACAGAGGTTATCATTTTTGAAGCCAGACTTTTAACAAGTATATTGATGGTTCTACTATCTGTTCATTGAGTAGAGCATCAATTGAAGAAAGCTGGAATTGGCACAAGAAACTCTCTCATTTAAATTTCAATAATATAAATGAGCTTGTAAAGAAAGATCTTGTGACAGGACTGCCAAAACAGTATTTGCTCCTGATGGCCTTTGTGATTTATGTCAGAAGGGAAAACAAAGAAAATCTTCTTTCAAGAGCAAAACTGAGTCATCAATTCTTGAGCCTTATCACCTACTACATGTTGATCTATTTGGTCCAATCAATGTCATATCTATTGCAAAGAAGAAATATGCTATGGTTATAGTGGATGAGTTCACAAGGTACACTTGGGTGTACTTCTTGCATAAGAAGAATGAAACTGCATTTACTTTAACTGATCATGTCAGACAATTGGATAAGTTGGTTAAAGATTCAGTTAAAATAATAAGGAGTGATAATGGCACTGAGTTCAAGAATTTGATTATGGAAGAGTTTTGCAAAGAGCATGGAATCAAGCAGGAATTTTCTGCACCTGGAACTCCATAACAAAATAAAGTTGTAGAAAGAAAGAACAGGACTCTGATTGAAGCTGCACGAACTATGCTTGATGAAGCAAAGTTGCCAACCTATGTTTGGGCTGAAGCTGTGCAGACTGCTTGTTTTACTCAAAATGCTACACTCATAAACAAGCATGGAAAAACACCATATGAGATGGTGAAGAAAAAGAAGCCAAATCTAAAATACTTTCATGTATTTGGTTGCAAGTGTTTTGTTCTTAAGACTCATCCTGAACAGCTGTCAGAATTTGATCTAAAAGCTGATGAAGGAATCTTTGTTGGATATCCACTTTCCACAAAAGCCTTCATAGTCTACAATTTAAGAACAAGGGTTGTCATGGAATCTATCAATGTCTCTTTTGATGGTAAGAAGATTACTGGACTTGAAGATTTCGATGATCATGATCAGCTGAGATTTGAGAATGAAGATTTAAATTCTGATTCTGGAAATTCTGATGATTTAAATCCTGATCCTGTAAGTTCTATTGGATTAAGTTCTGATGTCATTGAAACTGTGGTAACAATTCCAAAGGAAAATGCACATGTCCAGGGGGAGCAAGCTGAAGATCCCACCACATCTCAAGACTCTCGAGAAGCATCAGAACCTGTCACTGACTTATCATGTTCTGATTCATCTAATTCTGATGAGCCAAGTACTGATAATTATGGAAGCTCTGATTCTTCAACACCTGAAAAATCAAACTCAAATTCTGAAGTTTCAAAGAGCATAACTACAGGGGGAGCATCAGAAAATGCTAATGGATACAGCATGGATCATGGAGGAGGATCCAGTTCTAGAGATCAACTTCCATCTGCAAGGAAATGGACTAAAGCACACACACCTGATTTAATCATTGGAGATCCTGAAGCAGGTGTCAGAACTAGAACTGCAACTTCAAATGAATGTCTCTATCATTCCTTTCGATCTCAGACTGAACCAAAGAAAGTGGAAGAAGCTCTTCATGATGCTGATGGGGTGCAAGCAATGCAGGAAGAGTTAAATGTATTTGAAAGAAATAAAGTCTGGACCCTAGTGCCAAGACCAAAGAACAGATCTGTTGTAGGCATAAAATGGGTATTCAGAAATAAAACTGACAGTGATGGCATAATTACAAGGAATAAAGCAAGATTGGTTGCTAAAGGCTACTCTCAACAAGAGGCTATTGATTATGATGAAACATTTGCACTAGTTTCTAGGTTAGAATCCATAAGGATCTTTTTGGTTTATACTGCTGATAAGAAGTTTAAAGTCTTTAAAATAGATGTGAAAAGTGCTTTTCTCAATGGAAAATTGGAAGAAGAGGTATATGTTGAACAACCTCCAGGCTTTGTAGATCCTAAATTTCCCAATCATGTCTACAGGCTTGACAAAGTACTTTATGGCCTTAAGCAAGCTCCAAGAGCATGGTATGACACTTTAGCTCAATTCCTTCTGGAAAGTGGATTTCAAAGAGGCACAATTGACAAGACTTTATTCTACCTCAACCATGGAAAGGACTTATTTTTGGTACAGATATATATTGATGATATCATATTTGGTTCTACAAATTCCAAACTTTGTGAGAAGTTTGCAAAGCTAATACAGTCAAGATATCAAATGAGTATGATGGGAGAACTCAGCTATTTTCTGGGCCTTCAAGTCAAGAAAAATGATGAAGGCACTTTTATCTGTCAATCCAAGTACACCAGAAATTTACTGAAGAAATTTGGAATGCAAGATTGTTCAACTACATCCACTCCCATGGCCACTGCAACCAAGTTAGATAAGGATACTGGTAAATCAATAGATATTACTAACTACAGAGGTATGATTGGCTCCTTACTCTATCTAACTACAAGTAGACCTGATATCATGTATGCTACCTATTTTTGTGCAAGATTTCAGGCTGATCCAAGAGAACCTCACTTAATAGTTGTGAAAAGAATTTTTAAGTACCTTAAGGGTACATCTGATCTAGGATTGTGGTATCCTAGGGAATCAGATTTTAAGCTAATTAATTACTCAGATGCAGATTTTGCAGGATGCAAAATAGACAGGAAAAGCACTAGTGGAAGCTGCCAATTTCTTGGAGGCAGATTGGTTTTTGGTTTAGCAAGAAACAGAAGTCAATTTCCATATCAACTGCAGAAGCAGAATATATTGCTGCAGGAAGCTGTTGTGCACAGATTCTTTGGATGAAGAATCAATTACTGGATTATGGGTTAGAATTTTAAAAAAAATCCCTATTTACTGTGATAATCAAAGTGCAATTGCTATGACAGGTAATCAAGTTCAACACTCAATGACAAAGCACATCAGCATTAGGTACCATTTCATAAGGGAACATGTGGATGAAGGTACAGTGGAATTGCATTTTGTTCCAACAGAACAACAGCTAGCAGATATCTTCACAAAACCCCTATGTGAAGCTACTTTTATAAGATTGGTAAATGAACTTGGAATGATTTCAGGTTCTTTCTTTAAATTTGCTTAGTTTTTGTTCTTATGTATCAGACTTTATGATCAGTGTTTACAGATTGTATTATCTATATGTAATCTGTGCTTAATTTGAAAATTTATTAAATGCTGATTGTTATCTGATGTGGATCTATATACTTTGATAAGTGTTTTGAATGTTCTGTGACTATTCAATCCAATGAGGATAACTTTGCTAGATGCTGACCTAGTAGTCTTTAACATTCTAGAAATCCCATGTTTGAATTAATTGTTTATGTGGAAACTCATTAACACAAGCAGATTCTGATATTGAGCTTAGTCAAGTTTACTTTGTGTATCTTATTGCTAAGTCACAAACTAGATTCTTGTTTCTTATCTGTCAAATTCTGATGTCAGTAAATCTTAAGAATGAACTAAGTGCTGATAAGCCTCACTTATCTAAAGAAAAAAAAGAATAAAAATCAGGTACTCCTTTGAGATCTAGAGTAAATATGTGAAAGGGAAGACCCAAGTGCATTGCTGGTATTAAGTAATATGCATTAGAAAAGAAAAAAATTTCTTGGTGACTTTTCACACTCTATGATTACTGGAGAAATACTCTGATAACAGCATATATTCTGATAAGCAGTCATGACTCACTTACACTTAGAAGCCACTATAAAAAGGAATTTCAAAAGATGCATAAAATGAGCACAAACAGTTGAGGTGGACTCTTGCATAAATTTGTTCTATAGTAGACATCATGACTGATGACAGATTTTAAGCATTTTTCTCAGTTATGCCTTATTTCTAAGATGTACTAAAGTTTATCAGACTTTAATCTTTATCTGATATTTTGCTGAATGCACACACACTTTCACTCCATATGAATGATGAAAATTACTGTGGTGATTAAGTTGTTGTTGACAAACAGTTAAGTGTCATTTACATAAATTATGAGGACAAGTTCTGATGGAAGTTCTGATGATTAAACTCTGAAGAAAACAAGTCATTATTTGTATGAAGAATTATAGAACAAGATATTCACTTTTTGAGTACAGAAGCCATGTTCTGATGACTATTAACATCTGATATAAGTTAAGTTCTGATATTAAATCCTGATGGAATCCTTGATGCTTACGTGGCATTATTCTTTACTTGAATTATTTGTGGTAAAATCTGAAATAGTCATATTTAAATCATAATATATTTGGGTAAGATAAAAATAGTCATAATCATTTTGGGTTAGTGGTAAACGTATATGTCTTGAAAAATTGCATGTGCACGACAATTATTGCCTATTTTACGTGCCCATTAACTCCCGCTCTAACCATTTATTGACTGTTCACACGTTGCCATGTGTAAAGTGTATCTCATGCTTCAAGAATATAACTGTTAAGTGGAGAGAGTATATATATGGGAGTTGATTTTCTAATCTTTTACTTACTTTTCTATTCTTATCTCTTTTATTCTCTCTCTTTCTAATATTCTCTGAAGCGTTTTCTTTCAGGACTTTTAACAAACACTTTGCAAACACCCTCTTTCTCACTTAATTTCTTACAGAGATGGCACCAAAAGACGTGATTTTCAATGGAGCTAAGATTTTTCCTAACAACTACCCCGCCATTCTTAGTAAGGCTAAAGCTCCATCGGAACTTCACTTCATTCAGGATTTTCTCGCTAATTCTGATATTGGGTTCGCTCTGACCCAACCTGATGCAGTCTCTGGAACTCAAGTGCTGGAGTTCTGGAGAAATGGAGTATATGATGATGGTGGTGCTCAAGGGTCCCCAATTATAATCTTTACAATAGGGGAGGATGATCATGTTGTAAGTTTGGCTACAGTACGCTAAGCACTTCAGTTGCCTGAAAATAAAGCTTATACAACTGTTGAGTAGCTCATTCTTCAAAATATGATGGCCAGTCTGGGGTATGAAAAAACATTGGCAAAGCTGGGTCAATTGAAGAGACCTTACATAAGGAGGGAATGGAGTTTCTTCTTTGACTGCATCACCAAGGCTTTTGCCAACAAATGTTCTAACTTTGATGCAATCCCTATATTCAGTCAACAAATCGGGTATGCTCTCATTAATCAAACTGATTTTGATTATGCAAGTGTTGTTTTAGGTTTCATTGGGGATAGGATGATAGAAGATAGTAATACTGTCTATTTTGCTATATTCTATCAGCTTATTTATAGTTTTTGTTGTGATGATAAGCCCCAACCAGCTAGTGAATTAATTCCATCATTCAGACTAGCTAAAAGAGCTTTTAATGACTTATTATCTAGTGATAATAAGAAGGTTGTGTTAAGACCCCTCCGAGTTCCTTTATCTATCAAACAGGCCTTAATAACCTTTGATCCAGTTAAATACACTGCACTATATCCTGATATCCAATCATCAGAACCTCAACCGTCAGCACCTACCACCTCTACACAAAAATCTCAAACTTCTCAACCATCAGCACAAACAACCAGACCTTCATCTTCCAAACCTTCTAAGAGGACAAAGTCTGTTCTTCAACCTCTATAAAAGAGAAGGAAGATGATTCTCAAGGATGAGTCTGAGAGTGAAGAGGAAACAATTGAAGCACGGGTTCATGCATCTGAACCTGTGACATATGTAGATGAGAATGTTACTTTTCAGAAAGAAACAACAGCTCAAAGTACTGATACTTTGAAAAGAAAGAAATCTGTAAGTTCTGTTGTTGCTGAAGCAACTCCTTCATTGGCAAGGAGATTGAAGAAAATGAAGGCTAGGAGGTATTTGGCTAAGGTTCCATCATAAGATACTGAAGAAGCTGAGGAAGGGGATCAGGAATCTCTGATCTCACAAGAACCAGTTATCATTGAAGCCCTTCCAGCTCAAGCCAAAGATACTGCTAATGATACAGTTGTTACCCCTCCTGTCTCTCCTATTAAAGCTACATATGATGCTAAAGAAAAAACTTAAAATTCTAAAATAGATATTCATAATTTGAATATACCTGAATTTCTTTATCTGGAAGCTCCATCTACATCAAAGACACCAGCTCTGGAGATAAATTCTGATCCTCAGAATTTAGATGATGTTATTCCTGAATCTTCAGTTGCTTCACACACTTTTGAGCTATCAGAACAACATGAGTCTTCCTCAAGTTCTGATGACAGTGTTTCTGCTGAGCATCTGGTTCCTAATCTGGGCAAGGAAGAATTGCTGAAGAAATTTGTTGAAAAGGAAGCACCTATTCCTTGGGAGGATACTCACAGAGGTGTTGAGTGGACCAAGAAGTGGAATGTATCAGATTTTATTCCATGTTATAAAGTTCTGACAGAGCATATTGCAAAAGCTGATCAGTTGCTCACAAATGCTAATTTTAAGACATAATTCAAGATCACAGCTCTGACAACAAAACATCTTCAAGGTCTACATACTTCTACTCATGAAAAGGTTGATACACTCAGAGAAAAAAGATGATAAGCTCGATCTACAGCTCAAGCTTGATAAGAACAGGTATATCAAACCTATTTCTGAAAAAGTTGAAGCCATTGAGAAAACTCAAGAGGAGCAACAGGCCCAAATTGCTAAGTACCTGGCTAATCAAGCTTCTCAGAAAGCTTAATTGGATGAAATCCAATCTTCAGTTGAACTTCTTCTTTCTCTCTTACTTCCTGATGATGTGAATGCTCAAAGACTGAAGTCAAGTGCTGATAAACAAAGTCTGATGTCAAGTTCTGATATTCTGATTCAGTCAGGATATGAAGACTCTCAGAAGTTTTTGCAAACTCTGAAGTTAAAGGGGAAACAGACTACTGTTTATTATAAAAATCCTAAAATCCAGACACTTGATGAGTAGATAGCTAGAAGATTATTTCTGAAACACAATCCAGGAATGGATTTAGAAACTCTCAAGGAGGAAAAAGCTAAATTTTCTGAGAAGACAAATCTTAAGTCTAAAGCTTCTGATGCAAAGAAACCTCCAAGGCCTAAGGAAAAAGGTATTGTGATCAAGGAAAAGTCAAATTCTGAAACTTCAAAGTTCAAGACTAGATCACAGACTGAGAGTGATCCCAAAAACAAAGGGAAATGAAAAGTTGATGAACCAACCAAGCCACTGGACTTGAAAACTTCTCAAGATCTGATGAAACCAGTGTGCAAAATGGTTCAAGTAACTGATGATAATCTTGTTCAAGATAAAACTGTTTAAATTCTGAAAAGAAGAAAGATAATTGAAGAATCTAAAACAACCTATGACACTGCTCAAGTTGTTGTTCAGAATAAAGGACAACAAGGTACAGAAGAAACAACAAATTCTGATCAAGCTATCAAGACGTCAACTACTGACAATGCTCAAGTTGATTTGAAGAAAATGACAATTGCTGATAAGAAGAAGCTGTTATGGCAGAAAGCTACTCCAGTTGAACTAAAATCCAATCTCATGATTAATCAACTCGCTATATTTGGGTTGAGAGCCAAGCAACCTAGAGATAGAGCTGGATTAGGTTCTGATGAAGAGAAGATTCAAACAGGAGTAGAGGTTACTCTAAGAGATCCTTTCATGTTGACAGACAAACCATATGAACAAATTAAACAAAGGCACCTTGACAAGGTGTTTTCTGCTCAAATTATGATAGATGCTCATGACAAAGAGAATCTAAAAGAGAAATTGATCTTATTTCTCAATGATGGAAGGACTTACAGACTAACTGATACTGATGTATTAAAGAAGTCTATCAAAGAGCTTCAACATATTCACTATCTTCTGGAAGTAAAATCTGATGTTACAAGAAGATGGTCAGAATACATTTTGAAGGCTATAAGAGATCTATTCAAAATATCTGGTACAAATACTTCTCATTACAGTCCAATGATTACTGAAGGTGATGGAAGTGAAATTCCTATGCTGAAGAATTCTGCTAAGGTGGAAGTTATTCTGAAAGGAAGATGCTTATGTTATAATGAAAACTCTTCACATCCTAAGGTTATCAGACTTGGTGATGGACTTGAAAGAACATCCATTCAAGCTCTCAGAACAACCATTTATCAAATTGGTGATAGTAAAAAAGAAGAACTGATGCAGGTCAAAGCACAGTTAGCGGAAGTTCTGAGGAAAGCTGAAGATAATCTGATAAATGATTTTGTTAAGAATCATTATAGATTCAGATTGATTCAGTGATGTTGGTAAAGCTTGATGTTTTATAAGTTGTAATTAATAGTCTTATTAAACTCTTATTGCATTTGAACTTAAATGTTTTTGACATCATCAAATCTATTAACTTGTACATTTTTGCATAATTTACAAGTTAGGGGAGATTGTTGGATATATTTGAGATGTCGTATTTAATATGTTTCATGTTTAGTTTTCAGATCTTAACAAACAAGAAATATCAGTTCTTACTGGAATCAGGACTTACTGGAAGTCAGGACTTAAGGATATCAGGACTTAGATTATTAGAAGATAATATCAGAAGATGGATATCAGAACTTAAGTACTGGAGGACTAATAGTTAAGGAAGGAAGCTGATTTACAGGAAAGAAGATCGAGACTAATACAGAAGAAGATATGCATGGAAAGAGTTAGAGGACTAGAAGAATTATATAAGATATCTGATTGATATATTTTAGGAGACATAATTATATTCCATATCAATTAGAAATTATCTTCTAACTGTGTGTCTATATAAACACAGACATAGGTTTACACTATATGTGTTACGATCATCGAGAAGATCATACATTGTAACCTAGCAGCTCTCGTGATATTTGTTCATCACTGAGAGAGGACAGTTCCATTGTAACAGAGTTTATTATATCAAATATATATGTTTTCTGTTACTTGTGTTCTAAATCGATTTGATTGTATTCTACACTGTATTCAACCCCCTTCTACAGTGTTGTGTGACCTAACAGGTGATTTGCCAAGTTTTTTGTTAATGAGATATCTGTTTTGAGTATAGCATGAAGTGTTGACAGCTTCTTCCCAAAAACTTGTTGGCAGTTTAGCATCCTACAGTATTGTTCTAGCAGCCTTTACTAGTGTTCTATTCTTTCTCTCAACTACCCCATATTATTGAGGTGTTCTAGCAGCTGAGAATTCTTAAACAATGCCCTTGTCTTTGCAGAATTCTGTTAAAGTTACACTTCTGAATTCTGTGCCATTATCACTCCTCAATCTTTTCACACAATTATGATCTTCAGCCTACATCTCAATCTTCTTCAAGTGTTCAATTATGATGTGTGGAGTCTCATCCTTAGAATGCATAAATTCTACCCATGTGTACCTTGAGTAGTCATCCACCATCATAAGTGCATATTTCTTCCTTGAAATTGACAAGACATTAACTGGTCCAAATAAGTCCATTTGAATAAGTTCCAAAGGTGCACTTATGAAATTCACAGTTTTACTCTTGTGACTTGACTTCTTCATTTTGAGCAAACTCTAGATTTGGCATGTCTCTCACTAACTCCTTTCTAAATAGGGTATTAATTGCCTTGTAATTCAGGTGAGAAAGCTTTTTATGCCACAACTTGCTTTGTTTTTCAGGTGCTTTGGTGTAGAAGCAACAAATTCCATCCTCATTTGCTGAGTCTAGGTCTGCAACAGGTATGCTTCCCTTCCTTGCTCCTTTCAAAATAGTTTCACCAGTCTTTTTGCTGATAATTAGGCATTCTCCTTTGTCAAATAAAACATTGAATCCTCTATATGTAAATTGGCTGACACTCAGGAGATTCACCTTAAGACCAGCTATGTAACAACCCAAATCCGGGGTCAAGATTTGGTGTCACTAAACAATCTTTACATAAAACAAAAGAATATTCAATTAACCCCTTGAATCCAGATCATTTACATGTTATGGTATGAAACAAGAATCTAACCTTCTACAACCCGCAACAACTAGAATACAAGTGTAAATACCTTGGTACTAATGCTCTTGTCATATTCTTTTAACTTTTTCAACCTCTCCCAGCGGAGATTTCTCTAACTTTTGCTGTTTAACAAAGCTATGCACTTTTATCCTTATCTGTTTCTGGCAGAATTAAGAAATTACAAAGCAAGAGTGAGCCAAAAATGCCCAGCAAGTATATAATTTGAGTTTCAAGCATTAGTATCAAAAGAAAACTTCCAGACAAAATCTTAAAACAATTTTTAAACAATTCTATTTATTTGAGTGAGTTGAGCGAGTAACGTTGGCTGTCACCAGCCTTTAACTATAAACCCAACAGTGACAAGCGATTTCCCGATTCATCTCCTGAATCAGGGTTTTGTCCAGTTTTGGAATCATAAAACCTTTCGAGAGAGAATGTCGTTAATGGCGATCAACAACAAATTAGAATGGACACTAGAAACCAACATATGTACTATACCCTGCTGATCAGTCAGGATACAGTGCAGATCTATACCCAACTGTATAGATCTATTCAGGTACCTAGGCATTATCGCCCAAGGGTCCGGTCCATCCCCGGCCCATAGGGTACAGCTCATCGCTGGCCCTCACAATAACCATCCAGCCCATGGAGTATTTTGATATCAAATCGTTTTGAATTCAAAATATCCCAATTCAGGGTTCGTAAATAACCCGAAAGAATGGGTATTTGCTCAAGAGAGCAATCGAATTATAAGAACAAGAATAAAAGGATCATGCATAATAAGAGTAATTGCAGCGAAATGTAAAACAGTTAACTATTCTGAACTTAGAATAGGAACTGTTATGGATTAAAACTAATATATATAATTGCTGTATTTAATACTAAGGAACGTGAGCTTCGAGGCTCGATTTGACTGCTCTTGTGTTTCATGACTCAATCTGCCTTAACAAGATGCCTACGTACCTTGCTGATTGCCAAGGATCAAGTCAAAAAACGTAGTTCTGATTTGTGGGGTGAGGCCCCTTATATAGATGTGGGAGTCCTTGAATTGGACTTGGTATAGGAGACTTGGTGGACAAGCCTCAGAATTAGGATAGACTTAGGAGTCCTAGGAAGTAGGAAGCTGATTCCTTATCCTTTTAGGTCCCCTTGAGGCTAATCTATAAGGATTTATATCCTTATCGGGACTCTTCTCAACAGCTGATTTTTCCCTTATTAATTAATTACGAAATTAATTAATAATCAGGGCTTTTGGGCCTTTTTTATTCCACCAGGCCTGATCTGGTCCATCAGGCTTAACCTTTCTGGTCTGAGTTTCATATATCTTTTTATTGGGCCTAGCAGCCCACAGTTTGTACAATTAATGCAGTATTTAATTATACAATCATAATTTATTTATCCCTATCATTTGCCCCCCAACTTTTGGGAAACATTGATTAGGTTTCGCAGAAGTTAAGTCTATTCGTTCCCTTACAGGGTTTCGTTTTTGCGTAAAGTGTGGAGCGACCTACACATTCACAATGAATCTTCCTTTTATTCAGAAATTATCTTAATTTCCAGGAATTTTTCCATAATTTTCTGGGATTTATCCTTAATTTCTGGATTTTTTCCCTAATTTTCCGGGATTTATCCTTAATTTCTGGATTTCCCCCTAATTTTCTGGGATTTATCCTTAATTTCTGGATTTTTCCCTAATTTCTGGATTTTTCCCTTAATTTCTGGGATTTTTCCCTAATTTTCTGGGATTTATCCTTAATTTCTGGATTTTTCCCTAATTTTCTGGGATTTTTCCCTAATTTTCTGGGATTTATCCTTAATTTCTGGATTTTTCCCTAATTTCTGGATTTTTCCCTAATTTTCTGGGATTTATCCTTAATTTCTGGATTTTTCCCTAATTTTCTGGGATTTTTCCCTTAATTTCTGGATTTTTCCCTAATTTTCTGGGATTTATCCTTAATTTCTGGATTTTTCCCTAATTTTCCGGGATTTATCCTTATTTTAATATTTTTCAGAAATTATTTAAGGAATTTCCTTATTTTTTATGATTTTCCAGGATTTTTCTTCCTTTTCTTTTTCTTCCTTTTTTCTCTCTTCTCTCTTTTTTTTTTTTTTATACAATTTTCGACCAGGAATCCATTCGACCAGGATCCTGGTCGAATTAGCCTTTGTCGTGCCTTGGTCGAAGGGAATTCGAGGAGGGTACATTCGACCTCACTTCCTGGTCGAATTTCGACCAGGATTTTTGCTTTGTATTTTTTTTTTTTTTTTTTTTTGAGCAGAAATCTTCGACTAGGAATTTTTGTCCCTTTCGGTCAGGATTCCTGTGTTTCTGACCGAATTAACCACCTTTCTTTGCCTTGGTCGAAGCTATTTCGGGCAGGAGTGTTTCGAGCAGAAGTCCTGGTCGAATTTCGGCCAGGATTTTTTCTACCCCCTTGTTCTTTTTTCGAGCAGGAAAGTTTCGGTCAGGATGTTGGGTCAGAATTCTATATTTTGACCGAATTAGCCACCTTTCTTGCCTTGGTCGAAGCAATTTCGAGCAGGATTGTTTCGACCAGGGTTTTCATTTGATTTCTAGTCGAATGAGTTTAAATTCTGGTCGATTTATGCTTAATTTTTTGCCTTAATCGACAGAACTTTGATCTCAGGTTATTCGAACAAAATTTCCTCACTTTTTCTGGTCGAATGGGTCAGGAATGATTTTTTTCATATCCTTTTACCTTGAAGTTGGGCCACATGTTTGGGCTGGATTTTTTGGGCCACCCTCTTAATGGGTCTTCATCCAGGGCCCATTTCTTAAATCTGGGCCTTATTTGTCAACTAATTGGGCCCTCTTTCTGGGCTTTCAATTTGGGCCAAAAATTTAGCTGGGCTTCTTTTTTATTGGGCTTCAGAGGCCTTTCAATTGGGCTCCCAACTCTGGGCTTTCAATTTGGGCCAAAAATTTAGCTAGGCTTCTTTTCACCCTTTTTTCCTAAAAATCAAGTGGGATTCATACAAGGCTTTTCAAACACTTGGGTTGTCAACTGGGCATGATTATTTCCTCAGGAACATTTTGGTCTTGATAAATATTTTTTGACCGAATTAACCTCCTTTTCTAGCCTTGGTCGAAGCCTTTTCGATCTCAACTAATTCGACGATGAATACAACATGAAACCTGATCGAATTGGGTCTGGGATTTGGGATATATTACTTTCTGTGACTCCATATATTTGATTTGGGCCCTAAGTCTGGGCTGGATTTTTTCCAATCTCAAATTTGAGCCTAAGATTTGGGCCTGAATTCTTTTATGGGTACTTTATTTTTGACCCTGGGCCTTTTCCAAACCAGGCCTTTACCTTGGCCCTTCCCCTTTTTTGACTGGCTTTTTGTATTAGGCCCCCTACTTTTAACTGGGCTTCTTTGGTCCACCCTAAATTGGTCTTTAATTTGGGGCCATTTAATTTTCTGCTAATTGGGCCCTTTTCTGGGCTTAGCTCTTATTGGGTTGATCTTTGCCCTAAACCTGGGCTAGATTTATGAAACCTTGTATTGGGTTTCAACTTGGGCCCTTCTGGGCTTTGATCTTTAATTGGGCACTTAGTATTGACCCTGGGCTTGATTTATTGATCCCTATACTGGGTTTTTTTCTAACTCAAGTAGGATTAGGCCTTATTTTTGGGCCTTCATTTATCCAAATCCTTTTTGGATTTGGGACTTATTTCTGGTTTTTGAAGATAATACTCATATATATTTTCTTCCAGTTTTTGGACCCCGGGTGCTGGGCTTTGAATATTTGGGGCCCTTATCTGGGCTTGACATACTTCCAGGCCCCACAAGTTTTAACCTTTTTTTTTGAATTGGGCCTTTTTATAGGGCTTTCATATCATGCATCTAATTTAATTGCCATGCCATAGAGATTCAAACATATTTCGAAAAATTCTCTGAGCTTCAAAAATTGTTTGGGATTCATCCCTTACACAAGTCTTAATAAACTTCATAATAAGACATATAAATCCTAAGCAAAGCTTCAAGGTGCTTTTCAACCTACTCTCCATCATGACAAGTGAGAATCGTATCCAACTGCCCTACACATAGTAAACCTTCAGGTTTTGTGCATGCCAAGTTCTCGGGACTTCAAAACCATCCATAGTCTCCAGCTTGTAGGTTCCTCTACCCTGAACACTCTTGACTCTGTACGGCCCTTCCCAATTCGGGGCAAGCTTCCCTTTTTGTCCTACACCAGATGCTTCTATCTTCCTCAAGATTAGATCGCCTTGTTTAAAAAACCTTTCTTTAACCCTTAGGTTGTAGTAGAATGAAGCTTTTTTCTGATATTCTACTATCTTTGCATGTGCTTTATCTCGCACTTCATCAATTAAATCCAGGGCTAATCTCTGCCCTTCCTCATTTTCTTTCTCATCGAAAGCCTGAATCCTTGGAGAGGAATGTGATATCTCCACGGGAACTACTGCTTCCGCCCCATATGCCAACATAAAAGGAGTTGCATCTGTCGTGACTCTACAAGTAGTCCTGTAGGCCCATAATATTGGAAGTATCTCATCTACCCAATTATTTCTTGACTTCTCGATCCTCTTCTTTAGTCTATCCAGGATTATCCGATTTGCTACCTCCGCTTGCCCATTGGCTTGCGGGTGAGCCACAGAGGTGAACCGTAACTCAATTTCATTTTCTTCGCAATACTTCTTGAATTCCTTGTTGTTGAATTGTGTTCCATTGTCAGTGACGAGGATACGGGGAATTCCATATCGGCACATAATGTTTTCCCACAGGAATTGTGCAACCTGCTTAGTTGTGATTTTGGCCAAAGGTTTGGCTTCGATCCACTTGGTGAAATAATCAATGGCTACAATCAGAAACTTCCTTTGTGCTGTGGCCATAGGAAAAGGCCCTAGAATATCCATCCCCCACATAGCAAAGGGAATAGGTGAGTTGATAGAGGTCAGCATCTCGGGGGGTTGTCTGGCGACTGGTGCATGCTTCTGACAACGATCACACTTCTTTACATATTCTTTGGCATCAGCCATCATTTCTGGCCAATAGAAGCCTAAACGAGTTATCTTATGAGCCAAGGCCCTGCCCCCCAAGTGTTGCCCACAAATACCTCCATGCACTTCCTCAAGAGCTAAGCGTGCCTCATCGGGCCTGAGACACCTCAAGTAAGGAACCACGAAAGATCTTTTATATAGAATCCCATCTATCAAAGAGTACCTTAGTGCTCGAACAGTTAACTTCCGTGCCTCAATTGTATCGCTTGGCAACCAACCGGTCTGAATGTGAGCCTTGATGGGATCAATCCATGACGTCCCCAAGCCTACGGGAGCCACAAGCTTAATATCTATGCTTCGTGTCTTCAAAACACGGAAGTACACACTTCCTGAACTTTCTTCAATCTCAGATGAAGCAAACTTTGATAGCGCATCTGCTTTAGCATTTTCTTCCCTTGGAATGTGTTCAACATGGCATTCATTAAATTGGGTCATCACAGCCCTTACTAGGCGAACATACTTTGCCATCGTATCATCCCTTGCTTCAAATTCTCCCTTTACCTGGGATATGATCAACTTCGAGTCTCCACGGACCTTTAAGTTTTTGACTCTAAGTGTCCCAGCTAGACCAAGGCCAGCAATCAGGGCTTCATACTCTGCCTCATTGTTTGTGGTTGGGAAGTCTAGCTTCATGGCATACTCAATTAAGAATCCATCAGGGCTTTGCAAAACCAACCCTGCTCCACTGGAATTTGTTTTTGATGCTCCATCAAAATAGAGAACCCAATATTCTTTCTCCTTGTCCCCATTGTCGACTCCCTTGTCTTGAGGTGTGGTATCTTCCTGCCCCCCGACTTCTTGGTTGGGTATGGTACATTCCACCACGAAGTCAGCTAGTGCCTGGGCTTTTATGGCCATACGTGGCTTATACTTGAGATCGAACTCTCCCAACTCTATTGCCCACTTAATCAGTCTCCCACTTGCCTTGGGACTGTGAATGATATTTCTCAGTGGCTGATTTGTTAGCACTTCAATTTGGTGAGCTTGAAAATAAGGACGCAGCTTTCTTGAAGCCATTACCAAGGCTAAAGCGAATTTCTCAACGGCTGAATAATTCAACTCAGCACCATGCAAAATTTTGCTGACATAGTACACGGGTTTCTGCACTTTCAGTTCCTCCTTAACCAACACCGCGCTCAAGGCGCTCTCTGAAACAGCCAAGTACAAGAATAAAACTTCATTCAGAACTGGCTTGGCCAACAACGGGGCCTGGCCCATGTACTTCTTTAACTCTTCAAATGCCTTCTGATTTTCCTCACTCCATACAAAGTCTTTGATGTTCTTTAGTGACTTGAAAAATGACAAGCACTTGTCTCCTGACTTGGAGATGAATCGTCCTAACGCAGCAACCCTTCCTGTGAGTTTCTGAACATCCTTGACAGTTTTTGGGGGTTCCATGTCCAGGATTGCCTTTATTTTATCGGGGTTAGCCTCAATTCCCCTCTTTGAGACCATCAATCCCAAGAATTTTCCAGATCCTACTCCGAAAGCACACTTCGTAGGATTCAACATCATCTTGTGGTACCTCAGGACCTCAAAAGCTTCCCTCAAATGGGTTATATGATCAGTCTTTACTAGACTCTTGACTAGCATGTCATCAACATAGACTTCCATAGTCTTCCCAATAAGATCCTTAAAAATTTTATTCACCAACCTTTGATAGGTGGCTCCTGCATTCTTGAGACCAAACGCCATAACAAGATAACAATAAACACCAAAGTCAGTGATAAATGATACCTTTGGAATGTCATCCTTATGCATTTTGATCTGGTTGTATCCGCTAAACCCATCCATGAAACTCAGCATCTCATGTCCAGCGGTGGCATCAATCAAAGTATCAATTCTAGGCAGCGGAAAACAGTCTTTGGGGCATGCATCATTCAGATCGGTGAAGTCTATACACATCCTCCACTTTCCATTAGCCTTCTTCACCATTACAGGGTTTGCTAACCACTCCGGAAATTGAATCTCCTCAATGAAACCAGCCTCTAAGAGCTTTTCCACTTCCTGCTTTATAGCCTCTTGTCTTTCCGGGGCAAAATTTCTTTTCTTTTGTTTCACTGTCTTCCGGCTTGGATCCACGTTTAACTTGTGAGTAATTAACTCCGGGTCTATGCCTGGCATATCAGCTGCTGACCATGCAAACACATTACTATTTTCTTGCAAAAATTTCACTAACTTCCCTCTAAGGGGCTCCTCTAATGTGGCTCCAATGAAAGTCATCCTCTCAGGATTCTTGGGATCTAAAGGAACCGAAACCAATTCTTCTGCTGGCCTTCCTCTATTCTCATCATTTTCTCGAACATCCATATCTTCAATAGGAAGAACCTGCCCCCCGACTCCATCTGCCCTCAAAGAGGCCACATAACAGCTTCTAGCCATTTTTTGATCTCCTCTCTCTTCTCCAATCCCGTTTCGGGTGGGAAACTTCATGATTGAATGGTAGGAAGAGGGGACTGCCTTGAAGGCATGTATCCCTGTTCTCCCCATGATAGCATTATAAGTTGAACTAGCCTTTACCACCACAAAATCCAGCATCTGCGTTGTTTGCCTTGGCTCCGTACCTATGGTGGTTGGCAATTTAATTATCCCTTCCACAGGACATTCTACTCCAGCAAATCCATATATCGGCATGTCGGTTGGTGTCAACTGGGAGTCGTTATACCCCATCCTTAGAAAGGTGTCGTGGAGCAAGATATCCACAGAAGCACCATTATCCACAAGGACCGTTTTCCGCTTCTTGCCTCCAGTGGGCTCATTACTTACTACGGTCTTCCTCATGCTTTCTTCAACCTTTCAATTGCCTACACTCATCGGTGTCATGGCCAACATCTTTGTGAAACCTGCAATACTTGCTCTTATCTAGCTTGGCTGGATCGGCCTTCAAGGGCTTAGGCCAACGAACATCTCGATCTTTCTCGATCTCCATCAAGATCTGGCTTCTGGGAGCATTCAGCTTAGCGTATTCGGTGAAATTTTGCCCAGGTCCTCCCTTCTTGGGGGTTGAATCAGGGTTTTGTTCGGTTTTAGGATACTTATCCTTAGCGATATACTCCAGATCAGTTTTCCGCTTCTTGCCTCCAGTGGGCTCATTACTTACTACGGTCTTCCTCATGCTTTCTTCAACCTTGATATACTTCCCTGCCCTCTCTTGGAGCTGCAACATATTTTCAGGGGGACGTTTGGCCAAGGACATCTTGAAAAACTCATCCCTAGTTCCTTGTTGCAGTGCTATCATAGCTACCTTATCATCAAGGTCTGGGACTTTTAAAGCCTCCTTTGTAAAACGATTCAGGTAATCTCTCAAGGATTCCTTAGCTTCTTGCACAATACTCATAAGAGATGCTGAACTTTTCTCATGGACTTTTCCACTGATGAACTGCTTAATAAAAGCCTGACTTAACTCTCTGAACGATCCAATAGGGTTTGGGGGCAAGCGACTGTACCATCTTTGAGCCATACCTGACAGGGTTTGAGGGAAGGCCCGACACTTTATAGCATCATTCACGGGTTGCAGCAACAGTGCATTAGAGAATGTCCTAACATGATTAGCGGGGTCTCCCGTGCCATCATAGGCTTTGATAGTGGGCATCTTGAATTTCCTTGAGATATGGGCATTCATTATCTCTTCTGTGAAGGGTGGAGTTGGATCATCAGGATCTCCAAGGGGAAGGAGATTGCTTGGATCAGTTCTTGGGACAACAGCCCTTCTTCTTACCGGACCATCCAGGTCTATGACAGGAGGAGGATTTCTCCCCCTAGGAGATATCTCGGGTCTGGTGGCCTGGTGAGCCTCCAAATCACGCCTCAGCCTTTGGATTTCAGCCTCATGAGCCCTGATCCTTTCCTGCACTTCTTGGGGATTCGCCCCTGGGGTGCTTTGGGGGCGTTGCCTTCCATCGGTCATTGGCTCTTTTCCAGGACGCCTCCTTCTCGGGGCCACTTCATCATCCGAAGATTCGGAGTCTCTCTCAGTATAAGGACCATAAAATTCCCGATCCTCAGGAATAGGACCCAAACCTCGTATATAGGGGGGTGACTGCCCTCGTGCTTCGCCTCGCCTAGCATATCCGCTTCCTCCAACCTCAGGGCGAAGGGGCATCCCATAAGGGGGGTTAGTGGTAACAATAGTTGAATATTCATACCCGACGGGTCGAGAATTCACAGGTATATGTATTTGTTGAACTTGAGGATTCGTACCTTGAATAGTCGGGGGAGTTGTCCCTTGTGGCTGAGGATGAGTTGCCCCTGTCTGGGCTTCCCCCTGAGTAGATGCATAAGTTGAATGGGGAGGAACCTCCACGGTTGATGAAATCACCTGGGTTGTCTCTGATGGTGTTCCTTCCTCTAGAGCTCCAATTGTTCTCCGTGTTCTCGCCATGGTTGTTGTTGCTTCCCCACAGTCGGCGCCAAATGTTATGGATTAAAACTAATATATATAATTGCTGTATTTAATACTAAGGAACGTGAGCTTCGAGGCTCGATTTGACTGCTCTTGTGTTTCGTGACTCAATCTGCCTTAACAAGATGCCTACGTACCTTGCTGATTGCCAAGGATCAAGTCAAAAAACGTAGTTCTGATTTGTGGGGTGAGGCCCCTTATATAGATGTGGGAGTCCTTGAATTGGACTTGGTATAGGAGACTTGGTGGACAAGCCTCAGAATTAGGATAGACTTAGGAGTCCTAGGAAGTAGGAAGCTGATTCCTTATCCTTTTAGGTCCCCTTGAGGCTAATCTATAAGGATTTATATCCTTATCGGGACTCTTCTCAACAGCTGATTTTTCCCTTATTAATTAATTACGAAATTAATTAATAATCAGGGCTTTTGGGCCTTTTTTATTCCACCAGGCCTGATCTGGTCCATCAGGCTTAACCTTTCTGGTCTGAGTTTCATATATCTTTTTATTGGGCCTAGCAGCCCACAGTTTGTACAATTAATGCAGTATTTAATTATACAATCATAATTTATTTATCCCTATCAGGAACGAATAAATATCTGCAGTATTTTAAAAGAAAAATCAGGAATACTTGCCTCGATAAGCTTTAATCGCTATTACTAGTTGACTTTGGTTTGACTTGATCCAAAGAATTTAGCATAAAGATCAAAGTTTCCTTCTAATGTTTGTGAAAACATTTCCGTGTGACTCATCAGGTAATATCTGAATCATTGTCAACAAGTTGCCGATCTGTACCTATGTCAGATCCACTATCCGCAGATGCATCCAGGTTTATTAGTCCTGGGGCGGTAGACACTGACCACTGACATATGGCTATTGGATCAATATCCTCTCCTAACACCTATAAAGGTAATTGGTCCAGTAAAGAACCTTGAACTATTGAATATGACCGTAAAATGGTCGAAACTCTTGTTTCTGTCAACTCATCCTTTGTGTGTATAACCTTTCCCTGTGCATCAAGAATTTTTTATGTTTGAGGTGGTGACACTACATCGGATACCCTGGCCGACAGGGGAATTTCAATAAACACACCATGTTGAGAGGATGAATCTAGTAACTATTTTGTGCCTTTTCAGCCATTACATCTTTTTGAGAAGATGTATGGGAGCTAGCAGTTGTCTCAGATTTGATATATTTCAACTTTGTAGGAGACAGAGCTGCTGGGTTGAATTCAGAACCTTCCTTATGTGGTGCACTAAGGCACTTTCTCCCTCACGCTCATTTATACTTCATCTTAGGGGTAAGAGAGTGTTGGTTGGTTCTGTTTATGTGTTTGTCTTTACAGTCTGGGATAGAAGTTGTGGGTTTTCAACCTCATGACTATCAAATGAAAAGAATGCCATTGGAGGTTGAACCTGTATCACAGAACATATGGCAATATAGAGATAAAATGCACTTAAGATCTATAATGAATGAAAATTATGCATTTAATCTTTTGAGAGAAATGATGTACAATAGTGATTTCAAAAGATTTTAATGAAATAAGCAATCACTAAGGTAGAAACAAGCTTGATTTTCTCTTAAAACTGTTCGAGTACACAAGTTCATTTTTATGCCTAAAAAGATAAATGATTTGACAAGACACAGACTGATGACCTAGCAGTATTAAGAAGAGAAAGAAAGATTTTTTCTTTTAATATGAATAAGTTTTTGTAAAAGTATTGATCACTTAGGGTAAAGTCTAAGCAATTCTCATTCATGTCAAAAGCTCCATAATCTATCTTTATAAGATTATAATCAACAAAATTGTTTATTGATAAATAATCTTAATAAGACTGACTATGCTACTAATTTCAAATTGTAGTGAATCTGTTAGATATAGCAAAGCATATAAATTCACTATAACTTAAAATCTCACAATTATCTGCAATAAAATATTAACAATATATCATTGTCTGATACTTGTCAAGTACTTTCGATACCAATAATTATGTTGCATCCTATTTTAAATATTAAAATAAGATATCAATGAATTAAATACCAATTATCTATCAAAAAGACATCAACATTCAATTTCATATATCGTACAATTGTTAACTCCTAACAACTGTAATATCTCAAACAATATTGGTTCGATAAATAAAGCAACATTAACCAACATTGACTTGTTTACAATCTTAGAAAAATATTCTAAGTTCCATATACTTTGATCCATTGAGTATTGCATCTATTATCAAAGTGTTTAGGAATTTGCAAATAAGTATAAAAATTATTCTAGGTGAACAACATATGGTTACTTCTAATAAAGCAAAATCTTCATTGACCATAGTTGTACTTCAAGAGATATTTTTATACTTTTTATATTAGTATAAGTGACTGAGGATAAATATTGATTGCTTAGAGGAGTTCTAAGTAATGTCACAAATACTAATACTTCACAATTAGTTCATAGTTAAACTCTGAACTAAGTATCATTGACTGATATGAGTCAAGAATTAGCACACAACTAATCATGCTACAATCATGATTCTGATTTCAGTGAATTCTTGAGATATAAACATTACTAAATTTACTAAAACCAAAATGTCATAATTAACTTATAACACACAAGTTACAATCAATATACTAGATATCAATTGTTGACAAATTTAGTTATAATCAATCATGTTGCTTATTTATTTTAAGTTAGTTTGAATTATAGAGCAAATAAAATCATTGAATTGCTTCAATTTCCATAATCCAAACTACCCAAAATAGATACTAAATAAATAAATACTAAATATCTATGAATTAGATACTATCACTTAAATATTTTCATAATTATCCTTGAATAATCACCAATAGGATATATGACTTATATACATGGAAATCATTCTCTAGATAATTAGAAATTTTAGAAATACTTTTTAAGCATATAAAATATTGAGAGTTTTATACACATAACTTAGAAAATACTTCAACTTTTAATATCAGTGATTTTAGAAATAAGCATTGATTACTTAGAATAAAAATTCTAAATAATATCACTAATACTAAAAGTACCACAATTATTCGTACATGATACAAATAACTATGTTGCATATTATTTTAATACAATTCAAATTATGAGACTGATATGGAATTGAATTGACTACAGTCATAATTTAAATCAATTAAAATAAAATTTAAACTTAATGTTATAATACTTAACTACCACAAATGTAAATGACATTGTAATCATGATAATCAAGATAGTAGCACTAAGTACGAGGTATTGGATTACTGATAAATTCACAAGTCCTTTAAATATTGAAGATTTAATACTAGTGAACTTATATGAAGAATTACTTACAGATGGGATTTTCAACAAATATGCAATGAATGATATCCCACACTTACAAACCAGTCTTGAAAATTAACTTTAACAAGTTATTTAATAAATGTTTCTGTCAGTAATTCTTTGACTAAAGACATGCTCTCTAAAGTAATGATATCTGGTGTGAAGGTGCCTTGTCATAGAGTGTTCACATAGTTGTTAGATTTGAGGTTGTTTCTTATCATAACAAGAAATCAATAACCTTTCATGAAGTTGACAGCTTCCTGAGATGCTTCTCCTGTCAATTAAGTTGACAGCTTCAGAGATGCTTCTCCTGTCTTTCTTACAACCTGCATAATCTGTATCTATATAGCCAAACATGTTAAGCATAGTATCTTTAGGGTACTTTACTCCAAGAGTTGGTAGTCCCTTAAGATATCTAATAATCTTGTTAATAGCTATAAGATTGGATTCTCTAGGATCCACTTGGAACCTTGCATATTGGCATCTTGAAAACATTACATGTTGTTTATTATCATTTAAGTAAAAGAGTGAGCTCATCATACCTCTATAGCTTGTCATTATACCTGAGTTGCACTGATCAAGCTTTAGTGGTTTCTATTGGTAAGTAGTCTTGGCATGTTCAGAATCTTCCAAATTTTGCATCTTCAAAAGATCCATAACTTACTTGTATTGCCATCATTCTTTTGGTTTACTTGTGCTCCTAAAAGAATTGTTCTTTTGGCTTGCTTGAGCTCCTAAAAGAATTATCCTAATGGCTTGTTTGACGTAATTCCAACAAGAATTGTAACCTTTCCAACATGCTCCTCCATACCTACTTTACAATTACTTAGCAAATAATCTTGCACAAGTTTTTGTTAGTAGACCAACATATAACATTATCATTATATGATATCACATATATAACATTATGTTTGTGCCTAGTGATAAGAGAGTTATTAATCTGACGACTCTACTAGTCCATATTAAACTGTAACTTCAGTTAGAGTGTCATACCATGTCCTTGACGATTGCTTGAGTAGTATACTAGTTCATACCAACCTGAAGTGAACTTGTGAAGAAGAGATATACAGAGTCCAATTGATCTGCTATTGCAAAGTCTATGAACTATTTTGCATTGACTTCCTCTTTTGACTCACCAACTAGGAGTGCACTTGTACACATCTACTAGAGTCCAATTCCAAGTGTAATGTGCATCAGGTGCCTGATATGTCGTAATATCCTCAAGTCTCGTCTTTGGTGCTATCTGTTAGATACTGCTTCCTGATAATAACCTAGTATCCAGTTTGGATTTGTCCCTCGTAGCAATGCCATTGTCATCCAGTTTGACTTCTGGTTATCCTTGTACCAATTACAATATTGTCATTTGGTTTGGATACCAGCTTCCCTATAATCTGCTTGCTGACTGATTGAGCTCATCTTGCTTTGCAATCACCCAATCAATCCGGATCTATCAAAGCTTCTGTAACTTTTTTAGTTTCTTCTTCAGATAGAAAACTAGAGAAATTATCATTCGCACTTTATAGCCCTGCTAATCATTACTCCACCAACTGGATCACTTAAGAACTAGACTCCGGGAATAATATTGACATCAAACCCTTTGTCTCAGCAGATATGTTCTTGTAGTGTCCTCCTGATATTCAATATGGTGTTGTATCTGACTAGCTGATCCTTCTTTTGCTTCCCCTAAGCTGTTGCTAGGATTTTCTGAAAATCCTTACCCTTGCTGACTGGCTTCATTGAAATAATGAGTTGTATTATACACTGCCATTCCACTGCTTGGATATGAATCATCAATACCATTAATTTCTCCTATAACAGCTTGGAGCGGGGAGTTGTTAAATTGTGCACTTAGACTGTCAATCATCTTCTATTGATCAACCATAAATGCCCTGTAGGTTGTAGAATCCACTGAGTAGCCATGGAAAATATCTTAACTATAGAACATTCTCTCCAAACACTTTGAGGTTATCTAGTGTTTGCTTCTATCGGCCATTAACTCATTAGTGGCCTTCATGTATACACCCAGATCAAGGCTTGATCTTACTTCTTGCAAACTGTTTTGACTGCTCCAGCCCTTTGGTATTTAGAAAGTCTTGATTAGCTTGATATTTCCCTTGTAGCTTTAATCAAGTTCCGATTCTTCCTTTGTACCACTCCATTATGATATGGAGCTCCCAGTGCTTAATATGTCTCGGAATATTCTTGATATTACAGATATTAATCAGAACTGCTCCTTAAATTCAGTCCCATTATCTGATCACAAGATCATTTCTTTTACAATTTCTTCCAGTTTGATCTCCTGATATGATCAATCACCATCTATGATGTCTTGTCTTGAGAATGTACCAACAACAATTTTGTTTCATAAGAGTAGTCAACCACCATCACTAAGGTATATCTTTACTTTGATGTGATGTTCCAGATGAGGCAGTCCTCTCATAAACCCCTTTTTACAAAAGAGTTCCTTGAGTTGATGATCAAGGTGAGAGCTTCTAATGCCATAGCTAAACTTTTGTCAAATGAAGCTTTACAGTAGAAACCATTGACTCCACCTTTCAGAGTTTCCAGTCTAGCCACGAGCATTTCCGTTCCTTACTCTAAGAAGAGCAAGCTTCTCAATCTTCCTGCTTCAGATGAGACACTAATCCTTCATTGAATTGACATTTTTGTCCTTTGATGCAGAACTGTCTGATAAGAGGATTTGTGCCTTGATTCTCCAGCAAGGAAGTTGCTTCAATTGTTATCAATGACTCCAATGAATAGTTGTTATCAGTGATACCAATTGTTGAGTCCATGATGACATCCCTTTTCTGCATAGCTTGTCCCGTAATGAATACCTTTGTTGTCATCTCCAAAGATTATTGACGGAATAGCTTTTGTCAATCACATTTGTTAGGTCTCAATATGTTTGTAGAAGGGGGGTTAAATAAAACTATAACGTTTAATCGAATAAAATCCGGAATAAAAAGGTGAAACAAAATTCAAGTTAAATAAAACTATTATTAAACTTGAAAGGTGTTACAATAACGGTATCGTTTACAAGGGATTAATCTCAAATAAATTATTCCAAATCTAGAATAAATTCAACATGAACTTTTTCTGTTTTTGAAATAAAAAGGATCAAATGCTAAAAGCAATTTGAGATTAAGTTCTAGGGATTTTGATCCGCTAGATAGTTACACAAGAACAAGAAAAGGATTTCTAGTGGTTTAGATTTAACAATGAATACTAGAAATTAATGATCTGAGAAATTGCAATAAGTTCTCTGTTGTTTTCTTGGTTCTGTGTTCTTCTGTTAATTTGATATTCAATGCTCTGTCTGTTGAAAATCAGCTGCTGCTCTTATATTAAATCAATCCTTGATTTAACTAGCAAGATAGTCCTGTTAGCTCAGCAAGACAATCCTTTTAACTGGTAGAACTTTCGGTAGGACAATCTATTGAACTGGCATGACTTTCGGCAAGACAATCTAAATGAACTGGCATGACTTTCGGTATGACTATTGATTGTCATACCGATTGTCATACTAATACAAAAGATTATCTTGCTGAATTAATTTTGAATTTAAATTCAAAATCAATTATGAAAAACCATAATATTAATTCAGAATTAATTAATCAATTAATCCAATTAATCAATAAATTAATCTTTACAGATATAATTTATTTTCTTAATTAAATTATACGACTTAATTAACTAATAGAGAATTAATACTATTCTTGAATAACAACACCTCTTATGACAATCTGCTGAAAATCATTGAAACTTATGAATCCATTTCACCACTTCAATGTAGACACTCGATGTACTGTCTGGTTCATGAATGACTAACATCTGTGATGTTTCTTCATGTCTTGATTTTCTTCAGATTAAATCCCTATAATTAATTGATACCCTGATGAGATATCTGTCACTTGATTAAATCCACAATCTTGATTTATATCACTGAGGCTTGATCAATTTCTTGAGCTTCTTCCAGTGAATTAAGTCCTCAAGTCTGTAGATGAACAATGTTAATCCTTTGACATATGTTACTTTGAGAGATCTCTCTGACGATAGAACCACTATTTACTTGTTACATCCTTATTTGAGTTGAGTTAAATCCTCGAATAAATAAATAGGCTATGACATATGCCTTTCAATCTCCCCCTATTTGTTTGTTAGACAATAACAACAAATACCTAGAGGATAACTCAACTAACAAATAAGAAAAAGATATAAACAATAATGCAAAGTAAATAGAAGAAAAGTTCTGGATTATATTTAACATTTTCCAGATTCCAAAAGAAATTTACAAGTGAATACAAGATAGATGTTCCTCTAGACTGAACATATAACTACATTAGTCTATCTTGATTCATAAAGCTCTAATCATATTACATTAAGTTTTGAGCTAATTGAATTCAGTTGTCTTCCCTTCCGAATTCACCTTCTTCCAAATCTTGAAGCAACTCCTTGTCAAAGACACGATCCTTTTCAGAAGTGAAGCTGGCTGGTCTGACTGGTTGAACTCCAACTGACTTTAGCTTATTCTTGAACTGATTGTACCTTTTAATATTCTTTTCACAATAAGCTTGAATCAGATCAGCTGCTTGAGTTTTCAACATGGATGAATATCCAGCAGTTCTTAAGTGATGTTCCATCCAGACAAGATGCTTAGCAGAGTAGTCTTTAAGAGATTGTGAATCGAGCTGGCAGATTTGAAGACAGTCAGACTTAAAGAATCTTACCTGATGAGGATTGTTGACCACTTGAGGACTAGCCCTACTGGCAAACTCTTTGAGCCTTTCTCGAAGAACTTCATTCAATTCCGAGCTTCTTTTGACTTTGTTGAGAAGAACCCAAATCTCTAATAAAGAACGATTCTCAAATAGATGAAGTGATATCTTGAAAGATCCTTCGCTCTAACAATATACAAATATGCTCATTTCATTTAGAGATCTGTCAAAGGCAGCTGTGATCCTTGAGACTTCAGTCTTGATAGCATTCATGTACACGTCATTGTTTGGATTAGAGATCTCCAGCTTGTCAAGAAGATGTAGAAACTGCCTATCATTGTTTGTGCTCAGCTGAGGCATATCAAGTACTCTCCTAGCTTCATCCCATTTTTCACCAATCTTCAGTTTGACATCTCTTCTCCTTTCTTTAGCTTTAATGTCATGAAGATGTTGCTTTTCAAGAGTTTCTGTTCGTTCAATGTTTTTCCTCATATCAATGATCTGGGATACCTTTTTGAGTTCAGCTTCTTTTCTTTTCAACTCTGACTGCTGCTGCTGAAACTCTTTCTCAAAAACAGGATCCACCTGAGCTTCCTCTTCCCATTCTCCAAAATCACTTTCCTCCTCAGCTTCAAAGAAACCATCTTTATCTTCCAAGACTGGTTCAGTGGGAATGTCAAAAATATCAAAGTCATCCTGTTCTCCACTATAGTAGACATCATCAGCCTTCCCTGTGCCTCCAGCAGACGAATCTTTTTCTTTTCCCTTTCCACTTCTCCCTTTCTTCTCCCCCTTAGTTGAGGAATCCTCTACAGACTTTCCCTTAGACCCTCCATGACCTCCATCACCTCCAGAGCCTGAGCTTCCACCAGACGGCCCTTCAAAGAAAGTCCTTTGTTCTTTATTAGGGCAGTGAGAATTTTTAATCATGAAGTACAAGTGCTTCATCCCTTAATTGAGATGTTCCATGCCCGTTTCTATCTTTAGAAATCTGGAGGAGTCCAGCGAATGTTTCATTTCAACTAGCTCTTCAAGAGAAGTCATTCTTGTATGGAGAGAGCAGAAGTTTGAAATGTCTTCAGCTGATAAAGTTGGAGATGCCTGGATTGAGTTAAGCTTTGGTACAACAGAGGTCTTCAAATCTGATATCTCAGTCCTAATGAGAGCCAACTGATTATTGACAGAGGTGGAAGAAGAAGACCGTTTAACTACTTGTGCTTTGAATGATTGAGCCTCAGCCTGACTTTTTGCAAGTTGTTCTTTCAGATCAGCAATTTGGGCTAACAGATTTTTAGTGTTTGTGTATGTGTGTGCGCTCACCTGAATATCTCTCCTATTTGGTTCACTCAACTCACGTGCTTGTGTATCTCTCAATATTATTGCTCGTGAGGAGTCTTCCTGTTGCTGATCTTCTGTACCTGTAATTGAAATCACCCTAGCCTCTTCAAGAGAGGTCAGTGGTGGTGCAATGGGAATTCGCGAGTCCCGATCCTCAATCAAACCTATCTTTTCATGTGAAATATATGTCTGAATTGCTTCAGGGATAGATTGACCGAGTTGCCCTCCACTTTTTCCAGATAAATCTGTGAGTGGAGAATCCCGTGATGGAGCCAGAGGTGTTGGATCTGGGAGGGGAGAAAATGACTCTATTAAAGGTGGCTGAAAGTCAGATTTTCACTCAGAAGCATGTGATTACTCTTCCGCCGTAACTATGGCAGGCACTGTAACCGACTCAATGTGCACTCCTCGCTCTGTGTCCTGAGTATCATCTATTGGTCTGTATGCTTCCATTGTGAGTAATGGAAGTGTGCTTGACTCAGTACAGGATTCCATGGCCCTATGGCGAATTTCAATAGATTCATCTTGTTGATAGAATGTCTCTAGTAACTGTTCACTGGCCATATCAAAGTCCATGTCCTGTTGGGAGGACAAGGATGGGCTTTCAGATGCCTCGGTAAATGTTCTTCTTTTCTTGGGAGGAGGCAGAGCAGAGGGTTCATTCACATCCAACAACATACTACTTCCTACTAACCTTCTAGGCAACATTTTAGACAGTGGGGGAGAGGTTGAGATAGGTTATGGCTCTGTGTTTGGCTCTATGACCTGGGATTGAAGCTGCGGTTCTACAACTTCATGGTTAACCCTATCAACCACTGAGGGTCTTTCAAAAGAAGTAAAAATAGTTTGTGAGTGAGAAATTATTACCTGCAGTGGAAGAGCATCTGATGTTTGAGCCTGGGTGGCTTGAACCACTGGAGGTTGAGCTTGCTGTTCATGACCGGGAAGATTGAAAATTGGTAAAGGAATGTAAGTGGCCATGAAAGCAGATACAAGTACTGGAACTTGCATGAATTTGAAGGTTGTGTCTTGGAGTGTGTAAATCTTTTTGCTAACTGGAGGGGGTTCAGTTATTGAAGAGTTAGCAAAAAGAGCCTTATGCTCAGGTGTGAGAAGATGTTCTGCTATAAGCATAAAAAAACGAGCGTAGTAGCATGAAACCCTACGATTTGTAGAATGATCACGTAAAGCAGTAGTGAGACATCTCAGAAGAATGGGTAAAAGTAGTTTGCCAAAATTGATCCTTTGATTGAAAACAACCGCAAGACCAATATACTGCAGAGTGGAAGTGATGTTGTGAAAGTTGGATTTAGTGCAGTTGGCAAACACTTTGGAAAGTGTATCGAAGAAAATATCCCATTCAGAAACCAAATTGGATTTAGACAACTTGGTTAAATTAATCACCCCCGGATAGTGAATAGCATGGAAAAAGTTTGAAATATCATTTTCAGAGGGTAAATTACAGAAACTGTCCACTGGAAAATTTAACGCTCGATTGACGACTGTTTATTCAACTACATAGTGTGTGTTTGCCACAGTGAATGAAAAAGATTTAAAATCATCGGCCACAGTAGAGGTTGTGCAAATCAGTCTGAGCAGATCGACATTTAAAAGCACATTTAATTTAATAGCAGAGCTAACAATTGAATGGTCATTTAAAAATCTAATCCATGGCTTAAATTTTTCCACATCACACTTTTCTGGATTAAAATAACCAACAAGATTATGCGAGACAATTTGGAAATTGAGAGCCATTAAAAAATATAATAAAATACACATTTTCAGAATTTTAAGAGTAATATTAAGAAAATTCCAATTAATTAAATTAATTTAATAATTCGAATTAAATCAATTATATCCGAAAAAATTAGAAAGTAATGTATCTCATTAATGTTCTTAACTCACAATAAAAGATCTGAAAAACGCACAAGACACAAAACAAAATTAACTAAAAATACCCAAAAACAAACACAAACTGATTTTGAAGGGAACAAAAAAAATGCAGTGAAAATAGTTTTTTTTTTAAAAAATCGATAACTCTTCCTTACTGTATGTATACACACGAATATGTATATATATAACAGTAAAGTGTGCTGAGTAAAAACTCGAGCAAGAAGACAACAATGGCGGTTTGTGTTTGATCGAATAGAGAGAAAGAGAAACTAGACTGCTGGAATTTGAAAGGAAAAAAATGAACTGATTACAAATAAAAGAAACACAAAAAAACTTAAGTAGACAACTGGTATGACAATCGAGGAAAGTCATACCGATTGTCTTCCCGATTGTCATACCAGACAAACGGTTGGAAATAAAAGGGAAAAAAATAACTGGTATGACAATCTGATAGTCATACTGATTGTCATACCAGTTTAAAATACATGAAATAAACCTAATAAACTAGAAAGACAATCGATAGTCATACCGATTGTCATTCTAGTTCAAAATGAAAAGAAATATATATGATATATAAATTTTATTATTGGCAAGACTATTGATAGTCATACCGATTGTCTTGCCAGTATAAAAATATTCTGAACATAAAATAAACCAGTTCTATATATACTGAAATGACTTTCAGCAAGACAATTTCAATTGTCTTGCCGATTGTCATTGCAGTAATAAACAATTATAAACAATATTTAAATATATACACAGTTACAAAATATATATATATAACAACAATATTTCAGAAATAATTATCTTTTATTCCATAAATAGATTTCTGTTGAATTTTAACAAATAAAATTCATAGAAAAATATTTTTAGAGAAAACAAAATATTCTAAGATATTAAAATTTAACAAGTCGAATAAATAAAGAAGATAAGATAATAAAACTTACATAGAAATAAGCAAGAATTATGGAAAATATGATAAAATAAATTTGCAAATGAATTTTTCATTTATGAAAAATTCATTTGTAAATTCATTCAAGAACAGATTTTAGATATTAACAAGTTTAATCACTAAAGCTATTCAACATACCCAATTTACCAACTAATCTGGTAAATGTGGATTCGTCAAGAGGTTTAGTGAAAATATCTGCTATTTGTTCTTCTGTTGGAACAAAAAATAGTTCAACAGTACCATTCATGACGTGCTCTCTAATAAAATGATACCTGATGTCAATGTGCTTGGTCCTTGTATGCTGTACAGGGTTGTTGGTGATGGCTATTGCACTTGTATTGTCACATAGAATAGGTATTTTGTTCAATACAGAGCCATAGTCCCGTAGCTGATTCCTAATCCACAAGATCTGAGCACAGCAGCTTCCAGCAACAATATATTCAGCCTCGGCCGTTGAATTGGAAACTGTTTGTTGTTTCTTACTGTACCATGAGACTAGTCTGCTACCTAGGAATTGACAACTCCCTGAGGTGCTTTTCCTATCAACAACACTTCCTGCGTAATCTGAATCTGTATATCCAACAAGGTTAAAACCAGATTCTTTAGGGTATCAAATACCTAGATTTGGTGTTCCCTTAAGATATCTCAAGATTCGTTTAACAGCAACGAGATGAATATCTCTAGGATCCGCTTGGAACCTTGCACATAAGCATGTAGCATACATAATATCTGGTCTACTTGTAGTACGATAGAGTAACGAGCCAATCATACCTCTGTAGCTTGTGACATCTACCTTAATGGAGTTTTCACATGGTCCAAGCTTGACAACTGTAGTTGACGGAGTCCTTGCTGATGCAGAATCCTCTAGATTGTACTTTTTGAGGAGTTCCTTGAGATACTTGGATTGACAAATAAAAGTTCCATCTAACCTTTGATTTACTTGTAATCCAAGAAAGAACTTCAGCTCTCCCATCATGCTCATTTCAAATTTGCTGTGCATTAACTTAGCAAATCTCTTACAGAGATTATCATTAGTAGACCCAAATATTATATCATCCACATAGACTTGGACTAATATAGTATCATTCTTATACTTTTTAGAAAAGAGAGTTTTGTCTATGACACCTCTAATAAAGCTATTTTCAATAAGAAATTCAGAGAGAGTGTCATACCATTTTCTTGGAGACTGTTTGAGTACACATATAGCCTTGAAAAGAAAGTAGACAAAATCCAAATGATCTGGATCTTCAAAACCAGGAGGTTGCTCTACATACCACTCTTCATCCAGCTTTCCATTCAGAAAGGCACTCTTGACATCCATTTGATAAACTTTAAAGTTAGAGAATGCTGCGAATGCTAGAAATATCCTGATGGCCTCTAGTCTAGCCACTGGAGCATAGGTTTCATCATAATCAATGCCTTCAGCTTGAGAATACCCTTTAGCTACCAGTCTTGCTTTGTTTCTTGTAACCACTCCATCTTCATCTAGTTTATTCCTGAATACCCACCGAGTACCAACAGCTTTCTTGTGTGTAGGTCTAGGTACCAGTTTCCAGACTTGTCGATGTTCAAACTGATTGAGTTCATCTTGCATAGCAATCACCCAATCTGGATCAGTCAGTGCTTCTTCAATCTTCTTAGGTTCCATCTCAGAAAGAAATCCTGAGAATAGACATTCATTTTGAGTAGCACGTCTAGTTCTGACTCCAACATCTGGATCACCAATAATTAACTCAAAAGGATGAGCTTTATTCCAGACAGTCTGTCTTGGAAGATTTGATCTTGATGATTCACCTCGAAACGCATTGGGATGTTGTGTCCTACTAGTTAATCCTTCAGCATCCCCCCCTGAGTTATTGTCAGGTTGACTTGATGATTCTTCGTCAGTAGCAGTGGTATCTCCATTGTTGCCAATGTTTCCATCACCATTACCTTGAGTATCATCATGATTAACAGGTTCTTCACCAGCAACAACCTCAGGTTCTTGATCATGTTCTGATTTTGAATCTGACATATCATCAAACTTCAGTTTCTCAGAAGGATCTTCAGTTTGGATACTAGGGAGTTTAGTGTCATCAAATGTAACATTTACACTTTCAGTTACTTTATGTTGATCAATGATATACACCATGTATGATCTTCTTCCATATCCAACAAAAATACCCTCATATGCCTTTGCCTCGAATTTACCACGACGATCATCTCCATCCTTGAGCACGAAGCATCTGGCACCAAATACATGAAAGTATTTGATAGAAGGTTTCTGTTCATTCATAATCTCATAAGGAGTTTTCATAAGGTCTTTGTTGATTAGAGTTCGATTCTGAGTATAACATGCAGTATTGACAGCTTCAGCCCAAAAGTACATTGGAAGACCTGATTCACTTAACATCGTTCTTGCAGCTTCAATCAATGTACGATTCTTCCTTTCTACCACTCCATTTTGCTGAGGGGTTCTAGGAGCTGAAAATTGTCTGGTAATCCCTTTGTCTGTACAGAATCCATTGAGAAGTGAATTCTTGAATTCTGTTCCATTATCTGACCTTATTGCTCTAACAGGGACATTAGAATCTAACTCGATCAACTTGATATGATCAATCACAACTTGTGGTGTTTCATCCTTAGAGTGAAGGAATAAAACCCACATATACTTGGAATAGTCATCAACTATCACAAGACAGTAACACTTCTTTGACATCGAAAGAACATTAACTGGTCCAAATAAATCCATGTGCAATAATTGCAGAAAACCAGTTATGGAGGATATGTCAGTGCCTTTGTGACTTGCTTTCTTTGACTTTCCTTTCTGGCAAGCCTCACACAGTCCTTCTGGGGAGAATTCCAGCTGAGGCAGACCTCTGACCAATTCTCTTTTGACAAGAGAATTCATTATTTTGAAATTGAGATGGGAAAGTCTCTTGTGCCATAGCCAACTCTCATCTAACGATGCCTTTGAATAGAAACAATTGACTTCAGGATTGCTTCCAGAGTTCATGTCAGCTACGAACAGATTTCCTTTCCGGATTCGCATCAAGGAGGGTTTTTTATTTTTCTTGTGCAGAATCTGACACTTCAGCTTGTCGAATAAAACATTGTAGCCGTTGTCACAGAACTGACTAATACTAAGCATATTGTGTTCAAGTCCTTGCACAACATACACATTTTCAATGATAACATTACCAGCTAGCAAACAGCCATATCCCTCAGTTAGATCTTTGCTGTTATCTCCAAAGGTAACCACTGGGCCAGCTTTCTCAACCACATTTGATAGCAGGGCTCTATCTCCGGTCATATGTCTTGACGATTCGCTGTCAAGAATCCACACTACCGGTTGTACCTGTTTAATGCCCTGCAATACAAATGGATTAGACCTTCTTCGGAACCCAAGCTTGGTTGGGTCCGGCATACTTATAAAATTGGCCTTTATCAGGCAAAACAACATTCTTAGCTTTAATGTTCTCAACTTTCTCAATGACTGGACATTTGACCTTGTAAACAGCCTTGACAAATTTCTGTTTAGGCTTAGGCACAAATGTCTCCTTTCTAGCTTTAGGAGGACTAGCAGTCTTAGACCTATCATGCTTCCTATTATTAACATGCTGACGAGGAGTTGTCTTATCATTAGAAACATGCTTACCATTAAAATAAGCATACATCAAATTAAAAGCACAAGACATACAATCAGGAACACCACATGCCTTATGAGAGGGATTAACAACAGGCAACTTATGCATGGTAGACATGGCATTTTTATTATCCAACTCATGTGTGTCTGAGTTAGTCTCAGTTGCTTTCACAACTTTGACTGGAACCTTTGACACACTTGACTTGAAAATAACTTTCTCATTAGCAAGATCTTCAGCACGGATTTCTTCTTGAATAATAAATGAGGTCTCATCAAATGGTTCAACAATTGATTTTTTATAGAGGGGTTCATCAACACCCTTAAGCACATGTGGTACTTCCCTACCTTTAGCACATACATGAGGAGGGGAGTTTATGCCTAATTATCCAATAGCAACATTATAATCATAACCTACTTCAGATGTTTGATTAATAGCTTGCTTATTGTAGAACTCTTTAGCCTTAGAGCAAGAATTAAAGTAAGCTTTGACCTTAGTCTCAAGACCGGTGATCTTGTCTTTGAGAATAGTTTCGAGTTGTCTATAACAGTCAACTCTATTCTCTAGAAAAGATACTTGTTCTTTTAATTTATCTTGATTAATGTGCACAAGTCTTAATTCATTGACCTCTTTCTCAAGGTCTTTGATTTGTTGATTTAACATTTCATTATCACGACGAGCACAATCTAAGGAACCTCCTAGATGATAAACTAATTCAGCATCAGTAAATTTTACCTCTTGTCTTGACGATGAGGTGTTTGCATAACTAGCCATGAGATCAAGATTCCCAACTTCTTCATCTTCACTGTCAGTATCATCCCAGCTTCTTCCCTTTGCCAGGTATGCCCTTTCAGATTTACTCTTCTGATTAGAATCATAAGAGTTCTTCCTAACTTATTTTGGCTTCCTACATTCTGTGGCAAAGTGTCCCAACTCATTACAGTTGAAGCATCGAATGGTGCTTCGATCAACCATCCCTGTTTTGTACCCACCACTGCTGGTGTTAGAGGATGAAGATCCACCTTTCTGGAATCTGTTGTAGTTGGACTTGTACTTGAACTTGGGATTCCTCTTGAATCTGACATTGGAGAATCTCTTGACAATCAGGGCCATTGACTCATATTCCAATTGCTCCAGTTCTTCCAAGGAATAAAAATCATCTCCTGATTAATTTGTAGTAGGAGGATCAAATTCTGCTACTATCACATTTTCTTCAGCCTTGGAAGACTGTACCATTCTTTCTGACTGTTGAGATTGTTGTTATTGTTGTGGTTATTGTTGTTGTTCTTCAGCTACTAGAGCAGTAGACGTGCTGACCACTCTTCCTTTCCCGTAGACTTTCTTCTGCTGAATCTGCTCCAACTCATAGGTTTTTAACACACCATAGAGCCTTTCCAAAGAAATCTCACTCAGATCTCTTGCTTCTCTTATGGCAGTGATTCTATGTTCGAGATGAGTTGACAGTGTTAAAAGGAACTTTTTATTGACCTCCCTGACTGAATAGTATTTACCATTAATGTTCAGGTTGTTGATCAATGCATTGTACCTCTCAAACACTTCAGTGATTCCTTCTCCTGGATTGGATTTAAAGTATTCATACTCAGAGGTTAGGATTTCTAACTTGTTCTCCCTAACTTCCTCTGTGCCTTCATTAATCACCTCAATAGTTTCCCAGATGTGTTTGGAATCTTTACAGTTCATCACATGTCTATTCATCAAGGGATCAAGGGAATCTACTAAAATTAATTGAAGGCTAGCATCCAGGGAGGCTTCTTCTTTTTCAGCAGGAGAAAAATCCTCAGGATTCTTTACATAAGTTCTAGCTTTGGTAATCACCACATCATTTTCTATTACCTCTGGTTCAATAACCATCGGAATTTTTGGACCCTTCTTTAACACTTCCAGATATTTGGGATTTGCAACTTGTAAAAACAATAGCATCTTCTTCTTCCACATAACATAATTTTCTTTATCGAATAGTGGAATTTTAACGGTTCCAACTTTTTGTGTAGTCATTATGAATTTTTGAGTAAATAAAAATTCAAGGAGTGAAAAAATCACAAAAGTCTAGGATCTTGATTTGTTCGTTAATCAGAAGGCTCTGATACCAATTGTTAGGTCACAATATGTTTGTAGAAGGGGGGTTGAATACAAACTATACCGTTTAATCGAATAAAATGCGGAATAAAAAAGGTGAAACAAAATTCAAGTTAAATAAAACTATTATTAAACTTGAAAGGTGTTACAACAACGGTATCGTTTACAAGGGATTAATCTCAAATAAATTATTCCAAATCTAGAATAAATTCGACATGAACTTTTTCTATTTTTGAAATAAAAAGGATCAAATGCTAAAAGCAATTTGAGATTAAGTTCTAGGGATTTTGATCCGCTAGATAGTTACACAAGAACAAGAAAAGGATTTCTAGTGGTTTAGATTTAACAATGAATACTAGAAATTAATGCTCTTATATCAGCTGCTGTCTGTTGAAAATCAGCTGCTGCTCTTATATTAAATTAATCCTTGATTTAACTGGCAAGACAATCCTGTTAGCTCAGCAAGACAATCCTTTTAACTGGTAGAACTTTCGGTAGGACAATCTATTGAACTGGCATGACTTTCGGCAAGACAATCTAAATGAACTGGCATGACTTTCGGTATGACTATTGATTGTCATACCGATTGTCATACTAATACAAAAGATTGTCTTGCTGAATTAATTTTGAATTTAAATTCAAAATCAATTCTGAAAAACCATAATATTAATTTAGAATTAATTAATCAATTAATCTAATTAATCAATAAATTAATCTTTACAGTTATAATTTATTTTCTTAATTAAATTATACGACTTAATTAATTAATAGAGAATTAATACTATTCTTGAACATCAACCACTCTTCTGACAATCTGCTGAAAATCACTGAAACTTATGAATCCATTTCACCACTTCAATGTTGACACTCGATGTACTGTCTGGTTCATGAATGACTAACATCTGTGATGTTTCTTCATGTCTTGATTTTCTTCAGATTAAATCCCTGTAATTAATTGATACCCTGACGAGATCTCTGTCACTTGATTAAATCCACAATCTTGATTTATATCACTGAGGCTTGATCAATTTCTTGAGCTTCTTCCAGTAAATTAAGTCCTCAAGTCTGTAGATGAACAATGTTACTTAATCCTTTGACATATGTTACTTTGAGAGATCTCTCTGATGATAGAACCACTATTTACTTGTTACATCCTTATTTGAGTTGAGTTAAATCCTCGAATAAACAAATAGGCTATGACATATGCCTTTCAACATTTGATTGTGAGGCTCTTTCTTTGATCATATGCCTTGAGTATGAATTATCATGAATACATATGAATCACTTGACCTGTTATGTCCTGTACTCATAAATGGATTAACAGTTCTTGGTACCCAACTTATCAGTTTGGGTCCAGTTGGATTAGAGATATTACTATAATCAGAGATAACAATAGCTGCAACCTTATCATGTTATATCTTTGACTGACCATTTTCTCCATTTTAATACCCTTGACAGATTTGTCTCTAGGCTAGGGGAAAATGGTTCCAACCTTACATAAGGAGGACTAGCAGTCTTTGCCCTATTGTAATCCTAAACATGCTTTTTTCTATAATTAATGCAAGTACTAAGAGATGAATTCATGGCATAAAGAATAAGCAAGCATTGTATTAAGAATACATGGCATTCATTCAGAAACATTACGCATAAGAATTAAGCAGGACAGGCATGATATGGAACAAACAGAATTAACAAATAAATCACTAATTCTATCTAGTCCAATCCTGTTGATGAATCTCATCTAGCTATCTCAATCCAATTATAAATTAATACATCTTAACAAACAATTCAGATCAAATGAATAAATCACAATGTAATAAGATATAGGAGATAAGCATAAACAAAGGTCTTATATGCTGGAAAAATATATACCTCACCAAAGCAATTAATCATGTTCAACATATATTTAAACACATATTTAAGATCATCTAAAGTAACATGCACAAGTTAAATATTAATCCTAGTTACCAGAAAATAATCTAGTGAACTAGTTCAGCATTATCTATGTGTGATGCTATCATGCTTGTACGAGTGTTAAACATTTAAACACTATGATCTTAACATGCATTGAATATTAAGAACAAAATATTACAGTGGTTCAAGAATTTTGAAACCTGAGATATGTGAGTTGAACCATCTTCAGAGATTGCTATGAAAGCAAGATATTCATGATTCTCGTCATCTGATCCATCCTAACTCTTTCCCGTGCACTATAAGTTTTGATTGGCTGCTTCCCTAAGAAAACATTCCACCTTTGTCTCAACTCTTCAACTGAATCCCTACTCATTCTTGTTTTTCAAGCTTCTTGTTCTGTTGTAGCAAAACCCCTGATAGTTACTTGACACATATTGTTTGTCAAACCTGTAGCTATCAAATATTGTTTATGTCTCGATCTCAGTCTTGTAATCACCTCTTGAACAGAATTTGTGAAAGTCTCTACTTCAGAATAGATAGGCTTGATCCTTGGATATAGCTTCTGTATTCTATCTGAATCCAATGTGATCAGACTCCCCTGACAATTGAAACACTTCTCTGACGTCCAGTCCCTCAAGTACTACCTGAGCTTCTTCTGATTCAGCTATCAGTAACTCTTACATTCTGTCCTAAGGTTCCAACTATAGTGTATGTAACTGAGATATTTGTATGTCCCCACTATTCTCTATGACCTCTACAATTCCTGCCTGTTTGATCTCATTGATTCCCGGATAAATATAGCATTGATACAAACTATTGTGTGACTGTAAAATCTGGAATCATAGAGTTATCTTAAAATCTCCGAGAAAAACGGTACCCGTAGAAATTTCATTCATTCCCTGCGTCTGAAAACCCAGTGGTATCCTATGGAGTAAGTCTTTGAGGAAGTTCCACAATTTTTATCTGTAGGTCTTGAAATTAATTCCATTGGAGTAGGAAAACCATTATCTTCAATTTCCGTATTCGGGAATTTTCCGTCTGAATAGCACATGGTCTTCGTTTTCTTCAAAAGATTAAAATCCACTTTATAAAGCCCGAGGAATCTTGAGTCTACCAATTCTTGAGTACCCTTAATTTAGTATTTAAGAAAAATTTAAATTTCCAATATTTTTAAATTTCTTAGAAAATAAATTAATCAAAAATAAATATTTACGAGAAAATTAATTTTTAAAAATTTCGAATTTTCTTAAAAATAAATCGAACGTAAATTATTATTTAGAAAAAATTAAATTTAAAAATTTTAAATTTTATGGAAAAAATAAATAAATCGGAAAAAGAAAATTAGGGACAACAAAAAAATATGTGTAACTTCTCTAGTGACTACTTTCCATTCCTGTATAACAATTTGGCTGTGGCGACACCTGGAGATACTGTGTACCGACTGCGCCGTCTTTGCAATTGTGTGGCGATCAGTTGTGTACAGGAGGAATACATTAACTTAATTGCTCCATGTGGCGACTGACAAAAGCCTTGAATTCTGCCTATGGCGACGTGTGTATGGCGCCTACGACTGTATTTGCCTTAGAAAGAATGATCAAAGTCATCTGTGGCGACATCACATACACGGAGGTTGCACAGGTACATCATAGGCGCGTGGATCCTCCTTATTTCTGGTCCACGCGTGAAGTCCAGGTAGCTGCTAAATAACGAATTCCAAAACCCAGCCATTTTTTCAGCTGCTTTTTATTTTACGCCTGGCTTCGCGCGTGATGTAAACTAAGGGAGAGCACAGTTCGGTTCAGTTCAGTTTTTGTATAAAACCGGAACCGAACCCGAAGATCTTCGGTTTTAGAAATTGAAAACCGCAACCATAACCGAATCAACGGTTTCGGTTTCAAAAGTCCCGGTTTGGTTGCAACGGTTTCGTTTTTGGTTTAAAACCGGCAAAAGAAATATAACTGCAGAGAAATAGAATACTGAGCATCTTTTTTCAGGTGTTTATGATCCATGTCTATCAAGTATCAACCACTGTCCACTGAGATTATGTGCACGGGGAATCTCCTCAAGGCCCTAGGTGTAAATTTCCTTTGTATACAGAAATATAAGTTGCATGTTCAACATTGTTATCACTGATAACAATCTCCAACTTAATACTCCTATTCTCTGCTTGCAAACTCCACTACTAACCTCATATTTCTTTGATGTGCTTTTTAACTATTTATACATAAAAAATTTAACATCATTCCAGCTTCTATCAAGGAAAGAGCAGTAAGATTTATCTAAATATACTCCTAAACTATTAGATTGGTTTGGACTTGTAAGAAATGTAGACAAACAAACCACAAAGTTTCAAGTTAATAAGTATAAATCCACTATACTCCCTTGCTGAGGTCATAGCAGCATCAAAATGATATCATCCTTTCACAAAAGATAAACTGATTACAAGTACTTGATGGAGCAATGGACTAAATATTCAATAATTAACCCTTGTTCACCATTACTTAATTAGTACTTAACAATAAGAAGAAAACACAGGTGAAAACCAATCACATTCAAGTTTGTCTGTAAAAATTACCTTAACATACAATCTAACCTTCTGCTTTATTTTATCTTTCAACTACTTTTTTGATTGAAACATACACAAAGCACAGAGTTATCATTAAGCTTATATACTGATTATATATTTATTTATTTATTAATATATTATAATAATCGGTTCAGTTTCGGTTTTTCGGTTCGCGTTAACTCCAAAACCGAAACCGGACTTTAAGTAACGGTTCGGTTTTTCGGTTTCTCGGTTTTAATTCGGTTCGGTTTTAATCGGTTCGATTTTAATCGGTTTTTACCGGTTTCGGTTCGGTTTTGGTTTCGTTTCGGTTTTTTGTGCTCATCCCTAATGTAAACATAGTAAACCTCCTTTCCTTTATTTTATTTTGCGCGTGAATTCTGGACTTCCAGAGGTGCCAATCTAAACAAACTTTGTTTTGTTTGTAAAATGGCAGCCCACATTTGTTTACAAATAATCTGAAAACCATTCTGGCAGCTAGAGGCGGCCAGACGGTTGGGCCGTCCGGGCCGTGCCGAGTTTCAAGCGAGCCGAATCAATTAGCCAGTAACTCGTGAACGGTACGTAGAAGTGAACGAGCCAAGCCGAGTCGTGCCGGTTTGATAAAGTGATAACCCGGGATCGGCTCGTGAATTAGGTGAGTTTCCCGAGTTAGGCGAGTTATACGAATGCGAGCCGAGTTAGGCGAATGCGAGCCGAGTTAGGCGAATGCGAGCCGAGTTAGGCGAATACGACCCGTTCGTTTGGTGAATTCAGGCGAATTCAGGCGAGTTAGCTGGTGGAAACTGGAAAGTGGAAACATATATTATATAACCATTTTATTTCTGTATAGTGGAAAGTGGAAAGGCGAATTCAGTTGTTTTTTTTAATTTTTTATTAGGAATGTACATGTCTTTGAATACTAATCAGAAATTGAAAAATTGATAAATATATATTTATATTTATGTAAACTTGTACAACTAGAATCAAATATTTAGATAATATTTAGATGGCTACGAATTATGATGAAAACAAATTTGTTATTTTAAAAAAAACAAATAAGTGGTGCAGAAAGAAAGAAACAATTTTTTTTGTAACTTCAATTTTTCTTTTCAAAATTGTGTTTTTTTTGAATTTATAAAACTAATATGTTTATAAGGAAAAGAGGACGGTACCTCTATAAATTTTATTAATTAAAAAAATGTTACAATTGATTTGAGAGGACTCCTCTCTAAAAAAATGAAACAAACCGTGTTTACATTTTAAATAAGATACGAAATATAACAAATTTTAAAAATACAAGGCAAACAAATAGTATCAACTATTCGAATTCTTCTTCTTCTCGTGGATCGTTCGCTGACATACCCGATTATGATGAAGTGTCCATCGTCATCCAAGTATCCTCTTCGCCGTCCGAATCATCTTTTTTCATCCCTTGTTGTCTCTTTGCCGCTTGATCCCAATCTTTTTTGCAAACACATATCTTGACCACATCGGGTGCAAGACTTGATCTTTTCTCGTCCAATACTCTTCTACCGGCACTAAAAGCAGACTCGGAAGCAATGGTAGATGCGGGAACTACTAAAATGTCCCTTGCAATTTTAGCTAATACCGGAAATTGGTTCTCGTGATTCTTCCACCATGTTAGTATTGAAATATCCTCATCGAACTCATAGTTATATGAAAAAAACTCTCTAAGCATGCTAAATGAAGTTTGAGGTGTAGATGCATTTTCGGAAATTATACACTTTTGTTTTTTAGTTAGGATACCAAGCAATGTGGGATTAAACCTACTAGACTGACTAGTCTTAGGTGGTATAATATTTTGAGTTGTAGGAGTGTATAGATCTATAAGACGGTGTAACAAGTCTAAACAATTTTGTACATAAAGCACGTGATTATATGAAACTCCTAATACCGAGTAATAATATTCTAACATATTTTCTAAACCTTCTTTTCTAACACCGGGATCAATAAGACATGCAACACCATAAATAAAAGGAAATTCGGTAAAATATTCTATCCACTTTTTTTTCATATCAACAATAATTGCACCAAAACAATTATCTTCTTCATATGCTTTTAAAGTAGTAATAATATTAACACACTCAATAATAACAAGATGTACATTTGGCTCGTAAACGTAAGAAAATATCTTAGTACCACGTGCATAACAATCAAGCAAATCACGTACCCTATTTGCCAAGTCCCAATCATTTTCGGTAATAAGTCTATCCTCAACTTGATTTCTTGGATCGGAATTATATAACTTGGTGATAACTATCTTATATTTAATTGCCTTGCATAGTAATTTATAAGTCGAACTCCATCTCGTGGGACAATCAATTCCCCACTTTTTGGGTATTAATCCATTTTCCCTACACAATTTTTTATATTGTCTGTTTAATGTGTGTGCGATACGTAAATACTTAATTATTTTTCTAATAGGTGCTAAAAATTCGGTTATTTGTTGAATACCCTTTTGAGCCGATAAATTGATAATATGTGCACAACATCTAACATGCAAAAAAATACCGTCTAAAGTTGTAGGAATATCTTGTGCAATATAGTAAATAGCTTTATCATTTGCCGAAGCATTATCCAAAGAAATAGTAAACACCTTGTGTTGCAAATTAAATTCGTTAATAGTTTTGACAATTCTCGTCTTTATATTATAACCCGTGTGTTGCTCATCCATAACATCAAAGGCAATTATTCGTTTTTGTAAAAAATAATCAAAATCAATCCAATGCACGGTAACACAAATATATGGCTCACCGCAACTCGAACTCCAACAATCACTAGTTAAAGAAACCATGCCATCATAATCACGAAAAAATTCAATTAATTGCGCACGTTGACTATAATATTGTTTTTGTGTGTGACGTTTAAGCGTGTTCCTAGGAATTCTTTTAAAAGCCGGGTTTATTGATTATTTCATCATGTGCTCTAAATTAGGACTCTCACCGTGAGAAAAAGGTAACTCGTCTAGTGTAACATAAGTAGCAAAAGATTCGATCATTTTATCTCGACTATAGTGGAAAGGCATACCTCCACCAGGAGACGATGTCACAAAACCACCAATTTGTGTTTGTTGCGGTGATTCTCCGCGTGCTTCTCCACTTTCGTGACTTTGTTTCGAAATTCCATGATGCGTTTTCAAGTGTCGATCAAGTGTACCTGTGTCGGCACCTTTAGAGTGAAGAAACGGGGATTGATTTCGGCCGCTTTGAATACAAAGTAAACAAAAGCATTTAAATTTGTTGGGATCTTCCGGTACTGCCTATCTCGAAAAATAATTCCAAACGTGCGAGGAATGTCTCGTAGACGTACAAGAGGGCCCTGCAAAATTCAAACATATACAAAATTAATAATATACATCATTCGAATATATACAAAATTAACAATATATATATAAATTAACAATATGCATATTCGAACATGTACAAAATTACCAACTTCCGAACATGCATCTAAATATCTCTAAAATATAATTTAGAGACGTCCTGGTCCAACAACTTCAAAATATAATGTAATAATAATTTACGTACACAATAATATAAACAAATATTTTATAGTAGTGTAAGTGTGTAACTAGTGTTTACTTATATATTTAAATACTGAAATGTGCTTTTCTTTCCAGTTTATACTATTCAAATTAATTCACTTTCAACAAACTACATTCTATTATATCAAGTTATCTGAATGTGCGAATTCATCCTTGAACATAATTCAAATTATCTGGTGAAAAAGAAGAAAAATCACATCATCATCAACAAACTAATCCTAGAAAGAGAAATAAAGGTTTGTGGTCCCAGAAATTAACAATAAGAACACGAATATGAACATAAAAACAAAAAAACTGAGGAAGAAGTTTACCAACTTCCGGTCGAGGAGGTCGCATAGAAGTTGCTTGACTCGATCCCTGAGAAGAAAAAGTACCCCTTCCTTCTTCCATTGTTCAGAAAGAATTGCCTGAAAAAATTGAACTCGCCGGAATTTATTGCAGTGTTGCCGGATTTGTTCGAAAAAACCGTGTAACTTCGCCTGAATTTCTTTACGTGTGCGACTTGTGTAACTGACTAACTGTGTTGTTGTGAGTTGTGAGTTGTGACTTACTGAGTGACTAGTGACCTGTGAGGCTGTGACTGTATTGTGAGCAGAGAGCTTGAGAGAACAGAGATAAATCGAGTGAGTGAGAGAGATTGAGAGATTGATAGTGAGACAGTTAACAGTGAGGTCGAGATTATTTATAGAGAATAAAGAGGTGAACGTTGGAGGAGGTTGCAGTTGCAGGTGAACGTTGGAGAGCTGCAAGTTGCAGGTGAACGTTGGAGAGTGCGCAGGTGACCGTTGTTCTGTTACGCGCGTGTGCCGAATAATGGGCCGGTTAGTGCCGAATAACGGGCCGGTTAGTGCCGAATAACGGGCCGAATTACGATTAATCCAGTTCTTATTCGTTTACGAATCACACGGGCCGGTTCGCGTGCCGTGCCGGTCCGTTCGCGGTTTCTGTACTCCTGATTCGTGTTCGGTTCGCCTCTAAAGCCGGTTAGCGCCGAATAATTAACCGGCATGCAATGAGCCGAGTCAAGCGAGTTTTAGGCGAGCCGGTTCACGGGCGGGCCGACTCAAACCGGCCGTCTGGCCACCTCTACTGGCAGCTAACAAACTACAAAATTGGCAGCTATAAATTGGAGAAAAAATAAATTCAAATTAAAAACTTTTATTTACTAAAATTTAGGTAGTAAATTAATTTAGTTAAATTTATTTTATAAATTTATTTAAATTAAGTTTATATAATAAACTTATTTAAATTAAATTTATAAAATAAATTTTCTAAATCAAATTTACAAAATAAATTATGTAAATAAAAAATTAATAAAATAAATTATTTTTAAGGATCCTAATTTGTATATCAATCAGTCCGCTCTGATACCAACTGTTAGGTCCTGAATTATCGTAAAAGGGGGGGTTGAATACGATAATCACTAAATTAAAAATTCTTTCGAATCTTTAGCGGATAAAATATTTAGTGCTCGGTTAGTGGTTTCGTGTTCTTGAGAGGGATAGTCTTTGGAACAATAAAACGAGGAATAAAAGATATTCGGGGAAATATATATTCGTATATAAATCCTCGAGGGTGTTGCTACACTCCGGTAAATAAATTAACCAGCTACAATCTAAGAACAATAAAGTTCCTAACTACTACGAAGATTTACAAATCAAATCCTATACAATAATCTAGCTTTTGTTTGTACTAGGATTTAATTACCGGGTAACAATTATAATGCCCCTAAGAATATACAAGAATTAAATCGGGCATTATAATGTTACTCCGGTGAGAAGTTAAACGGATAAACAAATAGCTTGAGCTTCTCTGTAAATCTCCGCCGCCATTTTCATTACTCTCTTGGGAGAGAAGATGAACAGAAAATAAAATGAATGGCTTATTATCTTCTACTGCAAAGTGTAGACTTTATCCAATAATTTTGTGGCTGAGAATTAAGGAGCTCTATGATGACAGGTACATTCTTTTCTGTGGCGACAAGCTGTGTGGTGACAAGGGGTGCAGGAAGATTACTGATTATTTTTCTAACTCCCCTGTGGCGACCATAGGGGGTACTAGTACATTTTGTACTTAACAAAATAACAAAAAACCTTCTCTGGCGACATTATGTTTTCCAAGTACATGTTAATGTACCTTAAAAACCTATGTTCACTTGTGGCGATAATCAAGTCACCCAGGTTCCCTTTTTTTCTTTTATTGAATTATTTTTTCCTTTTTTTTGTTTTCTTTTTGTTTTGTTTTTCTTTTCTCTTTTTTTGTTTTCTTTTTCTCTTTTTTTTGTTTTTGTTTTTCTCTCTTTTTCTTTTTCTATTTTCTTTTTAAGTTTAAATTGTAGTTAAATTAATTTACAAAATAAACTTAAATATAACTTATATTTATAAACTAATTTAGATTTATAAAATAAACTTATTTAAAGTTTATAAGATAAATCAATTTAAGTTTATTAAATAAATTATATTAAATCCTTTAAATAAATTTATTTAATTTACCAATTAAAATTTAAGCTTCGCCAGTCCCCTGAGCTGTTGAGTTGTATACCCCGCGCTCCTCTTCTCGTACTTTAACATATAAACGTTCAATCCAAGTACGTTCCTCAACTTAACAATTCTTCTATAAATAATACTCAGATTCCTTTCACGAGCTGTTGACGCCTAGTGTAACTGGTCTGGTTCACAGACGACTAACCTCGATTCAGGTCTTCGTATTATAGCCTTGATTACATTTTTAAGCTTGCCTCAACTTTATTGCTTCAGACACTGACTGTCAATAAACAATTGTACTTTCACTAGAATCCTTTCTGGTACTTTAGACAATGTCTTCATTAACCTCTGTCTATACCCTGTCTTCAATTCTTCAGCTTCCTATGCTTCGAACACTGTCTATCTTCAATCAATGCCAATACATTGAAATCTTCCGGTAGCACTTGTATACTGAATCTTCAACATTTCTGAAACCTTGAAAGTCTTTAACCTTTGTTCTTCACTGAGGCATGATCATATTAATGAACTTCTTTCAGTGACCTGTAGACAGACTTCAGGCCTTCTTCTAATCTTCTGATTCTTTGTATTTGCCTTTTCTTCATTCTTCCTGATTTCTTGTGTAGACGTAGTATTATTAACCTGTCCTATTCTAGTGTTGTTATTGTGTTGAGTTATCACGTAACTGTTCATACAGCTACGTAGTCTCACCAACAAGAACAGTGAATGAAATATTCAAGATTGTAGCAGCAATGAAGACGTTGTCTAAAGTACCAGAAACGATTCCAGTGAAAGTATATTTGTTTATTGATAGTCAGTATTCAAAGTGATAAAGTTGTTGTAAGCTTAACAATGTAATCAAGGCCATAATACGAGGACCTTAATCAGATTTAGTCGTCTGTGAACCAAAACAGTTGCACTGGGTGTCAACAGCTCGTGAAAAAAATATGGGTATTATTTATAGAAGAATTGTTAAGTTGAGGAACATACTTGGATTGAACGTTTATCTGTTGAGGAACGTATACAGCTAAACAGCTCGAGGAATTGGCTAAGTTTAAAGTTTAATTGTTAACTTAAATAAATTTATTTAATGGATTTTAATATAATTTATTTAATAAACTTAAAATGATTTATTTTATAAACTTTAAATAAGTTTATTTTATAAATCTAAATTAGTTTATTTATATAAGTTATATTTAATTTTATTTTATAAATTAATTTAGTTGTAATTTAAACTTAAATAAAAACAAAAAGAAAATAAAAACAAAAAGAAAAAGAAAAGGAAAAAAGGGAAAAGAACAGAAAAAGAAAAAGAAAACAAAAAAAGAAAACAAAAAAAGGAAAATAAAGGTGGCCAAAAGAAAACCAAGTACTAAGTTTAGTACTCCAGTCGCAAGTAAGATATTTACTTGCAAAATTGATAAGGCAGAATAGTACTTCCTACCCTGGTCGCAAGTAAAAATGCGAAGTGCCAAAGCTTCTCCTGTATGCGCAAGTAAATAGAGAAGCTCCATAGTCGCAACTAACTCCTCAGCCACAATTTTATTATACAATCAATTAATTTATATGATTCATTTTTAGCCACATATTGTAATTGATATAAGTCTACACTCAAGCAACAAAATCAATTCAGCAGTCATGTTCATCTTCTCCCAAGAGAGCTGGTGAAAAATAGAAGCAAATAGAGACAGGGGAGATACACACTCAAATCCATATCCGTTAATATTCTCACCGGAGTAACGTTATAATGCCCGATTGAACTCTTGTAGATTCATAGGGGTTGTTATAAACGTTACCCGATAATTGAATCCTTAGACAAACAAAAGCTAGATCATTGTATATGATTTAATTTGTTGATCTTTGTAGAAGCTAGGAACTTTGTTGTTCTTAGATTGTAGCCGGTTATTTATTTACTAGAGTGTAGCAACACCCTCGCGGATTTATATATGAATATATATATTTCCCCGAATATCTTGTGTTCCTCGTTTTATTATTCCAAACACTATTCACCTCAAGAACACGAAACCACTAACCAACACTAAATTATATATCCGCAAAAGATTTGAAAGAATTTTTTAATTTAGTGAGTATCGTATTCAACCCCCACTCGTCTACGATACTTCGGGACCTAACAGGTGTTCACAGCATCTGCAACATATATATTTCCCCTGTAATCCATAGTAAGGCCCTTCAAATAGTTGATCCTTGCCCTCTAGGTTTCCTGTCTATATGTCCATAGTATGCCTCAGTAGATCCAACAATAAGTTTCGGTCTGGTAACTGCAGTTTTCCCCAAATACAAGCATGGTTGCCGATTAGGGATAATAATAGGAAAATAAGAAAGAGAAAAATAATTATGGTAAAGCAAAAGGATGTTATAGTTTATTCTAATAAATACTATATTTTTTTATAAGAGATACATGCTCAAGTCTGACAACAAGAAATTCCTCAATACAATGTAGCAAAAAATAGATAGTTTAGCACATAGTCTAGTGAAAGGTTGCACGTCATTGAAGTAAAATTATCACCGCTTCATACCTCAAAGACCATTAGTCATTATAGGCATGTGAATGATATAAACAATTAGCAAGAACTTGAGCAAGAAATCAAGATCATAAAAAACTGCCAAATTGTACAACCCCAACTCAACACACCTTATAATCTTACTGCCAAATTTGCAGTACTACCAAAATTAATCAGCTTAATGACGCTTGACTTTGGCTTTCATCAGAAGATCATTTGTATCTCTCTGGGAAACAAATAGAAAGAAAAAATTACTTCAGTTATACACATATTTTCATAACCAAAACTTATATAAAAATTCACATTATCTACAAGTAAATACTATAAAGAAACAACAATTATAGTAGCATATAATAATAAAGATTATGTCAAATTACTTAGAACAAAGTAACTTATCAAACAATACACAAATTACAGATAGGGACTTGATAATCATGCTCAAGATAGAAACTTTAGCAATAATTTCAAGAATAGTTCTTCTCGGCATGGGAAAGCATACATGTACAAGAAACCAGATTACTCAAAGCAAAATCTGAAACCCTTATTGAGAAACCGAAAGATAAAGAACCCTAAATAAGAGTGAAAACCCAATTGCAATGATAGTGAAATCTTTGATTGAGGATGAAATTCTTGATTGTGAGTGCCAAAGATCCGGATTCAAGACCCGATTGGAGACCAAAATGAAAAGTAAGTGATAAGTGAGTGAAGATTTTGACTCGATTGAATTTTTTAATTTGTTCGAGAGAGTAATGAGGGAGTGGGTGTTGAGTTTGAGAGAGAAATTTGTCGATTGAGAGTTCATTTTAGGTTTTCAATGAAAAGAGAAATGAGAGAAAAATAAATTGAAATTGGGCGTTCGAGTTTTGATTTTAGTTTTATTTCCCCGCTCATGTTTCTGAACTAAATTCAACCCCGCCCACATCTTTTCATTCAGTCTCCTGAATATTTCATTTATTTGTTACACTTCTATTAAAACCAACAGTAACATCAAATTCTGTGTAATCATAGATGTCTCATTTTCTCTATGTTTACACCAAATGACACTGATGATTACAAAAATTGTAATCATAGATAACCAAAAATAATTTTAAGAATAGTCACACTTTTGCTGGTTACACTGAAAAAGCCGTTACAACAAGCCATGTATGGTGTAGTGATCTCGGATTTTGTCTAGCTGCTTAAAAATTAATTGTTATAATTTTTTTTGTGCGATTAATTAATTGCATATTATCTTATTCCATTAAATTTTTAGGATCGTTCGTGTTATGGTTTCGATTTCAGTATCGATTGTGAGATAAGTACTTTTGACTTACTTTCACTTTTCGAAAAGATATTATGATTCTTTTCTGATTTTCTTATAAGATATAAGAATTTGATTTCGAAATTTATAAGATAAAAATATTTGTGAAATTTAGAACTCAGCCTCTACGTTTTTGAACATGTTTGTAATTTACGTTATAGTTCTGGAACTAGTCTTATAAGTGTGCAACTTTAGATACCTAAGAGCGCATAAGTATTGAACTTTAGATGTCGACAACTCGTAAAGTGTGGTATAAAAATTAAGAATATGATGAGGGCTACTGGAAAAATGTGACCGTAGATCAAAATTATGGTATTTATAAGAATTATCGTTTTGTTCAGTTTTATTCTGTTCAGCTCAGTTATAAATTTTGCTTTGTTCTGTTTAAATTATGAATTTAAAATACAAAACTTTGGGTTTAATTTATTTTAGAAAATGCTTTACAAAATTATTATTATTTTGAGATAAGTCATTTTATTAAAAACATCCATTATTTTCCGGTTAAATAGTTGTTAATTTGTTACTTGCTGAATTTTGTAACTCATCCCTTTTAATATTTCAGGTTTGGAATTTTGGAGCATATTAAGAATAAGGAATGAGAACCATGTGGAGAACTTTGATGTTTAGTTTCGTGCTATTTGAATAAGACTATCGTACTTTTAGAACAAATTTAAATTATCCGTTAGACATTGATTATTGAAGTTGTGGAGCTGCGTCTCCGATTTTATGATTTTTGAATTGTAATAAGTTTGACTACTGTTTTGACCTTTGTGATATTTTGATTTTTCGGATAAAAGAATGCGTTGTATTTAATTTATGTATTTAGAATTAATAATCCTAAAATGCGGGTTGTTATAATTGTTGTATTATTAATAATTGTTTTAATTAATAATATAAATTGAAACGTGAAATTTTCAGATATTTATATTTCGCACTGATATATTAAATCTCGTATATGTGTGTATATTTCTTCTAACGGTGGGTTCATATTCGACTCATATTCGACTCATTTAACTAAATAAATTTGAACTTATTTTAAAATTAAGGTCGTATATACAAACCGAGTCGAACGCTCAAATTAGAGACTTACTCGAACACTCACATATATGCGTTGGTTCCTAAAAAACAAGTATATACGATATTTTTTCGTTTACTTTATAAAAAGACAATGTAAAAATACATAGCTGGTCGTTTCTTCACCTCTTTACACATTGAAATGATTAAATTGAACAAACTTTGGAATAAAGCTCCACGAACAGATTACTGTTATTACTCTATTGGACGTAAACACAAACCACGCATTTCGCATGATAAGTGGATACCTCTGATTAGTCACTCGAGTGACGTATTAACATGGACATATTCATCTAATGTCATTATAATACTGAAAAAATGTTTTCATATTTGATGAGAATTTGGCAAAAAGAAAAGTTATGATGACGGTAAACGTCGAGGAATCGATTCATCCTTTAATGACCGGTTATTATTTTTTAGTACAAGATCTGTGAAAATATGATAATATTTGGCAGAAATATCATGGTTTACAGGATTTGACACAAATATCTATACTAAACTAATCCCTCACAAAAGTTTGTTTAATAAAAACTAATGATCAATTATTTTTTATAATAAATCTTAAGAATAGTTAAATCTAGTATAAGGAATGTAATCTACTAAAAATGCTAAAGTTTGAATCAAGCTAACCACATATTAAAATTAAAAACTTATATTATTAACTATAAACAAAACAGGCGACTAATTAAACAAATATTTTTATTAATGTTATATAATTGAAAATAAAATGTATAATATATAAAGAGAATAGTTAGTATTTAACAAATCAATCAAAAAATGATGCTATATATCTTAAAAGAAATCTATTTTTTTCCAAGTGACACTGTTTTTAATTTTTATTTGTCAAATTTATAAATATTAAACAGGAAATGAAATAATGATATTGGGAAACACTGATTAAAGATCTTTTGGAACCAAAAGCTCATCATGATCATTTTCGAGTATGATAAAATAAAAAGACACAGAAAATGACGCATGTTTATTTTATCTTTTGCAATTTCGTTTGGTTAGCGTAATGTTTAACTTTCAGGCAACAAATTAAATATGATACTAGTAGTAGTAGTCAGTGCTGTAAAAATAGGGAATCGGGGAAAATCGGTCGAGTTATCGATTTAGGATTAATTAAAAATCGGGGATTAATCGGAGTAAAAACCGGATGTATTATAATATTAAATTATATTTAATATATTATTATCATTGTATTAGTTATTTACTAATAAATATATATTTATTATATCATAATTTCTATACTTATTCATATTTAAATTAATATAATATTTTAATTTTGATTATAAATAATTATATATACTCCAATAAAGAAAAATTCGTAAGAATTAATTGGATGTAAGAGATCGGATCGGTCAGATATTTTGTAAGATATTAATCAGGGATTAATCGATTAAATTAGAAATTTATCGGGAATTTTTAAAATAATGATTGTAGCAGAGAATAAAGTTGTTTCACACTCGAACTTGAAAAGAACATTAAAGCAAAATCAGTCTCTGTCAATCTTTTAAGCATTTTCTTAGATGCGATACCATCTTATTATACTACGCACTAAGGTTGAATTAATGGATTAAAACTAGCCACAGGTTTAATCTCCAACTTCTTACATATACGGCTTACAGGTTTTGCCTTGCTATTTAAGGAATTCATTTCATAACTAATGAAAGAAAAAGGAAGAAATCAGAAAAGAATGTAAGAAATGATGGATTAACTACTTTTATGTGAAAAGAGGAGTACCAATCCGCATAAATATTTGGGTGAGAGCACAAAATTTAAAAAAGATGATAAAGTAGTGGAGAAAAATGAAAGAAAATGAGTAAAATAACGAGATCGGTTAATATTATATGTATAAAGTGGGTATAGTGGAAAGAAGTAGTGGATGTAGTTATTTTAAAAATTATAAATTTTTTATTATTTTTGAAAAAATTTAAAATATAAACAATCGGAAGATATATCCAAAAAGAAAAATATAAATAAATGAGAGGGATAACGTGTAAAGATTAACAAGCTAGTAAAGGGTTTACTCTACCCTGTATTTTACTGGTTTCTTAAATTGATATATGGCACCCCTCATATTTTATGTTTAAGGTAGCATAAATCATATCTTATATCATATTTATCAATAAAAATTTATTTCTCTCTTTTGTTTTTATTTATTTATTTTTTTTCATTTCTTGTCTATATCCTTTTAAAGTTATTATTATAATATTAACAAGAAAGGAGAATAAGAAACATTTTTAAAGTTATAATACAATATCATATACGACCTAAATCACCGTAGGTTATATTTTATAATATTTATAAAAAATTCATTACCACATTATTGAACTCACTCTGAGTAATGCTAGCTATCGTATCATCTCTGTTTTGTACCAAGACAGGCCCATTCGGATTTATTTTTGGTAACACCCCAAAAGTCTCACACTAAGTGAGTGAATTTTTTTACTTGAATAAGGGAATTATAAATTAAGCCGGAAAATTATAATATTTTTTTTATAATATTTGCCCCCGATAAGTCAAGGTTTAACTATTAATAGCCTGTATTAGTTTAGGCCCAATAAAATGAGCCCAAGGCCCAAATAACAAGTAGAGGAAGGGGGCCCGAACACATGGCAACATCCCTACCATCCAGGTTACTCGGATCAGGAACCTTTCAACGGTTCGGATTCAGGGACACGTTGGCTTATCGCAGACGTCCACGCGGTCCCCAATCCATAACACACTAACGGTCCAGATCCAAGGGACAAACTCCCAAACCCTAATGGGAAGCCTATAAAAGGCTGATCAAAAGGGGTGTTGGGGGCTACTGATTTCTATCCATCTTCACACCTATACACACACCACTATATCCTGTTTATTTCTATCTTACCCTTCTTCTCCAAAACCCTATCTCATTCTCACATTAGAGGCGCCGCGGGGACGCCATCCCCCTCCGGTTCTGTGTTGCAGGAGCCCAACCTACAGCTTAACCACTCGTTCCCTCTTTCCTACTTAAAATGCAGGTGAGTCCAGATAGAAGTAGAGGAGAGCCCGGGGTAAAGATCGGTGTAAAAATCCAAATTTTTGACATTAGTAAAAGACGTTTATGAATAGTAATCTTACGGGTTAATAAATTTTTTTGCGACCACACCATATACGAGTTTTTAATTTAAAATTCCGAATTGATATTGTGATTATTCGTACCAAATGAGTGTATGTAAAATTCATTCATTTTCGGAGAAAACGAACTTTGTAAAATGACCTTATCTTACGGACTATCGAGGAATACGAGAATCACATTACGATTAAGAATTTAGAATTCGACGAATTAAAATCCAAGTACAAGGTTTCAAAGCATAAATGATTAATAAGAAAGGATTTACCCCGCGAATCGCTTAAGAAAATTTATTACGAAAATGAATAAGAGACCAAGCGAATACGTAAGTGAACAAAAAAAATAACCAATGATATGCAAATTCCATGAAAATATAATGCACATAAATTAACAATAAATTAATCAAGTTAGCTAATTAAATTTAAAGCTAGTGAAAGAAAACATTCCTTAAAATAAGGATTCATGTTTTTAATGATTAAGATCTAGACAAACTTGGTATGCAAGCTATGAACTAGGCTTTGAAAATTGAAGCTTCTTGAGGAATAAACATTACATACACAAAATAAATATCATAAAGTAGTCAACTCTTCCAAGACAAGCCAAGCAACTCCCACTCTCTCTCCCTTATCTTCTTCATTCGACCAAAACAAGAAATTAAGAAATGCAAATCAAAATCTCAAGCTCTAGCCATGGAAAAATTTCCAAATTAATTCCTAAGATTCTATATTCTTAAACTAAGGTAAAATAACTCTTTCATCCCATTCCTTTGAGTTCTTAATGGGTAAAGAAATTATTGAATATGATGATGAATAGTAACATCTAGTTTGTTTTTGTTATTTTTTTGATGATCTAAGGTTCTTTAAGGATATTTAAAGATACACCAAGCATCATTCATCAAGAGAAAGACCTCCCAAGAAACCAAGAAAGGTATAAACCTTCATCCAAACCTTATTTAAGCTTTAAGTTTCAAGAAAAGTATAGATCTTGGTTATAAACCTAATTTTGATGGTAGTTATGTTGATTTCTTGATCGTTAGTTAGTTATATGCTAATATTGATGTTTTGACCTCAAGAACTTGATGTTATTGAGATTATTAAGTGTTAAGATGATGGTATGATGATTGTTGGTTATTGTTAGGTAATGAATCACACACAGAGGGGGGGTGAATGTGTTTTTCTGATTTTAGGCTTTTCTTGAAAGTTAATGGTTGAACAAAGTAAATTAAATCTTGTATAGAAAAGTGTTCGTGCAGAATTTAAACTTGCAGAAAATAAAGAACATAAATCTTCAAAACTCATTTAATTTTTATGATAAAAATTAAGACTGTTTTGCTATAAAATTTCTAAGCTCTTTGATGTTAAAGAGCTCAGCTTCTTCTTGAGAGTGATACAAGAGATTTGATCTAAACTGTTACTTCTAACTAGAGGACCAGTGTTAACTTTATAACTCAGTTAACTACTGGTTTACATAGTGGATAATAAACATGCTATTATCTTTTCTAAACTGTCACTTGTCATTTCTATTTATAGAAAAGCAAATCTTCCATTTCTGGCTTAGCATATCTTTAGCATCCCGTGTTTACTTTAATCTTTCTCTGTCTTTTAATCTTTGCCATTGATCTTGCACACTCTTCAAGCTGCTTTTGTTAGACTTGTCAATCCAGCTGTTGGATTGTTTGTTGATTGTTTATCTTGGATATTGAACTGATCTGCAATTCTGTACTTTGAGACTGTACTTCGAGATCTCCAGTTTGAATTAATAGAACACTTGACATCTCGATAAGTATATAGGCTTATCGAGATCTCTAGCACTCCATATTGAGTTTAACTTGTAGAGGTCTTCAGCTTGTCGAGATCTCTAGTCTTCATATCTTCACTTTGACTTATCGATAACTCTGAGTTCTCTAGTGAAGGAATGACTTGTCGATATCTCCAATCTTCAGTTCTTTAAATTGGCTTGTCGATATCTTCTTGAGTTCTCGAGTAGCTTTCCTGACTTCTCCACTCCCGGTGGATATTGCTCATCCGTCGAGTAGATATACAGCTCATCCGTCGAGTAAATATTGTTCATCCATCAAGTAGATATTGCTTATCCATCGAGTAGATATTGCTCATCCGTCGAGTAGATATTTCTCATCCATCGAGTAGATATTGCTTATCCGTCGGTACTCTCTGGAGTTCTCGAATGACTTCTCTATAACATTAAATCCGTGACTTGTAGAGATCTTGACTTAGAATATTTTTCTCCAAACAGATTTATTCAACTCCAAGCTTCTTCAAAATTCTTCTAAGGCATGATCTTCTTGATCTTCTTCTAGATAGAATCCTTAGGCTTGATACTGTTTTAGGAAAAAGACTCCAGTCTGCTCCTTTGTATTTTTACAGACTTTAAGTGTTACAAGTACAAAATATAAATTAAGATAACAATACAACTTCCTTAGGGTTGACCCCAAGCTTAACAGATTACTAAAGATAACTGTTCATCAATCTTCTACTCAGATACTATGATCAGAGATGCTAATGACATTGTTAACTCCAGTAATCTTTGACATCATCTACTATATATTACAATCTCCCCCAACTTATTCGTTATGAAATTATGCACAAGTTCTGATTGATGATGTCAAAACTTTAACTAAATGCAGAAACCAATCTTCCCATATGCTCTTCTTTTGTTGAGTTGCATTTAGATTTATTCTTCTCTCCCCTGTGAAGAATAGAATATTTTATTATCTGGAAACATCCATCAGCTGTTTTGGCAGGTATTTAGATATATTCTCCCCCTTTTTGACATTATCTCCAGGTAGAAAGATCCAGCTAGATGCACATTGTTCAAGCTACTGTCATTGTCCATTTAGAACACTATCTGCAGCTTCAAGATCCGGTGATATTTGTGGAGATGAGCTTATCAAATAGAATAGAGGTTCCACTTATTTCTGCAGAAAGAGTTTATCATTAAAAAAATCCTAAGCTCTCTGTTCTTTTGAATAAGTAGTCTCACTACTTCTCACTGCACTAGTCTCATGACTTTTGAGAGTCAGGGTTCCCCTTACAAGGATTGCTAAATCCATACACTCATCTACCTCCCCTTTTTCCAGGAAGGATCCTGACTCTCTTATTCTCAGTTTTTCTCTTATTCTCACATGAAAGGCTCAGTTGTGTTTGACTTATAGAAATAAGAGGGGGCTGAAAAGAGTTGTCTGTGATCATATGATTAGGGGTAATCCATATAGGTCTAATCATACTCATTTTATCAGAAAAGAGAATATTAGCTTGAAGGTGTGAGGTGAGTGAATTATTAAGAACACTTGTGACTAGGGTCACAATTTGACTCAGAGATTACTCTGTGTTTTTGATAGTGTGTTGTTCCTCACCTGTAGTGGAAACCTCCAACTGAATTGGAGGGGATTTGACTAGGTTACTATCATGTACACCAGCCTCAAACCCTTGTATGCCTTGCAACATACTGACACATAAATGTGCTATACTTTCCCTTTTCATGATATTGTCATAGGAAATTGTATTTCTAGCTTTAACTGCTAAGGTAGCTTGTGCTAGAGTTATGAGGGGAGTTGTTTCTTTTTGAGAAACCTCCAATTGAATTGAAGAGGATTTAGATAGCTCCCCCTCATGAGTACTACCCTCAAACCTTTCAGTCTGTGAAGACTGTTTTGTACATGAAGGTGCATTAGGAATACTCATGGGATAAAAAAAACTGATATATTTTCCATGTTTGTGGTGGTTTTTCTTCTCAATCAACAAAACACTCTGAAGACCATTATGAAATTGTTGTCCTTTTGTAAAATAGGTTTCTTTTGAGAGTCACCTGAGTGGGATTGTGTTTGAGTTTGTGTTTGAGTTGTTGTATCTGGGAGAACTGCAGTTTGGTTTATAGATGTTTTAGCTGCATGTTAATACAAATACCTGTTGATTGAAAATTTGAATTTCCTGTTGTTGTCTGAGTGGATTGTGTGGAACCTGTAATGCATTGAACATATTTATATGTTTTGATTAGGCATAAGCATTGAGACATATAGTTGCAAGCATTATGACAGGAAAACTAATAACCAATTAATTTGTAAACATAAGGCAATCATGACATAAACAATCAAGCACCAAAAACAAATTGATGGAGAAGAAGAGTATTTTCATTAATATCAACCACAAAGTACATTAAGATTCAGATTACATCAAGTAAATCCTAATCCTAACTACTCTAATTTGGGCTTCTTCTTCTCAGCCTCCAACCTCCTTGCCCTGCGCTGGTAAGCTCTAGACATGGAGTATGCAAGAGAGATGATCCTCTCCTGCAACTCCAAAGCAGCAAGGCGTTGCTGCTCAGCTACCCTTGCACGTATCTCCTGCTCGAGAGAGACTTCTATCTCAAAGAAAAGAATGTTGAGTTGATCATCCCACGAGAGTTCGTCAAAGATCTCTCGTGGAATATCAAAGGGGCTGCAAACAACCCCCCTGAGACGGACACGTAGTCTGAAAGGATCAAAGTAAATTTGGTCTTCATCCAGATGATGGACAGGCTGGTAAGCTCCATGAATAAGTCTGTAGAAGGCTGGGGCATCCATTTGAGTGAGAGAGAGAGAGATGAACAGGAGGTGAGTTTGAAATTAGTTTGTTGAGAATAAGAGTAGTGATGAATGTCAAAGGGTGAAGCATTTTAATTTAGAGAGGGAGTAAAGATAAAAACCAAGAGACTTTTGAGTTGCCCGGATAATAAGAGTAATAATCACATAAGCATACTTGACAGTTAGAAATGACTAGTTACTATTCCCCATGCAAGTACTCAAGAATCTTAGTTCACTATTTAGAATAACTATTCACTATGCAAATAAACAAGTACTCCCTACACAGAAGTAACTCCTCCTATCAGCATATAATCAAATAATTTAACCATTATCAGCTTTCTCAAAACATCAGATATAAAATACTAGTCTACTTACATTAGACTAACATATTTCCAAAAACAAATAAGCACATAAATATGTCAATAAGTCAGAGTAATTATAGATAAAGTATGTCAACAGTATTTTGCTGAACATAATTTATGAATTAAATTATTTCATTTTTTCATACTTTTTACTTCTTTTGATTTGTTATTTATTAACTTCATATAGTTAGAATATGAATTGATAAATATTCAGTTTGCTTAGAATTTTGAGAAATTCCAAGTTAAAATAATCGAAAAGTCTGGGTATTTACAGTAAAAGTAGATGACTTATCGAGAACTCAAAAATAGACATTTGGAGTTTGTCTATCGTGTTAGGTCACACAACACTATAGAAGGGGGTTGAATACAATGTTTATACAATCAAATCGATTTCAACACAAGTATGTAACAAAGATCAAGTATATTCAAATAAACTCTGTTACAATAGAACTGTTGTTCTCTCTCAGTAATGAACAATATCACTAAGAGCTGCTAGGTTACAATGTATAATCTTCTCGATAATGATAACACATATAGTATAAAACCTAAGTTGTGTTTATATAGTACACAGTTACAAGATATCTTCTAATTGATATGGAATATAATTCCGTCTCCTAAAATATATCAATCAGATATCTTCTACAAGTCTTCTAGTCCTCTAACTCTTCATGCATATCTTCTTTTGTTTTAGTCTAGATCTTCTCCTGTAAATCAGCCGCATTCCTTATCTAAAGTCTTCCCGCACTTAAGTCTTGATATATATCGTTTGACGCCTTAAGTTCTGATATTAAGTTTTGACTTCAGTAAGTTTTGACTTCAGTAAGTTCTGATAAGTCCTGTTGTTAACTTCTGAAAACTAAACATAAATCAGATTAGACATGACATCACAAATATATCTAACAATCTCCCCCAACTTGTAAATTATGCAAAATGTACAAGTTAATAGATTTGATGATGTCAAAAACATTTAAGTACAAATACAATGAGAGTTTAGTTAATCAATTAACTACAACTTACAGTCCTTGTAGCTTTTACCAATCTTACTGAGTCAATCTGAATCCAAAGTGATTCTTGACAAAGTTTGATATCAGCCTTTCTTCTTTATTCCTCAGGACTTGAGCTAGTGTAGCTTTGACTTGCTTCAGTTCTTCACCCTGACTCCCAATCTAGTAGATTGCAGTCCTAAGTGCTGAGATGTGATTTATTTCCAAACCATCACCAAGTATGATCACCCTTGGATGAGAAGAGTCTTCATTGAAGCACAAACATTTCTCTTTCAGAATGACTTCAAGTTTAGCATAATCCTTCTTCAGTGAAATTTCACTTCCATCATCTTCAACTATATTAGGAATAAATTATGTAACCCTTGAACCAGAAATTCTTGCTTTATCCCTTATGGTCTTCATTATGAAATTTGACCATCTCCTGGTAATCTCAGACTTTATCTCAAAAAGATAATGAAAGAATTGAAGTTCTTTCAGAGATTTGTTCAGCACATCTGATTCTGACATTTGATATGTTCTTCCATCTTCAAGAAATAGAATCAGATTTTCTTTGACATTATGTTTATCATGAGCATCCAGTACCACTTGAACAGATATAACCTTGTCAAGGTATTTCTGTGTAACTTCTTCAAGAGGTTTGTCAGTCAATAAAAATGGATCTCTTGTAAGTACTTCAACTCATGTCTTGATTTTGGCTTCTTCAGAACCTAATCCAGCTCCGTCTCTTGCTTCTCTGGCTTTCAATCCAACAGTCATGAAATCAGATAGCAGCTGGCTTTTCTTAGGATCTGATGGATTAACATTCTTCCATAGGAGTTTTCTCTTATCAGTAAATGTCAATTTATTCAAATCAACTTGAGCACTGTTAGAGGTTGATGTCTTGATGACTTGATCAGAATTCGATGTTTCTTCTGTAGCTTGATGTCCTTCATTCTGAACAACTTGAGCTGTGTTAGAGGTTGTTTTAGATTCTTCAGTTATCTTCCTTCTCTTCAGAGTTTGAACAGTTTCATCTACTGCAGCAGCATCATCAAATACTTGAACCAGTTTACATACAGGTTTCATTAGGATTTGAGGAATCTTTATCTCCTGTGGCTTTGCTGGTTCATCAATTTTTCCTTTCCCTTTATCTTTGGGATTAGTTTCAACTTGTGATCTTGTCTTGGGCTTAGATGCCTCAGAAATTGACTTCTCATTGATCACAATGCCTTTTGCCTTAGGCCTTGGAGGTTTTTTTGTATCAGAAGCTTTAGACTTAAGATTTGTCTTCTCAGCTGCAAATCTAGCTTCTTCCTCCTTTAAAGTATCTAAATCCATTCCAAGATTATGTTTGAAAAATAATCTTCTACCAATTTTTTCATCAAGTGTCTGAATTTTGAGGATCTTTGTAGTAGACAGTAGTCTCCATTCCCTTGAGCTTCATAGTTTGCAAAAACTTCTGAGAGTCTTTACTTCCTCCTTGAATCAGAACATCAGAACTTGATATCAGATTGTGAGCATCTATAGCTTCAGAACTTGTCTTCTTCTGTATAGAAGATTTTCTAGCATCAGAAATTAGTTTCCTTGAAGAAACTTTACTGCTTTGCCCTTGACCTTGACCCTTTCCCTTGCTAGGGTTTCCCTGGTCATCCTCATTGTCATCCTTTTTCTTCAGAATTTGACTCATTCAGCATTTGGACTTAACTACCTTCTCCCGCTTTTTGGCATCATCTGGTAGTAGGAGAGAGAGAAGAAGTTCTACTGAAGATTGAATTTCATTCAGTTGAGCTTGTTGAGAGGCTTGATTCTTCAGGACCTCAGTAATTTGGGTCTGTTGCTTTTCTTGAACCTTCTCAATAGCTTCAACTTTCTCATGTATAGGTACGATAAACCTTTTTTGTGTAGCTTGATCTCCATATCCAGCTTATCAGATTTTTCCAGAAGTTTGTCAACTTTTTCATGAGTTGTGGAGTGCAAACCTTAAAGATGTTTAGTACTTAGAGCTGTGACTTTGAGTTGTGTCTTGAAATCAGAGTTTGTTAACAACTCATCAGCTTTAGCAATATTCTCTGTCAGAACTTTTTAGCTTGGAATGAAATCAGATTCATTCCACTTCTTGGTCCACTCAACCCCTTTGTAAGTTTCTTCCCAAGGAACATGAGCAGCTTGTTCAACAAACTTTTCAATCAGTGCCTCCTTTCCAAGATTGGGAGCTGGAGTATTAACTGGAGCTGACTCTCAAGAACTTGCAGAAAACTCATCATCTTCTGACAGTACTAAAGTGTGTGTCACTGAAGGTGATTCTGGTACAACTTCATCTTTGTCCACATCCAGAATAGGTGGCAAGAATATCTGCATGTAATGGAGAAACTGATGGAGTTGTCACTTGTACTGTAGGAGCTTTCAGATAGAGCACAGTTGGAATGTTCAGCCTGTGGATGTCAATTTCAGGATTTAATCCTGAATCTTCAACTGTTGTTTCTTTAAATGGAGAGGGAGGTGTAATCACTGTTTCTGGTACAGTGTCTTTAGCTTGAGGTGGGGATGGCAAAGCTTCAATTACAACAGGTTCTGATGAGATCAGAGATTCCTGATCCCCTTCCTCAGCTTCTTGAGTATCCTCAGAATGAGTTTGTGCCAAATACCTTCCTGCTCTCTGTTTCTTTGATCTCCTGGATAGTGAAGGAGTTGCTTGAGCAACATCAGATTTTATAGTTCTTTTCCTCTTTAAAATATCTGAACCCTCAACTTCAGTATTTTTCTGATGGGTTGATCCTTCAGCTTCTATTTCCTTCTGAAAAATCACATTTTCAGCTTCAATTTCTTTATGAGAAGTTGCCTTGTCAGCTTCAACTGTCACAGGTTCCTATGCATGAACCTGGACTTGCTCCTCTTCTTCATCAGATTCATCCCTTAGAATCATCCCTCTTCTCCTTAGTGGAGATTTAGGAACAGATTTTGCCCTTGAAGGTTTAGATCTTGATGTTGTAGCAAATTGTTGAGGTTGAGATTGTGCTGGCTGGAAATATGTTTTGATGGTAGGTTGAGTTGGTTGAGGTTGAGAAGTGGTAGGTTGGTAGTGGTTGTAGGTGCTGATGGAGGTTGGGATGGTTGTAGATCAAGATATATGGCAGTATAGGTGTTTGGATCAGAGTTTACTAAGACCTGTTTGATTGATTGAGGAATTTGGAGGGGTCTTAGTACAGTCTTCTTATTATCAGCAGATAATAAGTCAGTGAAGTCCCTTTTAGCAAGTTTAAAGGGTTGGATCAACTCACTAGCTAGTTGGGGCTTATTAGAATTACAAAAACTGTAAATAAGTTGACAGAATCTAGCAAAATATACAGTATTTTTGTCCTCTTGCATCCTATCCCTAATAAATCCTAGCACAGCACTAGCATAATCAAAATGAGATTGAGTAATAAGAGCATACCCAATTTGCTAACTAAGGATTGGAATTGTATCAAAGTTGGAGCACTTGTTTGCAAAGGCCTTGGTGATGCAATTGAAAAAGAAACTCCACTCCCTCCTTATGTGGGGCCTCTTCAATTGTCCCAGCTTGGACAAAGATTTTTCATAACCAAGGTTTGCCATCATCTGTTGAAGAGCTGGCTCCTCAATTGTTGAACTGTAAACACGGTTTTCTGGAAGATATAAAGCTTGTCAAGCAGTTGACAATGTAACCTGGTGTTCATCCTCCCCTGTTGTAAATATGATGCTTGGGGACCCATTTGCACCACCATCATCATATACACCACTCCTCCAAAACTTCACTACTTCAGTTCCTGAGAGTGCTTCTGGTTGGGTCAATGCATACCCAATCTCACTGTTAGCAAGAAAGTCCTGAACGAAGTGAAGATCTGATGGAGCTTCGTCCTTGCTAAGAATAGCCATGTAGTTGTTGAAAATAAACTTGGCTCCATTGAAAATGATGTCCTTTGGTGCCATTTCTGTGAGAAATAAGTGAGAAAGTTGTGTGTATAGAAGGTGTTTGATAAAATGCCTGTAAGAAAATAGCTTTAGAGAATATTAGAGGGTGAGAGAAAATAAGAAAGATTAGTGAATGAGAAAAGTAGGTAAAAGATTAGAAAATCTTTTAACTCTCTTATTTATACACCCCATGTGGCAACAGCTATATTTGTGAAGCATGGAAGAGAATTTACACCTGGCAGCATGTGAACAGTCAAAAAATTGTTAGTGGGCACGTTAAACGTGCAGTAATTAATGCGCACATGCAGTTACCAAAACAAACACACAACCAAATAATTATTACTATTTTATCTCACCTAATTATTTTTTGATAAATATGACCGTTACATGCAAATATCAGAAATAAGTCAAGTAATTAAATAATTCCACGTAAGCATCAGAATTTGCATCAGAACTTGACTATTATCATAACTTAACAGTCATCAGAATATGGCTTATGTACTCAAAAAGGGAATTTCTATTTCTGTAATTCTTCATACAAATACTGACTGGGTTCTTCAGAGTTTAATCATCAGAACTTTCATCAGAACTTATCCTCGGAATTTATGCAAATAATACTAAACTGTTTGTCAAAAACAACTTAATCACCACAGTAATTTTCATCATTCATATGGAGTGAGAGTGTTTGCATTTGCAAATGATCAGATAAAGATTAAAGCTTGATAAACTTCTATATATATCTTAGAAATAAGGCATAACTAAGAAAAGTGCTTAAAATCTGTCTTTAATTTTGAAGTCTACTATAGAATAAATTTATGCAAGAGTCCACCTCAACTATTTGTGCTCATTTTATGCATCTTTTGACATTCTTTTTACAGTGGCTTCTCAGTGTAAGTGAGTCACAACTGTTATCAGAATTTATGCTATTATCAGAGTATTTCTCCAGTTATTTGAGAATGTGAAAAGTCACCAAGAAAAATTTATTTGCTTTTCTAATGCATATAACTTAATACCAGCAATGCACTTGGATCTTTCCTTTCACATATTTACTATAAATCTCAAAGGAATACTTGACTTCAATTTCTTTTCTTTTCTTCAGATAAGTGAGGCTTATTAAGCATGTAGTTCATCCTAAAGTTTTACTGACATCAGAATTTGACATAAGAAGCAAGAATCTAGTTTGTGGCTTAATAGTAAGATACACAAAGTAAATTTGACTAAGCTCAAAATCAGAATTTGCTTGTGTTAATGAATTTCCACATAAACAACTAATTCAATCATGGGATTTCTAGTATGTTAAAGACTACTAGGTCAGCATCTAGCACAGTAATCCTCATTGGAATGAATAGCCACAGAACATTCAAAACACTATTAGAGTATATAGAATCACATCAGATAATAATCAGTATTTAATATATTACAGTTTAAGCACAGATTACATGGAGATAAGACAATCTGTAAACACTGATCATAAAGTCTGATGCATGAGAACAAAAACTAAGCAGATTTTGAGAAAGAACCTGAAACCATTCTAAGTTCATTTACCAGTCTTGTAAAAGTAGCTTGGGTTAGAATTTTCTAAAATACACATTTACTGTGATAATCAAAGTGTTATTGCTATGACAGGTAATTCAGTTCAACACTCAATGACAAAGCACATCAGCATTAGGTACCATTTCATAAGGGAACATGTGATGGAAGGTATAGTGGAATTGCATTTTATTCCAACAGATCAACAACTAGCAGATATCTTCACGATAGTCCAGTAGCTGATTCTTCATCCAAAGAATTTGTGCACAACAGCTTCCTGCAGCAATATATTCTGCTTCTGCAGTTGATGTGGAAATTGATTTCTGTTTCTTGCTAAATCAAAAAACCAATCTGCCTCCAAGAAATTGGCAGCTTCCACTAGTGTTTTTCCTGTCTATTTTGCATCCTGCAAAATCTGCATTTGAGTAACCTATTAGCTTAAAATCTGATTCTCTAGGATACCACAATCCTTGATCAGCTGTACCCTTGAGGTACTTGAAAATTCTTTTCACAGCTATTAAATGAGGTTCTCTTGGATCAGCCTGAAATCTTGCACAAAGACAGGTAGCATACATGATATCAGGTCTACTTGCGGTTAAATAGAGTAAAGAGCCAATCATACCTCTGTAGTTAGTAATATCTACTGGTGCTCCAGTATCTTTATCTAACTTGGTTGCAGTGGCCATGGGAGTGGATGCAGTTGAACAGTCTTGCATTCCAAATTTCTTGAGTAAATTTCTGGTGTACTTGGATTGATTTATGAAAGTACCTTCTTCATTTTTCTTGACTTGAAGTCCCAGAAAATAGCTAAGTTCTCTCATCATACTCATTTAATATCTTGACTGCATTAGCTTTGCAAACCTTTCACAGAGTTTGGCATTTGTAGAACTAAAAATAATATCATCAACATATATATGTAACAAAAGTAAGTCATTTCCATGGTTGAGGTAGAACAGTGTTTTATCAATTATGCCTCTGTTAAATCCACTTTCTAGAAGGAATTGAGCTAAAGTCTCATACCATGCTCTTGGAGCTTGCTTAAGGCCATAAAGTGCTTTGTCAAGCCTATAGACATAATTTGGAAATTTTGGATCTACAAAGCCTGGAGGTTGTTCAACATATACTTCTTCTTCCAATTCTCCATTGAGAAAAGCACTTTTCACATCCATTTGAAATATTTTAAACTTCTTGTGAGTAGCATAAGCCAAAAAGATTCTTATGGCTTCCAATCTAGCAACTGGAGCAAATGTTTCATCATAGTCAATACCCTCCTGTTGAGAGTAACCTTTAGCAACCAGCCTTGCTTTGTTCCTTGTAATTATGCCATCACTGTCAGTTTTATTTCTGAACACCCATTTTGTGCCAACAATTGATCTGTTCTTTGATCTTGGCACTAGGGTCCAGACTTTATTTCTTTCAAATTCATTTAACTCTTCCTGCATTGCTTGCACGCAATCAACATCTTGAAGAGCTTTTTCCACTTTCTTTAGTTCAGTTGAGATAGAAAGGAATGATAGAGACATTCATTTGATGTTGCAGTTCTAGTTCTGACACCTGCTTCAGGATCTCCAATTATTAAGTCAGGTGTATATGCTTTAGTCCACTTCCTTACAGATGGAAGTTGTTCTCTAGAACTGGATCCTCCCCCATGATCCACGCTGTCTCCATCAGCATTTTCTGATACTCCCCATGTAGTTATGCTCTCTGAGACTTCAGAATTTGAGTTGGATCCTTCAGGAATTGAAGAATCAGAGTTTCCAGAATTATTAGAATTTGGCTCATCAGAACTTGATGAATCAGAACTTGAAGAGCCAGTGACAGGTTCTGATGCTTCTTGAGAGTCTTGGGTTGTGGTAGGATCTTCAGCTTACTCCCCCTGAATAGGTGCATTTTCCCTTGGAGTAGTTACCACAGTTTCAATGACATCAGAATTTTACCCGTCAGAACTTACAGGATCAGGATTTAAGCCATCAGAATTTACAGAATCAGAATTTAAATCTTCATTTTCAAATCTCAGCTGATCATGATCATTGAAATCTTCAAGTCCAGTAACCTTTTTATCATCAAAAGATACATTGATAGATTCCATGACAGCCCTTGTTCTTAAGTTGTAGACTCTGAATGCTTTTGTGGAAAGTGGATATCCAACAAAAATTCCTTCATCAGCTTTTAGATCAAATTTTGATAGTTGTTCAGGATGAGTCTTAAGAAAAAAACACTTATATCCAAATACATGAAAGTATTTCAGATTGGCTTCTTTTTCTTCACCATCTCATATGGTGTTTTTCCATGCTTGTTTATGAGTATAGCATTCTGTGTAAAACAAGTAGTGTGCTCAGCTTCAGCCCAAAAGTAAATTGGCATCTTTGCTTCATCAAGCATAGTTCGTGCAGCTTCAATGAGAGTCCTATTCTTTTTTCTACAATTCCATTTTACTGTGGAGTTCCAGGTGCAGAATATTCCTGCTTAATTCCATGCTCTTTGCAGAACTCTTCCATGATTGAATTCTTAAACTCAGTTCCATTATCACTTCTTATTATTTTAACAAAATCTTTGACCAACTTATCCAGCTGTCTGACATGATCAGTTAGAGTAGATGCAGTTTCATTCTTCTTGTGCAAGAAATACACCCAAGTGTATCTTGTGAACTCATCCACTATAATCATAGCATATTTCTTCTTTGCAATTGACATGACATTGACTGAACCAAATAAATCAACATGCAGTAACTAATAAGGCTCAAGAATTGAGGATTCAGTTTTTCTCTTGAATGAAGATTTTCTTTATTTTGCCTTTTGACATGAATCACAAAGGCCATCAGCAGCAAATACTGATTTTGGGAGTCCTCTCACAAGATCTTTCTTTACTAACTCATTTATGTTATTGAAATTTAAATGAGAGAGTCTCTTGTGCCAATTCCAGCTTTCTTCAATTGATGCTCTACTTAACAGATAGATTGCAGAACCATCAGAGTTTGTTAAAAGTCTGGCTTCATATATGTTACTATGCCTGTAACCTTTCAGAACTACTTTGCCTATAGAATTACTTACAACTTCACAGTGTTCTTCAAAGAAATCCACATGATAACCTCTGTCACAGATTTGACTCACACTTAGCAGATTGTGTTTAAGTCCTGAGACAAGAGCTACTGTTTCAATGATGACATTCTCAAGATTGATATTGCCATATCCCAGAGTTTTTCCCATGTTACCATTTCCATAAGAAACTCCTGGGCTAGCTTTCTCCACAAAGTCTGATAGCAGGGCTTTATTTCCAGTCATATGTCCTGAACATCCACTGTCCAGAACTAGGATGTTTTTCTTGTTGCCCTGCAATAACAAAGACCACTATTGGTTAGTTTTAAGGACACAGACTTGCTTGGATCCTTTGGCCTTTTTCAAGTTTGATAGCATTTGCAGTGGATTTAATTTCAGAGTTTATGCTAACATGCTGTTTATCAGACTTTATATCAGACTTTGCATCAGAATTTACACTATAAGAAATTATACTAACTTTCTTCAAGGAAGGTTTTATTTGATAATAATCATAGTACAAACTATGATATTCCTTACAAGTATAAATGGAATGCCATAAACTACCACAATGAAAACAAGGATTTTGTGGTTTAAACCTAACAAACTGACTCTTAATTCCTGATTTAGGAGGTAAAGAGTTTATATCTTTATTTTTCTTGCAAAAAGAAGCAAGATGATTAGAGTTTCCACAGTTGTAACATTTCTTTCTAGGAGCATTAGGAACAGGCATATAATTATTGCTTTTATTCACACCTTCCTTTCCATTCCTATTTTTCCTAGATTCCTTTACCTTGTTCACATTTCTAATCTCTTTCAACTTATGCTTAAGCTGCTTCTTAGTCATTAAGCCTATATTTACTTCAGCTAGTTTATCCTGTTTTAATTTGTCAGAAGTTGACTTTTCTTTTACTTCTGTTTTAGAATCTTTCATCTTTTCAGAATCAGACATAACAGTTTTTGCAATAAATTTAACAGGATTTACCTTTGGCTTAGCATTCTATTTAACAACAATTGGCTCAATTTGCACAGTTCCTTTTTCACTTTTATCATCTTCATAACCTAAGCCCTCTTTCCAGTTTCCACTACTTAGTATATATGAGTTGTTCTGCCAGAGTTAGTCCAAGTTCTGATGATCTCTCTTTCCTTTTCTAAATCAGTTTTTAGATTTCATTCAATTTTAGCACTTCATCTCTAACATACAAAGTCTCATCTCTTTCTTTCTTAGTTTGATGAAGAAAAACTAACTCCTTTTCTAAATAGTCATTTCTGTTTCTAAGAGCAAGACTTTCAGATGTTAATATTTCACATGTTAAAGTCTGATCTCTAAAACTAATGAACATTGTTTTAAGATATAATCTCAACTCAGTAATATCATCAATATGAAAAGCAAAAGTTATTTGAGGTACCTTCAATTCAGCAGTGCCAGTACTACTATCGGCATTTGCCATCAAGGCATAGTTCTCCTCATCTTTAGAATCTGAAGTGTCTGTCCAGTTTTTCTTCTTTGTGACAAGTGCCTTGCCTTTATCATTTTTTCCTTTCTTACAGTCAGGAGATATGTGGCCTCTTTCACCACATTTGTAGCATTTGACATTTAAGTTGTCTCCTCTGTTAGACTTTCCTCCTTTGCCTTCTGACTTTCTGAACCCTTTCTTATCAGAACTTCCACCTTTCCTGGAATACTTCTTGCCCTTTCTGAACTTCTTGTAGGCTATCTTTATGATACCCTTCACCATAAGAGCACACAGTTGCATCATCTCTGCATCAACATCTACTTCAGATAAACTTTCAGTTTCTGAATCATCATCATCAGAATTTGATTACTCTGAATCAGACTTTATGATGAGAGCCTTTCCTTTGCCCTTCTTTGAGATAACAACTTTAGGAGATTCTTCCTCGGATTTAAGAGCAACTGTCCTTGACTTTCTTCCATGCCTCTTGCTCCTTTGATCCATCTCAAGTTCATGAGTCTTGAGCATACCATAAATTTCATCAAGAGAAGATTCAGTAAGGTCATAGTTGTCTCTTATGGTAGTAGACTTCAAATCCCAATTTTCAGGAAGAGCTAAAAGGAATTTTAGATTTGAATCTTCAAGATCATATTCCTTGTCCACCAGTGACAGATCATTCAAGAGTTTGGAAAACCTGTCATATAAATCAGTTAATGACTCATCAGCTTTTGAGTCAAAGTGCTCATATTCTTGAGTGAGTATATTCTTCATGTTCTTTTTGATTGTATCAGTTCCCTGGCTTCTTGTCTCCAAAGCATCCCATATCTCCTTTGAAGTCTGGCATCCAGTTACCCTGTTTGACATGACATTATCAATTGCACTATGCAGCAAATGCCTTACCCTTGCATCCTTGGCAATAGATGAGATATCTTCAGCTGTGTATTCACTTCTCTCCTTTGGTATGGTCTTTGTTGGTTGATCAGCAACTGCAACAGAGAGCTTGGTAGGCTTATATGGTCCTTCATTAATTCTGTCAAGGTACTCTGGATCTGTAGCTTCCAGAAACATAGCCATCTTCACTTTCCATATAGGATACTCAGATGTTCTCAGTATGGGAACCCTAATAGTCTCATATCGACTATGGATTTGAGTGTTTTGAGTTTCTTGAGTTTTGGTGGGCTTAGTTAGAGTTTGTGTTTCTTCAGACATGATTGTTTGTTTGGATCTTTACTCTATGTGTGTTAACAGAAAAACTCTGATACCACTTGTTAGGTCACACAACACTATAGAAGGGGGTTGAATATATTGTTTATTTAATCAAATCGATTTCAACACAAGTATGTAACAAAGATCAAGTATATTCAAATAAACTATGTTACAATAGAACTGTTGTTCTCTCTCAGTGATGAACAATATCACTAAGAGTTGCTAGGTTATAATGTATAATCTTCTCGATAATGATAACACATATAGTGTAAACCCTAAGCTGTGTTTATATAGTACACAGTTACAAGATATCTTCTAATTGATATGGAATATAATTTTGTCTCCTAAAATATATCAATCAGATATCTTCTACAAGTCTTCTAGTCCTCTAACTCTTTATGCATATCTTCTTTTGTTTTAGTCCAGATCTTAACCTGTAAATCAGCTGCAATCCTTATCTAATGTCTTCCTGCACTTAAGTCCTGATATATATCTTCTGACGTCGTAAGTTCAAATATTTAGTTCTGACTTCAGTAAGTTCTGATTTCCAGTAAGTTCTGATAAGTCATGTTGTTAACATCTGAAAACTAAACACAAATCAGATTAGACATGACATCTCAAATATATCTAACATATCGAGAAGTCATTTTGAGAAGTGAAGTACAGGTCGAGAAGTCATTTTAAATTACTCTTATTGAGAATTCAAACTTGACTTGTTGAAATGTCAAATAAATACCCAGTTTGTCCAAAAAGTGGACTGAACTAATTCTAACTTTTACTTGAATGAATTCAAAATAAAATTAGAATAAATTTTCCAAAAGTATTTTAACAAAATAATTTATTAATTTAAATTATTCCAGCTCTGAGTTATTGATACGTCAAGAATTGTATTTGTAGAGATGATAAGTGGATTTTATATCCACTTAGAATGCTTTATTACAAGCTTAAATTGGTGTTTTGGACTCAAGTTGTTGGTATTTTGATGTATTTTTGTGTTATTGCATTTAAGGTATCAGTTATATGAAGAAATGAGCTTTTAAAGGAAATATGATAAAAATTGATCAGATTTGGAAGCCAAGGCCATTGTCAAGTTTTAGAGAATCTCAATAGTTTCGTGTGGGCAGTTGAATCGCCTAATTCTGACGAGTAGAATTCAAGTTATGGCCAAAACTAGATTCATCAGAAATTTTTCCAGACAGGCTCCAGGCGCCCGCCCGGAGAGCTGAGCGGCCGCCAGGAGAACTGAGCGCCCGCCCGGAGAGCTAAGCGGCCGCCCAAGGCGCGGCTGGTCGCTGATTTCGCTGAAAAAGCCTTTTTAGGTGGAATTTGACGATTTTAAGGGTCCAGGTCCACTAGGGGCGTATATATACTTAAAAAAAGGTTTTCAACATCCGGGAAGATTGGGATACCAAGGAGAAGACCAAGAAGCACAGAACAACTCCGAAAAAGAAGATCTTGTTTTTAACTTGTGATTCTTTGAATTAGTTGTAACTTTGGATGCTCGTTTTCATTCTTATTGAACCTAGCTCTTGTTTATTCGTACTTTAATTATTATTTAGTTTATTAAGACCTTGTTTATACCATGCTTTCATTGGAACCCATGGTGACGATGAGTTCAATTATGAACTAATCGTTGTCATGGGATTCTAGCGGATTTACTTATGGATTTCAATAAATAAATTGTTCCGATATCTTGGTGTGTGGTGATTGAATGATATCCTAGTATTTGTTGTGCTTATTCGTCTTATGTGCGTAGCTAATATATAAGATAGCGTGTTAATCTCTATTAAAGCGACAGTGAATATAGAGGTTTAGAACTTGCCATGCTAGCATAGGTTCATGTATTGTATGCATGATTACTGGGTAACTCTAACCATTTTACTTGCCCTATGTAATCAAGATAGATAAGTTGTGCTTAAACCGTTATGTTGTCAAATTCTATAGACATATAGGGTCTCTATATAATTGGTGCCTATTCGGCTTCTATCTCTTTTGTGGATGTCTGGTAGAATGGTACTCGTGCAACGAAAGTTGGCGTTTATCAGTTTCGTGTTATCAGATTAGTGTTATCACCGTCACATGCTAAGGTTAAGAATAATAAGGCTATTGAATGAAGTATTTAATGAAGTTAGAATCCCATGTTTGTCATATATAGTAATTCAACCTCAATTCTCTTAGTTAATGTTATTTAGTATAATCTCTTAGTTTAATAAAAACCCAATTTGTTATCTATCTTAGCATTGAGCGATAACCATACATTGTTGCATAGGTGCATAAATTGAACTTAACCTAAACCGGTCTATGTGGTAACGAATTTGATTTATATCTTATACTACTTGCGAACGCGTATACTTGCATGAATATTAGTGCGTGTTTTCGCCCTAACAAGTTTTTGGCGCCGCTGCCGAGGACTCGGTGTTAATTTTTAGTTTATGTGCTTGTCATCAGTGGTCGTTAAAGTTCACTAACTCAGATTCTTTTACTTTCACGATTTATTTGTTTGTGTTTCAGGTACTCATTACAATGGGAGATCCAGCAGCACGAACGAGAGCCTTGATGGATTTCTCTCAACCCAAGATCAATGACATTCAATCTAGCATTGTCAGGCCAGCTATCACAGCTAATACCTTTGAGATCAAGCCTGGCATAATTCAATGGGTACAGACTTCAGTCCAGTTTGGGGGTTCTCCAACGAAAGATCACAATACACACATTAGGGATTTCATAGAGATCTGCGACACCTTCAGGTTCAATGGTGTTTCTGAAGATGCTGTGAGGCTGAGACTGTTCCCATTCTCTCTGAGGGACAAGGCTAAGAGCTGGTTACACTCTCTACCAGCTGGTTCGATTACTACTTGGGAAGATCTTGCTCATAAGTTTCTTACTAAATTCTTCCCTATGGTGAAGACAGCTGCAATCAGGAATGCTCTTACTCAATTTGCACAGCAATCAGGAGAATCTTTATATGAAGCTTGGGAGCGCTACAAAGAGATGCTTAGGAAGTGTCCTCATCATGGAATGCCTGATTGGATGATCATCAATTGTTTTTACAATGGTTTGGGAGCACAGTCCAGACCCATGCTCGATGCAGCAGGTGGAGCATTATGGGCAAAGAGCTATGAGAAAGCTTATGATCTAATTGAACTGATGGCTGCTAATGAATATCAATATCCAGCCCAGAGATTGCCACAGAGCAAGGTAGCAGGAGTTCTTGAAGTGGATACAGCTACGGTTATCACTGCTCAACTAAAGGTGTTGTCTATGAAGATCGATTCTCTAGCTAACTATGGTGTTAAGCAGATAATTAGTGTTTATGAGCTGTCTGCAGGTCCGCATGTAACAAAGCAATGCGTTATATCTAGTGAATCAGCTCAGTTTGTGAGCAACTTTCAGAGATCGCAGCAACTAGTTCCAGACACTTATCATCCTGACAACTGGAATCATCCTAACTTCAGCTGGAGCAACAATCAGAATGTGATATAACAGCCGTTCCAGCAGTTTGGAAATAAGCTATTCAACCCTCCTGGTTTTTAGCAACAAATTACACCAAAACAACAACTCCAAATTTAACAACAAAATCATGATGCAGGTCTATCTTTAAATAAGAAATCTGAATCGGAGGAGTTGCGGCTTATGTGCAAAAACCAGGCTCTTATATGCCAAAGCCAGGCTATTTCTATCAAGACTCTGGAGAACCAACTAGGGCAAATTGCTAATGCCTTATTGAATCGGTCACCAGGAATGCTTCCTAGTGATACAGAAGCCAATACATGCACGAGGGAAGTTGAAGAACAGGTGAACACCATCACCTTAAGGTCTGGAAAGGTTGCAAGCCCCCAAATTCAGCAAGACGAAGGGCCTGGAAAGTCTCAATTTCCAGAATTTGAAGTTTTGGCTGAAGAAGATGTGCAGAAGGAAGTAGAGGTGAAACCAAGGAAGACTACTGTGAAACACACTCCTCCTGAGGGTAATACAGGGGAGAAACAGATCTATCCTCCACCTCCTTTTCCTAAGAGGCTGCAGAAGAAAAAGCCGGATAAGCAGTTTGAGAAGTTTTTGGAGGTGTTCAAGAAACTTCATATCAACATACCTTTCGTTGAAGCTCTTGAACATATGCCTAGCTATGTGAGGTTTATGAAAGGTATTCTCTCTCGGAAATTAAAGCTCGATGACTTAGAGACCGTTGCTCTAACGGAGGAATGCAGTGCTGTGCTGCAACAGAAGTTGCCTCCGAAGCTTAAAGATCCTGGAAGCTTCACTATTCCTTGCACCATCGGAAACTTATCGTTCGACAAGTGTTTATGTGATTTAGGAGCTAGCATCAATTTGATGCCCTTATCTATCTTCAAGAAGCTTGGTCTGCCTGATCTGAATCCAACATACATGTCATTGCAACTAGCTAACCGTTCCATCGCTTATCCACCAGGTATAGTGGAGGATGTCTTGGTCAAGGTGGATAAACTCTTCTTCCCTGCTGACTTTGTAATTCTTGATTTCGAGGAAGATAAGAAGATTCCCATCATCTTGGGAAGACCATTCTTGGCTACAGGTCGAACTATGATCGATGTGCACAAAGTAGAGCTTTTGATGAAGGTTTATGATCAAAAGGTCACTTTTAATGTGTTCAAGGAAATAAAGTTACCCATAGCTAAAGAGGAGTGTTTTAAAGTAGAGCAACTACAGGTTTTGAATGCACCTCCATGGAAGAGGAAGTTGGATATGCCATTCAATTCTCTTGGGTTAGCAGAGCTGAAAATTTCTCAGGAGCATGTTGAACCATTTATTCAAGAAGATCCCACACTTGAGCTCTACCGAAAGCCAGATCACTTGAGTTATTCATTCTTAGGTGCACCCGATGATAAGGGGTTGGGATATATTTTTGATGATGTAGAGAGTGGCTGGACGGATCTTCCAGTGCCTACAGAAGGTTCTTCTCATGTGCCATAGACAGTTGATAGGTTTGGTCTTGGTGATGAGCAGTACAGGCAAGTGACTAGGCGTATGGAGGCCATGCACGACATTCACCATCGTTTTGCTGAAGATTTGACACACGCTTTCGGTACTGTTGTCCGAGACACCGGTGGCGAGATTTATTGGCCACCTGATCCTCCACCCGACGAGGGTGACTCTCCCGCTAACTAGGTATGCCTGAAATCCTTATTATTACCTTCAATGAGGACACTGAAAATTTTAAGTTTGGGGGTGATAATGTAAGGATTAGTTTGTGTGTGTCCATATAGTTCATATAGATTCATATTGCATGTTTAGTTGTAGTTCATTCATATTTTTCCATGATTGTTCATTTAGGACATATTTGTTTATTTTAATATGATTTCATATAGTTGCATTTGCATGCATATTTAGCATGATCCCTTAAGATGAACTATGATATTTGATAAGTTGATATTGATTTGAGTGTGGTGATGACGAATAGAGGGATGTTTAAGTCCTAATGAATTGATTTACAGGCTAGAAACACTTGTAATTTCACTAAGTCTTAGAGTATGCTTAGGGGATAGATTGTTGTCATGGTTTGATGGTTTTCGAGGTTAATCTATTGCTTATGCTTAAAATGCATGATAGGCTCTTAATGATAAAAAACATGAATAGATAAAAATTGGAGATAAAAATTGGAATTCATTTCTAGTTGTGGCTAGGCGTCAAATGCTAGTAGCCGGCTCGTATTGTATGCGAGTAGTCTAGGGTTGAGCAAGATGGAGCGAAACACACTTGCTCAGAAACTGAAAAAAAAGAAAAAAAAGAGAAAAAAAAAGAATATGGTTTCAATGCACAATTGATCACGAGTGGGCTCTTTGGTATTCGAGTTATTAAGTTCTTAGGGGACTTTGTGCCTAGTGACCTAAGGCTTTTATAGTCTGGGATCCGCTAACCTAACGCTCGCTAAATGGATACCATTGCATAAGTCTTTTGTGGACCTCACTCATTGCATGATCAAATAAGCATTTGTTTTATGTGTTGAATAAAAGCATGATTCCGTAATAAACTCCAATAATCTTGAAGTGTTATAAGTCATTTTGTGTCTAGAATATATTCTTCGTATAAGCTTGTGATTACTTTGAGGATAATTAAGTTATGGTGATTGATCTAGTTTCGAAGCATATATGTTAAGCATTCCACACACGCACGTTTCTGGTTTGTGAGTTGGTTTGTGGGATTTATTCGAGCTCTGTTTAAAGTCATTGCATTCTTAGAGGTATTGGCTTATTCATTTGGTTACGGTTATTCTGAGGGGATCGATTGCATTATCATTTAGTTGCATTCACGTAGTTGCATTCATGCATTATGTTTGTTTTGTAGTTTTGAGTCTGTTTATGCTTGAGGACAAATATCGATTCAACTTTGGGGGTGTGATAAGTGAATTTTATATCCACTTGTAATGCTTTATTACAAGTTTAAATTGGTGTTTTGGACTCAAGTTGTTGGTATTTTGATGTATTTTTGTGTTATTGCATTTCAGGTATCAGTTATATGAAGAAATGAGCTTTTAAAGGAAATATGATAAAAAGTGATCAGATTTGGAAGCCAAGGCCATTGTCAACTTGTAGAGAATCTCAATAGCTTCGCGTGGGCAGTTGAATCGCCTAATTCTGACGAGTAGAACTCAAGTTATGGCCAAAACAAGATTCATCGGAAATTTTTCCAAACAGGCTCCAGGCGCCCGCCCGGAGAGCTGAGCGGCCGCCCAAGGCGCGGCTGGTCGCTGATTTCGCTGAGAAAGCCTTTTTTGAGTGGAATTTGATGATTTTAAGGGTCCAGGTCCACTAGGGGCGTATATATACTTAAAAAAAGGGTTTTCATCATCTGTGAAGATTGGGATACCAAGGAGAAGACCTAGAAGCGCAGAACAACTCCGAAAAAGAAGATCTTGTTTTCAACTTGTGATTCTTTGAATTAGTTGTAACTTTGGATGCTCGTTTTCACTCTAGTTGAACCTAGATCTTGTTTATTCGTACTTTAGTTATTATTCAGTATATTAAGACCTTATTTATACCATGCTTTCATTAGAACCCATGGTGACGATGAGTTCAATTATGAACTAATCATTGTCATGGGATTCTAGCGGATTTACTTATGGATTTCAATAAATAAATTGTTTCGATATCTTAGTGTGTGGTGATTGATTGATATCCTAGTATTGGTTGTGTTTATTCGTCTTATGTGCCTAGCTAACATATAAGATAGCGTGTTAATCTCTATTGAAGCGACAGTGAATATTGAGGTTTAGAACTTGCCATGCTAGCATTGGTTCATGTATTGTATGCATGATTGGTGGGTAACTCTAACCGTTTTACTTGCCCTATGTAATCAAGATAGATAACTTGTGCTTAAACCATTATGTTGTCAAATTCTATAGACATATAGGGTCTCAATATAATTGGTGCCTATTCAGCTTCTATCTCTTTTGTGGATGTCTGGTAGAATGGTACTCGTGCAACGAAAGTTGGCGTTTATCAGTTTCGTGTTATCCGATTAGTGTCATCACCATCACATGCTAAGGTTAAGAACAATAAGGCTATTGAATGAAATATTTAATGAAGTTAGAATCCCATGTTTGTCATATATAGTAATTCAACCTCAATTCTCTTAGTTAATGTTAATTTGTATAATCTATTAGTTTAATAAAAACCCAATTTGTTATTTGTCTTAGCATTGAGCGATAACCATACATTGTTGCATAGGTGCATAAATTAAACTTAACCTAAACCAGTCTCTGTGGGAACGAATCTGATTTATATCTTATACTACTTGCGAACGCGTATACTTGCGTGAATATTAGCGCCTGTTTTCACCCTAACAAGGGAACTCTGTGAATGAACATTATGAGAGAATTCTACAAGGACTTATCGATAAGTCATTTTAAACCTATCGAGAAGTCACTCGAGAAGTCCTAAAATGACTTGTCGAGAAGTCAATTTATACTTATCGAGAACTCAGTTCTCTAAATACTTTTGGTTATTTGTAATTCTGCCTTGTATTAATTTTACATATTAAGAATGTAAATTAACAACTGAGAAGTTTACTTAGAATTTGAAAAATTCTAAGTTAATTGAATTTGAAAAACAAATATACAGAGATTTCTGAAATATTTATAATTCATATTTCAGTTAATTTCCAATTTAATCAAATTAATTTTGATTTACTGGAGATTAATCTGCTGTAAAACATTAGCTGAGTTCTTGCCTTAGGATGAAGAATTGAGCATTCCAATTTCATTTACAAGTCTAGTGAAAGTTGCTTCATCCCAAGGTTTAGTAAAAATGTTAGCTATTTGTGTTTCTGTTGGTACAAAAATTAGCTCAATGGTACCATTAGTAGCATGTTCTCTAATAAAATAGTACCTCACATTAATGTGCTTTGTCCAAGAATTATTAACTGGATTAGCTATTATAGATATAGCACTAGTATTGTCACGCATGATAGGAATTTTGTGTAAAACTATGCCATAATCCATTAGCTGATTTCTAATCCAAAGCACTTGAGCACAACAACTTCCGGCAGCTATGTATTCAACTTCAGCTATAGAAGTTGATACAGATTGTTGTGTCTTGTTGTACCAGGATACAAGTCTTTATCCAAGGAATTGACAGCTTTCACTGGTACTCTTTCTGTCAACTCTGCATCCAGCAAAATCTGCATCTGTGTATCCAACAGCTTCAAAACCAGTTCTCTTAGGATACCATAATCCCAAGTTAGGAGTCCCCTTCAAGTATCTGAAAATCCTCTTTACAGCCATCAAATGTGATTCTTTTGGATTGGCTTGAAATCTTGCACATAGACATGTTGCAAACATGATGTCTGGTCTACTTGCTATTAAGTAAAGCAATGATCCAATCATCCCTCTGTAGCTTGAGATATCTACACTCTTTCCCTTTTTATCCTCATCCAACTTTATTGCAGTAGACATAGGTGTAGATGCCGGTGAACAATCAACCATTCCAAACTTTTTCAAAAGATCCTTGACATATTTAGTTTGGCTGATGAAGATACCATCACTTCTTTGGCTAACTTGAAGTCCAAGGAAGTAACTCAGTTCCCTCATCATACTCATTTCATATTCACTTTGCATAATCTTGGAGAATTTTTGGCACAACTTCTCATTAATAGAACCAAAGTTGATATCATCCAAATAGATCTGAACTAGGATCATATCTTCACCATGTTTTCTGTATAAGAGAGTCTTATCTATGGTTCTTCTAGTAAAACCATGCTTCAATAGGAAATCTGATAGTGTGTCATACCAAGCTCTAGGTGTCTGTTTTAGTCCATATAGAGCCTTGAGTAACTTATATATAAAATTTGGAAATTTTGGATCCTCAAAGCCATGAGGCTGTTGCACATAAACTTCTTCTTCTAGCTCACCATTCAGAAATGCACTTTTGACATCCATTTGATACATCATAAAATTTGAATGTGCAGCAAATGCTAGAAAAATTCTTATAGCTTCAAGTCTTGCAACATGAGCAAAAGTTTCATCATAATCAATTCCTTTTTCTTGTGAGTACCCTTTTGCAACCAACCTTGCTTTGTTTCTGTTAACTATACCATTTTCATCCATTTTGTTCCTGAACACCCATTTTATTCCAATAATGCTTCTATTCTTTGGTGCAGGAACTAACTTCCAGACTTTGCTTCTTTCAAACTGATTTAGCTCTTCCTGCATGGCAGATATCCAGTCAGGATCCAATAGAGCTTCATCAATTTTCTTAGGCTTTACTTGGGACAGAAAACATGCATGTAGGCACTCATTACCAGTTGCACTTCTAGTCCTCACACCAGCAGTAGGATCACCGATAATTGCTTCTCTAGAGTGATTTCTATCCCACTTGTGTGAGTTAGTTGACTTATGCCTTCATCATTTTCTTCATTATTGGTATGACTGGTAGATCCTTCTTCTATTTCTCCCCCTGAATTTGTGCTATCAAATTCAGGTGTTTGAGATGAGCTTCCATTCCCCTGATTTTCCTGTTCAGTAGTCTCTTCATTCATCATTTATTATGCATTAACTTCATCTTCTCCATCAGAATCACTATCAATGTTGAGGTTTTCAAATGCAAGGGCTTCCACTTCATTATCATCAAGGCATTCCAAGCCTGGACACTTGTCATTATCAAAGGTCACAAATGTGCTTTCCATGATCTTCTTTTGATCAATCACATAGACTTTGTAGACTGTTCTTTCCATTGAATATCCCAGAAAAATTGCTTCAAAGATCTTTGAGTCAATATTTCCCATATATTCAGAGTTTTCTTTCAAAATGTAACACTTGCTTCCAAACACATGAAGATGCTTTACAGTAGGCTTTTTCTTGGACATGATTGAGTAGGGTGACTTGCTATGTGCCTTGTTAATGAGATATCTATTATGAGTATATCATGCAGTGTTGACAACATCTTCCCAGAAACTCATTGGCAATTTGGCATCTTGCAGCATTGTTCTAGTAGCTTCAACCAATGTTCTGTTCTTTATCTCAACTACTCCATTTTTTTGAGGTGTCCTGGCAGATGAGAACTCTTGAACAATGCCTTTGCCTTTGCAGGATTCACTTAATGTAGCATTTCTGAATTCTGTTCCATTGTCATTTCTCATTCTTTTCACACAATTGTAATCTTCAGCCTGTTTTTCTATCTTCTTGATGTGCTTAATTATGATATGTGGAGTTTCATCTTTAGAGTACATGAACTCTATCCAAGTGTATCTTGAGAAATCATCCACCATCACAAGTGCATATTTGTTCCTTAAAATTGATAAGATATTTACTGGCCCAAACAAGTCCATGTGAATAAGCTGTAAGGGTGCACTAATGGAATTCACAGTTTTTAACTTGTGACTAGATCTTTTCATCTTTCCTTTCTGAGAAGTTTTACAGACTTCAACTTGAGCAAACTCCAGCTTGGGCATGCCTCTCACTAACTCCTTTTTGACTAAGTTGTTAATTGCCTTGAAATTCAAATGAGACAGCTTCTTATGCCATAACTTGCTTTGTTCTTCTGATGCCTTGGTATAGAAGTAGTAAATAACATCCTTATTTGTTGAGTCCAAATCTGTAACAAACAAGCTTCTTTTCCTTGCTCCTTTCAGAGCAATTTCACCAGTTTTCTTGTTGATAAAGGTGCATTCTTCTTTGTTGAATAAAACTTCAAAGCCTTTGTTTGCAAATTGGCTAACACTGAGAAGATTCACCTCAAGACCAGCTACTAGTGCTACATCATCAATGACAACATTTTCAGAAACAATCTTGCCATATCCCATTATAAATCCTTTGCTGTTGTCTCCAAAGGTCACCAGTGGGCCAGCTTTCTCCTCAAACTGTGATAGCAGGGCCTTATCACATGTCATAAGTATGAAACATCCATTGTCAATGATCCATGTGACTTTCTTCACTTTGTCCTGCTCATAATGAGAATCAGGTGTGTTTAGTGATCCAAGCAGTGTTGGGTACTTTCTTCTTGTTAACTGATTTAGCAGAAGTAGAGTGATTTGTTTCAGATAAAACAGAATTCAATGATTGTTGTTCACTATCCCTTTCTGATGTAGACTCAATTTTTGATTCTTTAAGATCTACCCTCAGTTTGTGGTAACTCTTCATCACTTTCAAGTTACAAGGGATGCAGTCAAACTTATCACAGAATGAGTACGGATCATTTAAATCTGCTTCATTGTATTTTCAAGCTCCTTCTGTTGGCTTACTAACACCCTTTGTACAAAGGTGAGTTAGATGATTTGTAGAACCACATTTTCCACACTTCTTGCCAGGAACATCTGCCAGATTATTGCTTTTGGTTATCCCCTTTCTCCCATTTCTATTTTTCTTCTTCTTTCTTGCATCTTCAATCTTGGTTTCTTTGACAGGAGTCTTGGTACTTTGATTGTCCATAAGATTTTCTTCAGCCTTGGAAGATTGAGTTGAACTTGCATTTTTCTTTTCATTGTCCTCATCTGTAATTTCTTGCTTGATGATCAATTCTTCTTCACTGAAGTTTACTTCACAAGTCTTAAACACAGGTGACCCAACATATCTCAGCATTGCTGGAAAATTTTCACTCTTTGTTTCTTTTCCTTTATCACCGGTGTTTTTCTTTTTGATGTTTAAGGCATCATAATCAAGACCAATAGCAATGTTTGCACATGGTTTGTTTTTCTCATGGTACTGACCAACCAATTCAGATGCATTCTTGAAGGACTTCAACTTTACTTCACTTTTCTCCAGTTTTTCCCTTAGCACAACCTCAATCTCATTTGCACATTTGAGCTTGTTTTTCAAATAGCCATTTTATTATTTCAAGGCTTCAAGCTCCACCGTCAACAATTCAGCTTCTTATTTTTCACTTTCAACTTCTCATTTAACTTTGTTAATCTGCTAACTTCTTCATTAGCAGCAACCATGCTTTTATGAATGTGAAACATTTCTGTGCTTATCTTTTCAACAGTTTCCTGATATTGATTCACATTTAAATCAGTCGAGGTAAGAGTTGGTACCTGTGATTTAGATGAGGATGACTCTCCTTGCTCCAAGGCCATGAGTGCATAGTTTCCTAATTCTTCATCTTCATCATTTTCAGAGTCATCCCAACTTTTTTTACATTCTGCAGTATAAGCTTTGCTTTGCTGTTTCTTCAGAAGAGCTTCATACTTTGCTTCAAGTTCAAGATACACTTTATCTTTCTTTGCCTTCTTGGGTTTCCTGCATTCTGTAGCAAAGTGGCCTAGTTCATCATAATTGAAGCACCTTATATTAGATTTGTCAACAGATCCAGTTTTGTAACCACTCTGGCTATCAGAATTGTACTTCCCTTTCTCTTTCAAGCTGTTATCTTTGTTAAAGAACTGTCCTTTACTTTTGAAGTATCTTGGCTTCCTTACTCTAATGTTAGAGAATTTTCTATCCATATAGGCTATTGACTGATCTAGCTCATCCAATTCTTCAAGAGTATAGAACTCATGCTTTTTCAACTCTAGTATGACTTGCTCCTGTGAATCAATTGTTCTCTGCTCACTTGTTGAGGCAACTGGAATATGAGATCTTGGTTCATCATTAGATGTTTGGCCTTCATTTACTATTAAATCACTTGAACCATCTATAATATGTCCTTGGCCAGATCTCAATGATTGCCTTTGAATCTTTTCTAGTTCATAGATTTTGAGAATTCCATATAGAACTTCCAGAGTTATTCTGCTCAAGTCTCTCCCTTCCCTGATTGTTGATATTTTCTGTTCCAAATGGTCAAGGAGAGTAAGCAAGAACTTTAGATTCACCTCTTCAGCTTCATAGTATTTGTCATGAAGCTGCAAGTCATTAATCAGCTTATTGAATCTTTCAAACACTTCAGTAATGTTTTCCTTAGGCTTAGCCATGAAACCCACATACTGTGAAATCAGTATCCTTCTTTGATTAGATCTAACCTCCTCAGTTCCTTCACAGAGTATTTCAATCTTCTCCCATATTTGCTTGGCAGTGTCACAGTTAACAATATTGTTGTCCATCACATTGTCAAGAGACTCAATCAATATCAATTGCAAGCTGTTGTCCAAGGAGACTTTCTCTTTTTCAGGGTCAGAATACTCAGATGGATCTTTAGGAGCATAATTAGCTGGTATGACCATGTCTCCATCTGTAGATTCCTCAACTCTTACCATAGGAATGAAGGGTCCATTATTGAGGATCTGAATATCAATTGGATTGGCCATCTTGATAAACAACATCATTTTCTTTTTCCAAAGAATGTAGTTAGCTTTGTCAAAGGTAGGAGTTTTGATGATACTGATTTTCTGTGTATTCATTCTTCCAAGATCTTGAATTTGTTTACTTTCAGATTTTGCTGTGATACCACTTGTTAGGTAATGAATCACACACAGAGGGGGGTGAATGTGTTTTTCTGATTTTAGGCTTTTCTTGAAAGTTAATAGTTGAACAAAGTAAATTAAATCTTGTATAGAAAAGTGTTCATGCGGAATTTAAACTTACAGAAAATAAAGAACACAAATTTTCAAAACTCACTTAATTTTTATATTAAAAATTAAGATTGTTTTGCTATAAAATTTCTAAGCTCTTTGATATTAAAGAGCTCAGCTTCTTCTTGAGAGTGATACAAGAGATTTGATCTAAATTGTTACTTTTAACTAGAGGACCAGTGTTAACTTTATAACTCAGTTAACTGCTGTTTACACAGTGGATAATAAACATACTATTATCTTTTCTAAACTGTCACTTGTCATTTCTATCTATAGAAAAGCAAATCTTCCATTTTTTGCTTAGCATATCTTTAGCATCCCGTGTTTACTTTAATCTTCCACTATCAGTTAATCTTTGCCATTGATCTTGCACACTCCTCAAGCTGCTTTTTCTAGACTTGTCAATCCAGCTGTTTGATTGTTTGATGATTGTTTATCTTGGATATTGAACTGATCTACAATTCTGTACTTTGAGATTGTACTTCGAGATCTCCAGTTTGAATTAATAGAACACTTGACATCTCGATAAGTATATAGGCTTATCGACATCTCTAGCACTCCATATTGAGTTTGAGTTGTAGAGGTCTTCACCTTGTCGAGATCTCTAGTCTTCATATCTTCACTTTGACTTATCGATAACTCTGAGTTCTCTAGTGAAGGAATGACTTGTCGATATCTCCAATCTTCAGTTCTTTAAATTGGCTTGTCGATATCTTCTTGAGTTCTCGAATAGCTTTCCTAACTTCTCCACTCCCGGTGTGTTAGATATGAATACAACACAGAGGGGAGGTGAATGTGTTTTAGCTTAAATGTTTACTTTTTGGTTTTGCTCTGAGTTTAGCAGTTGATTGCTATCAATGATTTTGTGGAGTAGATGATAAACATAAATAACAATGCAAATATTTAGAACAAAGATCTTCAAAACTCACTTAATTTTAGATTAAAAATCAAGCAGTTTTTTGCTACAAAATCTCTAAGTTCTTATTTTAGAACTTAGCTTCTTCCTTGAGAGAGAATACTATATTTTCTATCTTGATTATCCTACTTAACTAGAGGACCAGTGTTAACTTTATAACTCAGTTAACTGCTGGTTTACACAGTGGATAATAAACATGCTATTAGCTTTTCTAAACTGTCACTTGTCATTTCTATTTATAGAAAAGCAAATCTTCCATTTCTGGCTTAGCATATCTTTAGCATCCCGTGATTACATTAATCTCCTCTGTCAGTTAATCTTTGTCATTGATCTTGCACATCTCTCAATGTAACACCCCCAAATCCGGGGTCGGGGATCTGGGTTGTCACGAGTTCCATTTCCCTTAATAACACCCAATCTTAATAAACAATCAACTACTTTGTACTGTGACCCCACAATAAACACACACACCACAAGTTATAGTCTCAGAGATGAATATCCAAAAATAACACGAGTCATTTTATTCCACAATTATTTGCCATTACACCTTAAAAGGGTTTCTGAATAAATTTACATTTTCCTTGCCATTATTACAATTCATAAATATACATAAGTTTGGTACATCAAAAGTTGAAAGCCTGGCCTATTGGTAGATCCTACCTCAGCTACAACAGCATCAACGCCTACAGGAAACTGCAGAACGTTTCCTATTCGCTCATGAATTGGGAGCTTGAGCAACACGCCCACCGAAATAATATGTATAATAATTAACAATATATGAGCATTCTCATAGTACTCATGAAAGTCTTGGTCAAGAATAAATGAACCAAGTTTGATCTCTTAACGCGACCAAGTCGCAAAATATCCAGTATATATGTACATATACTTTTCAAAATCTTTAAAGTCCTCTTCCATGCATAATAAACACAGAGTTCCAGTTTATAACTGTATAAAAATATCGTTGCAAGGTGATCTCATATATCTAACCTTGTCTCAACGTTTTTCTGAAAATCTTTGACATGCATAAGATAATCATTTACTAGATATAAGTTTAAAAGATGAAGTTAAAAGATACTCCAATATACTTATATCTTTTCCGAATACTACTTGAACTACCATCGTTCAAGTTATAATTAGTTTCAAAAGTTCATCACATAGATGAGACTACAAGACAAGATTTGAATGGATTCAATCTTTATAATATCATTCAAAAGAAATGAAGTTACGAGATACTTCATTAAGTCACGATATATATATATATATATCCATATATATCTCTCATACATTTCCTGAAAATCTCTGTCATGTAAAGTATGAACCGAGTTTGTAACATCCAATGAATTTTTGAAAGGAAAAGAATTTTGGCATAAACCCGATATCTTGCTGATCAGGCAAATATACCAATAAGTAACCTTTTCTACCGTAGATGGATGAATTCCTCGCCGGTCATCACCCTGGCCGCATTAGGACCTCGCGCTAGACCGTTACCCGGCCACTCGCGTGGATGGACTGTCACCCAGCCTCTTACACCTTCATAGACCGTACCCCGGCCTGTCGCTTATGCCGACTCAATTAGATGGACTTACTTCCCGAACATTGGGCAAGTAATCAAATTGTTTTCTCAAAACAACAACCACGTTGCGAATATAAAATACACCACAGAGCTGGATCCCTAAGATTTTTGAGCGAATATTCAAGTCTCCTTCGAAAGGAAGATCTTAAATCTGGAAATAAGTTTTTGGGATCCGCTCTAACTTTTAAAATCATTTTGAAGACTCGAAAACATTTTTAAGAATGTTTGGGGTAATGCTGATTTAATGAAATAAATCAGTCCCGATATATTAGAAAATATCTGAATATTATTATTTAAATAAATTTTCCATAAGGATAATCCTTATAAAAATAATTGAAGTAAAATTTTTAAAACTCATACTTGAAATGAATAATAAATAACCAAAGATATACTTATACGAAAGTACGATCTTTATTTGAATAATCGAAAATAAGTTTGATTATGGAAATATTATTCTTTAATAAAATAAAGAATATTATTTAATAAAAAAAGCGGAGTCATAAATCCTCGAATGAATATTCAAAATAATATTCATTAAATAAAATAATTGGTGTCATAAGTCCTCGAATGAATATTCAAAATAATATTCATTAAATAAATAAGCGGAGTCATAAGTCCTCGAATGAATATTCAAAATAATATTCATTGAATGAAATAAAGTTATCGAATAAACCTTATTCGATCAATAGTTTTGAAAACTATATCTATATATATAAATAAATATATATATATATATTATACTCGGGAACATCGACTCCCGGTTTAGAAAAATGTTCACCTTTGGGTCCCCTATACTAAGGGTATACGCAACTACTGCTTATCTCTAGCATAGGTATTATGCAACTTATAAGCATTTGAATCAACAATTAGATATCAAGATTATGAAACAGACATGCATATATACCATATCAGCATGCTCCAATATATCGCAAAATTTGCTAATAATAATCATGCACTTATCACAAGATAATGCATATACATATATTTACATCACAACAACAGTATAACGGGTAGAAAACTTGGCTGAGTGTTCCCGGATAGACTTAAGCTTAGAGTGGGTCCGATAACCTATGAACAACAACATAAGTCAGAATTAAACCCCGGTCGCTTAAGAAACTAGACTTTAACCAATTGAACCTTAACGTTCGCTTATGGTCACTTTTATGCTTAACGAATCACATAAGTCGTTCGAGTACCCTTGGCTCCAGCATTTTTAATAAATTAAACATTAAGAATTTTAAGGCGATTCTTTTGCGAGTACCTTACCAACTGCCTAATCCACTTTACATAATTGATTCATACTCCAATTAGTCATTTAAGGACCTTAACCAAGTTTTCAAAGTAAGGCGAGGGGTAATGGTTCGGTCGCGAAACGCCTTTACTTAAAACGGGCGTTTCTCCTAAACCGTACATCGGATTCAAGCGGCCCACATATCAAAACGAAGCTCGTAACATGAACTATCTAATCATGGCAATGGTCAAAACCTAACAGTGAGTTCACGGGTCCTGATGTTAAGAACAGAACAGTTAAGGAAAATCGGGCAATATGACGTTTATGTTTACGCGATTTCCAATTTAATTAACACTCTAAATTATCATCAATTCACTCACAACCACCAATACAACAATATTAAACCATCATACTACAAACTCAGTCCCCAACTCCAAATTTTACCAATTTATCCAACCAATCAAAGACCCAATATTCAAAACCAATACAAATCCACCAAAACTACTTATAATCAAAGATCAAGCCTTAATACTAACAATGCTTCAATAAAACTTAATGGAATCATAAAATCAAAGCTAGGGTTTGAAGTTGATACCTTTCTTGGTAGGTGTTAAGTTTCTAGGAAGCCTTAGGGAGCCTTAATTTAACCTCCTACAAGCTTGATCTTTCCAAAGAAATCAAGAACATAAAGTTAGGTTTTGAAGTTTCTAAAAGTCAGATTGAAAGAACTGTCAAAACGAGGGTCTTACCTTGCTTATTTGGGAAAGACTTGTGAACAAGAGTTGTAGGCCATCTCAATACCTTTCCAAAGAGCTATAGAACATACTATTTGAGTGAGTATTGAAGGAGATATGGTAGTTTGAAGTTGCTGCTCTGGTTTTGGCCGAGAGCTTTTGTTCTTGGAAAGCAAAAGTCAACTTCTAATTTGTGTTTTGTGATTTGTTTTGCCTTGGATTGGTTGTTTTGTTTTTGTTTTGATTAATTAACCTTTTAACCATAGTAAATTTTGTGTGGTTTATAATCAACCAACACTTCCTTCCCTTTTTGGTCATGCTTATGTCATCTGCTTATGTCATCTTGTTACACTTGTCTTTCTCTTGTTGGTATGATGACATCATCGTCCATTAACCTCTTTGATTAACCCTTAATTACTTGGCTAATGACCGCTGATATGTTATACGGTTCGCTTAACTTTCGTTCTCGTTTATTGTTTGAGGGATCATACCCGGGATCTTATTACTTGGGTTCCCCTAAACCTTTCTCAATATTTTATATTCCTTTTATGATCCTCTCTTATAATCCTTGAATTAAATCCTTTTAATCATGTTACCTTATACTCAATTCTTTCGGTATCTGGTGGATTTTCGGGAAAAATCAAAGTGTTCGAATTTGGATTCTGACGATCTTTACATACACTTAATTACTTTATGGAATACTAATACAATCTTAGAATTTCCATAACAGTACTCCTATATTGCGTGGTTTGATAATTTTCCTTAATCAGCATCATCAGCAAAAGTTACTATTCATCCGTGTTTCAAAAATTCCAAAAATTGGGGTTATTACAATTTCCCCTCCTTAAAAGGATTCCGTCCCGGAATCAGATAAAAATGAATAGGGATACTTTCTTAGCATTGCACTTTCTAACTCTCAAGTCAATTTTCCTACATTGTGGTTCTACCATCAAACTCTGACTAGTTTGACAACCCTTCTCCTAAGCACTTGTTCCTTTTCAATCTATAACCTTTCCCGGTTGCTCCATATAGGTTACGTTTGGTTGCATGCCTATGCGCTCATATGTTAACTTCCTAATATGACTTAATATGTCCAAGGGTCCAACAATTCGTGGGCCTAGCTTTCCTTTCTTTCCGGACCACATCCCTCCTTTCCAAGGGAATACCTATAACAGCACTAGGTCCCCTACTTCCTACTCTTTTTCATTTCGTGACAAATCAATATACTTCTTATATCCATCTTGGGCTATTACCAGCCGTCCTCTGATTAGATCTATTATATCCTTGGTCCTTTGGACTACTGCAGGTCCGAGCATCTTGCGCTCTATAACTTCATCCTAACATAAGGGAGATCGACATTGTCTTCCCTCAAGGATCTCATAAGGTGATATCTCAATACTGACATATGGTCTATTATCGTAAGAAAACTCAATCCGTGTTAAGTGATCGTTCCAATTTCTCTCAAGTCTATTGCACAGACTCTCATCATAGCTTCTAGCATTATAGCTTTTGCTTCTCAATACCCATTCTTTTCCAGTTCGTAGTCATTACTATCTTTCATACATAATACTATACTGGTTACACTTTTGCTCGTTAGCATTCTATAACCTTTTAATAATTGCGTCAACCTTAGTATCACGAACGCGTTAGATTCGGAATACCACCGCACTGATACTACTCCTTCCTAGCTGCTTCTATCTTTGAAAGCTTGATCCATCGTATAGAAGTAAAAGAATTTATTGAGAGATCACTATGATCATGAACACTTGTTATATCGCATAGTTAGTACAGAAGGTGGCCAGCCTTTAGTACTTGACAAACAATTAAACAACATGTGGTATCCTACTAGGCTTCTATCACATAGATAGATAGTCATTCGGCAATACCTCCCCTTCTGGAAGGGTTGTTCTTCTCAGCTTACATGAAATGAAAAGGAGAGAAAAGAATGAATTGAAGAGAATCGTATATATATAAAAATACCGCCACAAAATATCTGGCTTGGAATCTACCTCTGAACTATAGAGGTTTGTCATAGGAGAACAAAACATATACATATATATATCAACATCAAGTATTATAGCATCGCATTTCACATGCCTAAATATTTTTGTTATCCCGTCCATCATTCTATGGACCCATGCTCTTGTACGAGCTTATACACAATCACCTTTGAAACTCCCTCGACATCGAAATCGAATCTGGGATTTCATTCTAGACATCATCGTTATTAGAATTCTATGCTTGCACCGCAACCTTCCTCGTATAGTAATACGACTCTCTATTGATAAGAAGGAATAAGTATTCAATAGGTAGATAATCGACTTAATTATCCTATCAATGATAACTTATACACCACCACGACTCGATTAGTGGTACTTAATCTCAACATTCATTACCATACAACTCTCACGGTTATAATCGGCTCATTATTCAAAGAATCGTTGATGCATTACTATAGTCCACCACGGACCTACGGTAGTCATTCGTTTTCCTTGGAATCTTAATAGCTAACCATACGGAGTCCATACCTGTCATATCGAATTCTTCTAAGGAGTTAACATAATCACCATTCATAATTCATGAAGAACACTCCAGCTCCTGACGTAATTTCATGACATGAAGCAGATAAAATTGCAGAAGAGTTTCAATCAAAGCAATGATAGCAGGTTAATACCATTATTAACCATATGTCTTTATTGGGAGACATGCATCTCAAAGGTCCATTTAGTCATTTCGTAACATGGTCCTGGCTTATCTCAAGATAGTACCTTCTAAGATAGATAGCCCGCTCATGGCGATTACACGAATTAAACCTTTACCAAACTACTATTACGGTTGGGTATTGCAAAGTCATCAGAAGGAATGTCAATCTTCCAAACCATAATACAACCTTCATGGCTTCAACCATCATCACTGTATTCCTCTGGCACGAGCGCCTATAATTATCCTCTTACATTTAAAGTGTCGGCCACCTCTTTGGCCTTTCCTGATAGTAAAATTTCCTTACAATTAATGTCATTTTAACCACCTCCAACTAAATTTTCTACCTCATTTCAATCACTGTTTATGTGAAAATGCTTTTCTTAAGTCCTGGTGAGAAAAGAAAAAAAAATCACCATTTTTCCATAAGTCATTGCCTTAGTCTTTAGATGTGAACATTGTCACGACTGACTCTCGATCATACTTAGGACGTCTCTTATCTTGGGTCCTTCTCATTTTCACCAATCTCAACCTTCATTGGGTCGATCTATACTTCTTATGGTTTAACACTTGCCCACCTGGCATTATTATAATTACGCCATTTTTCCTTTATCAAATTTCTATTCTTGAGAACTTCGAATAATACCTTTCTCCTTATAAAACCCCTAAGGTTATCCTTGAATCGTTCCTCCTGTATTCCCTAGATACAGGGCATATCAAAATACCATTTACTAATACTAGAACCATTGTCTATTTACTTCTAAAAAATTTCTCTACTGATCTTTAAAGGTTATTGTTACTTTAGTCCTTCATTCCATACTACCCAAACTCATAATGTCCCTATTAAGAGTGAAATGCCAACCTTTATGCATTCCCCTAGGGTTCATCTCAAGTTATCGAAGTTATATCCTTAATTCCACCTTTAAAAAGGTACTTGCATCCTTCCATGGATAAATCAAGTCATATATCCTTGATAGATTATCTTATTCAATCATTCCCACCTCGATAGTCTATACCAATTTCATGATAGCATCCTTATTCAAAATAAGCTCAATCCATATGGCCTCCAAAAGATAACAACGATTATCCACTTTTCTTGCATTATTTGGTAATGATAACAGGGATGTTCTAGAAGATATTGGTCGTGTTCAACGTGAACTTCTTCTTAATAAATCCTTATTTACTTTTGTTGTTTATCTCAATAGTCATCTCAATGTTGGGATATCTTTCATACCTGGCGTCTCCCTTTCTGGGTATCATGCCCCCGGTCTTACACTTCACTTTCTTGAAGGTCACTTCCTTCATCCAATTTTCCTAATTTCTTATTTCTTGCCTCCTCTGTCTATCCGCGTCTCCTTGTTTATCCTTCGGACTATCTCAAGGTTTCCTCAAATCCTCCCAACTTAAAGGGGATAAAATATATGTATCTTTCATGCCTTCATCCATCAGCTTTAACTCATGGTGAATCACTCTCATCCTGACGATTACATACTTTTTTATTTCTATTGCTACGAGTCTTTAGGGTTTCCTCATATCTAACTCCCTTATCATTCCTCCAACTCTATTGCCTTTATATTCCTTTCCACTTCAGTTTCTTTTTATTTTCTTTTCTATTACAATCATTTCATGAACCCACTACTCATTGACTTCAAACATCACGTCGTTCTGGGATTATTGTCATCAGAACGAATCTTGACAACTTTTACAACTTAGCTTCATAATTCATCATACTCGTCCGCCTTTGTTCTGGCTCTAAAGCTTTTACAGTATCTCCATAATCTTGGGAATTACTTTCTCGAAAACAATTGACTGAACTTTAATCAGTTTATCATAACCTCTGGCTCCGTGCCTTTCTTGGTCTTTCACCAGCGGGTGGCCTCTCTCTTAGGAAGGTAAGTGACAAAAACAGTCTTTTGTGATTCGTCCATCATTTAGAATCTCAAATGATTCCTATATTTCCTTTAGCCAGGCTCTTGCCTCGACTGGGTCAACCTGTTCCTTGGAACTCTGAGAGCTTAGCGACTTAAAGGTCCTGAAAGAATTTCTCACTGCACTGTTTCCTCAGGGTGGTGGTTGGGGATAATAGTCTAAGTTCTGTCTAGAAAGGTCCATAAATTGTCATATAGGAGTACCGTCTCGGGTCTCCTTTCCTTACTCGACTTCTGTTTCCTTAGTCTGAATGTTCCCTCCTCCTCCCCATAATTGGGGTCATCCTACATGTTTTAAATCCTCATTTTCCACTTCATTATGTTATGGGTTCCTTCTATCTTGATGGCGACTTCCCTGACTATCACGTTCAGGGTTTGCTATAAATCTTATTCCCCAAACTAGCTTTCATCTAAGATGTCATCTTTAAGCTCTTGAACATTTGGAACCCAAATTCTGTAGGAATACCTCATTATTCCCTTATCATCTTTCTCGGTATTAATCCCTTATCTATTTGTTGGCTCTCTGCCTTCATTCATCACTTTTTCTGGCACAATATGTTCTTTTCCAATAATTCGAGTTGTATTATAATCTCAAACAGCTTTTCGGTACCGGCTCCGGTTACCTTCACTTTTATTTCCATTTTCTCAAAATCTCTTATAAACTCTCCCAAAGATATTATCATCTTGAGTCTCTCCTTCTTACTAAGGGCATCAGCCACCACATTGGCTTTCCCTGAATGATAAAGAATCTCCCAATCATAATTCTTGATTAGCTCTAACCACCTCCTCTGGCGCATGTTGAGCTCTTTCTGCGTGAAAATGCACTAGAGCACTTATGGCTTGTGTAAATCTCGCACTTCTCTCCATACAAGTAGTGCCTCCAATCTTTAGGGCAAAACTATTGCCACAAGCCCAAGCTCATGGGTGGGGATATCGAATTTTATATTCCCTTAATTGTCTTGACGCGTACGTGATTACCTTGTTGTGCTGTATAAGAGCACCCTAATTCCTTATGCGAAGCATCAATACAATTCACAAAATCTCTTTTTTCCATCCGGCAATGCCAACATAGGAGCCGTCACCAACCTTTGCTTTAGTTCTTAAAAGCTTTTCTCGTATTTCTCTGTCCATTCAAACTTCTCAGTCTTACAAGTAAGCCGCCTTAAAGGGGCTACTATCTTTACAAACTTGAACGAACCTCCGGTAGTGACCGGCCAATCCTACCTCTGGTAGTTTCCCTAACCATGGTCATCAATTCCTCAGTGGTCCTTTATTCATTCTTGTCAGGATCCTCCACGGGATCCTCCTCAGCAACAATCCCTTCTAGGATAACATCCTCAACCACTACATCCTCAATATGAACATCATCCGGTCCTGCGTTAGGAAGCTCTATCAGATCCACAATTCGATCTCCAATTAGTAATAAAACATCATCGCGCTGTTGCTCCTCAACCTCAGGGTTCGGAGTCCCGCTACCATATACGATAACGAACTACAAACTATCATGATATTTATAAGGGTTCCCATAAGGGTTTTAACTGTCAGTACTACGTTAGGTAGTTCGACTATGAACTTGGCAAGAGTCCTTATTATCTTAGTGAACTTATTATTTTAACGTCACATCATCTCTGAGGTTTATAACGCTTAGCTCTGATACCATTTCTGTAACACCCCCAAATCCGGGGTCGGGGATCCGGGTTGTCACGAGTTCCATTTCCCTTAATAACACCCAATCTTAATAAACAATCAACTACTCCGTACTGTGACCCCACAATAAACACACACACCACAAGTTATAGTCTCATAGATGAATATCCAAAAATAACACGAGTCATTTTATTCCACAATTATTTGCCATTACACCTTAAAAGGGTTTCTGAATAAATTTACATTTTCCTTGCCATTATTACAATTCATAAATATACATAAGTTTGGTAAATCAAAAGTTGAAAGCCTCGCCTATTGGTAGATCCTACCTCAGCTACAACGGCATCAACGCCTACAGGAAACTGTGGAACGTTTCCTATTCGCTCACGAATTGGGAGCTTGATCATGTTCATCTTGTCTATCTGTTGTTGTGTGATGAAAGAAGAAAGCAAGGGTGAGCAACACGCCCACCGAAATAATCTGTATAATAATTAACAATATATGAGGATTCTCATAGTACTCATGAAAGTCTTGGTCAAGAAGAAATGAACCAAGTTTGATCTCTTAACGCGACCAAGTCGCAAAATATTCAGTATATATGTACATATACTTTTCAAAATCTTGGAAGTCCTCTTCCATGCATAATAAACACAGAGTTCCAGTTTATAACTGTGTAAAAATATCGTTGCAAGGTGATCTCATATATCTAACCTTGTCTCAACGTTTTTCTGAAAATCTTTGACATGCATAAGATAATCATTTACTAGATATAAGTTTAAAAGATGAAGTTAAAAGATACTCCAATATACATATATCTTTTCCGAATACTACTTGAACTACCACCGTTCAAGTTATAATTAGTTTCAAAAGTTCATCACATAGATGAGACTACAAGACAAGATTTGAATAGATTCAATCTTTATAATATCATTCAAAAGAAATGAAGTTACGAGATACTTCATTAAGTCACGATATATATATCCTTATATATCTCTCATACATTTCCTGAAAACCTCTGTCATGTAAAGTATGAACAGAGTTTGTAACATCCTTATATACCAATAAGTAACCTTTTCTACCGTAGATGGATGATTTCCTCTCCGGTCATCACCCTGGCCGCATTAGGACCTCGCGCTAGACCGTTACCCGGCCACTCACGCGTGGATGGACTGTCACCCAGCCTCTTACACCTTCATAGACCGTACCCTGGCCTGTCGCTTATGCCGACTCAATTAGATGGACTTACTTCCCGAACATTGGGCAAGTAATCAAATTGTTTTCTCAAAACAGCAACCACGTTGCGAATATAAAATACACCACAGAGCCGAATCCCTAAGATTTTTGAGCGAATATTCAAGTCTCCTTCGAAAGGAAGATCTTAAATCTGGAAACGAGTTTTTGGGATCCGCTCTAACTTTTAAAATCATTTTGAAGACTCGAAAACATTTTTAAAAATGTTTGGGTTAATGTTGATTTATTGAAATAAATCAGTCCCGATATATTAGAAAATATCTGAATATTATTATTTAAATAATATTCCCATAAGGATAATCCTTATAAAAATAATTGAAGTAAAATTTTTAAAACTCATACTTGAAATGAATAATAAATAACCAAAGATATACTTATACGAAAGTACGATCTTTATTTGAATAATCGAAAATAAGTTTGATTATCGAAACATTATTCTTCAATAAAATAAAGAATATTATTTAATAAAAGAAGCGGAGTCATAAGTCCTCAAATGAATATTCAAAATAATATTCATTAAATAAAATAAGCGGAGTCATAAGTCCTTGAATGAATATTCAAAATAATATTCATTAAATAAATAAGCGGAGTCATAAGTCCTCGAATGAATATTCAAAATAATATTCATTGAATAAAATAAAGTTATCGAATAAACCTTATTCGATTAATAGTTTTGAAAACTATATATATATATATAAATATATATATATTATACTCGGGAACATCGACTCCTGGTTTAGAAAAATGTTCACCTTTGGGTCCCCTATACTAAGGGTATACACAACTATTGCTTATCTCTAACACAGGTATTATGCAACTTATAAGCATTTGAATCAACAATTAGATATCAAGATTACGAAACAGACATGCATATATACCATATCAGCATGCTCCAATATATCGCAAAATTTGCTAATAACAATCATGCACTTATCACAAGATAATGCATATACATATATTTATATCACAACAACAGTATAACGGGTTGAAAACTTGCCTGAGTGTTCCCGGATAGACTTAAGCTTAGAGTGGGTCCGATAACCTATGAACAACAACATAAGTCGTAATTAAACCCCGGTCGCTTAAGAAACTAGACTTTAACCAATTGAACCTTAACGTTCGCTTATGGTCACTTCTACGCTTAACGAATCACATAAGTCGTTCGAGTACCCTTGGCTCCACCATTTTTAATAAATTAACCATTAAGAATTTTAAGGCGATTCTTTTGCGAGTACCCTACCAACTGCCTAATCCACTTTACATAATTGATTCATACTCCAATTAGTCATTTAAGGACCTTAACCAAGTTTTCAAAGTAAGGCGAGGGGTAATGATTCGGTCACGAAACATATTTACTTAAAACGGTCGTTTCTCCTAAACCGTACATCGGATTCAAGCGAACCACATGTCAAAACGAAGCTCGTAACATGAACTATCTAGTCATGGAAATGGTCAAAACCTAACAGTGAGTTGACAGGTCCTGATGTTAACAGGAAAATCGGGCATTATGACGTTTATGTTTACGCGATTTCCAATTTAATTAACACTCTAAATTATCATCAATTCACTCACAACCACAAATACAATAATATTCAACCATCATACTACAAACTAAGTCCCCAACTCCAAATTTTACCAATTTATCCAACCAATCAAAGACCCAATATTCAAAACCAATACAAATCCACCAAAACTACTTATAATCAAAGATCAAGCCTTAATACTAACAATGCTTCAATAAAACTTAATGAAATCATAAAATCAAATCTAGGGTTTGAAGTTTATACCTTCCTTGGTAGGTGTTAAGTTGCTAGGAATCCTTAGGGAGCCTTAATTTAACCTCCTACAAGCTTGATCTTTCCAAAGAAATCAAGAACACAAAGTTAGGTTTTGAAGTTTCTAAAAGTCAGATTGAAAGAACTGTCAAAACGAGGGTCATACCATGCTTATTTGGACAAGACTTGTGAACAAGAGTTGTAGGTCATCTCAATACCTTTCCAAAGAGCTATAGATCATACAATTTGAGTGAGTATTGAAGGAGATATGGTAGTTTAAAGTTGCTGCTCTGGTTTTGGCCGAGAGCTTTTGTTCTTGGAAAGCAAAAGTCAACTTCTAATTTGTGTTTTGTGATTTGTTTTGCCTTGGATTGGTTGTCTTGTTTTTGTTTTGATTAATTAACCTTTTAACCATGGTAAATTTTGTGTGGTTTATAATCAACCAACACTTCCTTCCCTTTTTGGTCATGCTTATGTCATCTGCTTATGTCAACTTGTTACACTTGTCTTTCTCTTGTTGGTGTGATGACATCATCGTCCATTAACCTCTTTGATTAACCCCTAATTACTTGGCTAATGACCGCTGATATGTTATACGGTTCTCTTAACTTTCGTTCTCGTTTTTGTTCGAGGGATCATACCCGGGATCTTATTACTTGGGTTCCCCTAAACCTTTCTCAATATTTTATATTCCTTTTATGATCCTCTCTTATAATCCTTGAATTAAATCCTTTTAATCATGTTACCTTATACTCAATTCTTTCGGTATCTGGTGGATTTTCGGGAAAAATCAAAGTGTTCGAATTTGGATTCTGACAATCTTTACATACACTTATTTACTTTATGGAATACTAATAGGATCTTAGAATTTTCATAACAGTACTCCTATATAGCGTGGTCTGATAATTATCCTTAATCAGCATCATCAGCAAAAGTTACTATTCATCAGTGTTTTAAAAATTCCAAAAATTGGGGTTATTATACTCAAGCTGCTTTTTGTAGACTTGTCAATCCAGCTATGTGAATTGTTTGTTGATTTGCAACCTTGGATATTAAACTGTTCTGCAATTCTGTACTTAGAGAAATTTCTTCACTTCGAGATCTCCAATTAAGTTGTAGAGAACTCGACATCTCAATAGGCATGTTGGCTTGTCGATATATCTGAAACTTCATTGTTGACTTGACTTATCGACAACTCTGAGTTCTCTAGTGAATTTTGGTTTATCGATAACTCAGAGTTCTCGAATGGACTTTGGCTTATCGATAACTCAGAGTTCTCTAATGAATGTACACTTGTCGATATCTCTGAGTTCTCGAATAGGTATCTGACTTATCGATATCTCCAATAGCATTTCCTGAGTTCTCGATAGACAATTCCTGAGTTCTCGATAGGTCTTTCTGAGTTCTCGAATGACTTCTCTATAACACTAATTCTGTGACTTGTAGAGATCTTGACTTAGAATGTTTTTCACCAAACAGAATTATTCAACTCCAAGCTTCTTCATAATTCTTCTGAGGCATGATCTTCTTGATCTTCTTCCAGATAGAATTCTTAGGCTTGACACTGTTTAGAGAAAAATGCTCCAGTCTGCTCCATTTACATTTTACAGACATTAAGTGTTACAAGTTTGAATTACAGATTAAGGTTACAATACAACTAATCTTAGGGTTGTCAATATGACTTAGTCTTGTTATGATACAGGCATGTCTTGCACAACAATCTCCCCCAATTTATGAGAAGATTGTTTATCACAAATTCATGCCTGTTAATAAGACTAACCCCAAGTTAAAGAATAAAAATAAAACAATACAAAAGCTGATACACCACTTGTACAATGAATATTTGACAGTTTACAATAATTAAGTAAAGACTGAGCTATCTGATTCTTTCTCAATTATGTTCTTAATTTGCACAAGTATTTCCAATTCTTCTAGGATGGGGGTGTCAGTTAGAGCCTCTATTATTTTCAGCAAATATGGCTTAGGATAACTAGCTAACATCCCTATCCTGTATCTTGATAAAGAGCCAGCTTTTATATTCAGAAATCTTCCATCCTTTGATATTCTGCTCTTGCCTGCTGCCTTCAATTCTTCTGATCTTCTAATATACTCATCAATGTCATGCTCATACTTTCTCCTCTTTTCAGCTAGCAAAGCTCTATGCTCATCTCTCATCTCCTCTCTGTTAACCATAAACACTGCCATTACTGTTCTCCATGCCTTAGTGGTTGTATCTTTACCATTCATCAAGCTTAGAACCCTTTTCAGTTCAACAATTGAGGGAGAATCCATTAGTCTATTTCCAAGCTGTTCAAAGGACCCATCATTGTAGTAGATTCTAACTTCTTTGATGTGAACAACCCAAACTCTGACTATTCTTTCAGCTAGCTGTTGGAAGTAGTCTTCATCTAAATCAACAACATTTAGAGGTTTGAAATCATCTTGATTATATATGTTCCAGATGGCCTTTTCACCAAATCCATGATCATTGGGAGATTAACTATCAGTTGTTCTCTTCTTTGTCTTCTTAATCTCCTTTTGACCTTGGCTTCTTTTGGACCTATTCCAACTGTTTTGAAGTGTGTTTTAAGAGGTGGCTGAAATGAAGGTAAGGTTTTGAGTCTTTTCAGAGAAGTATGGCTGTGAGTGATTTGAGTTTTGAGAAGAGAGTTTGCAGTGAGCAGTTTCTGTTAAGGTTGATTGTGAAGTTTTAGCAGTTGGTATTTGGATATTTAAGGTTTGGAGAGATTGTGAGGTATCATTCTTTTGTCTTTTCCTCCTTCCATCCCTCCTTTGAGTCTCAGATCCACTTTTTATCTCCTTCTCTTTCTCACTATCACTTTTTCCACCAATTGCCTTACTAGATTGACTTGAGTTTGAGCCAGAAGGATTTTGACCATCTTTCTTCTGCTCATCATCACCCAAGTTATCTATGTTGATTTTAGTTTTAGGCAAATTGGCTTCAGAGTTATCAATGTATCTCCTCAGAATCTTGATCATAGCTTCATCTTCACTAGTCTTCAATTTCTTACTTTTCAGCCCAGACTCAAGCACCATTATCAGTCTTCTGTTGGCCATGACACAGTTTTTAGGTACTTGGAAATGTTTCAGTTGCTTGGTTGTAGAGCAGATATAGTGCACCCCTTTGCTTGGATGTAGGTAGGCTTCTGGGAATGCAGCTTCTTGAGCCTTCTTCAACTCTGCCAGTAGCATTTTCTCTTCATTGTTGATCATTCTAACCTTGTTAATCAAAATGTCTATCTCAGATGCTCTTCTAGAAACTAGATAATTGAAGTTGACTTGCATACATATATCTACACCAGAATCATTAAGATTGATCACTATCCTTTTCTCCAAAAACTGGTCCTTGACTGAGATCTGCAGCACCCTGATATAATTGATAGTCTTTTCCAAAGTCTTTCTGTAAGTGAAGAAGTTGTTGTTGAGAGAGTTCCTTAGTCCATTGAGCAAATTGTCAAACTCTTGTGTCATTCCTGGACCTTGGACAGCCATAAGGAGCCTCTCTTGTTCTAGACCTTGTTCTAGACCTTGTACGTGACTTTTGAGTTTTGATTATGCTAGCCTTGCATCTATCTCCCCCTTAGTCTTGGTGACAGGCATGAGTAAGGGAGTATGAATCTCAGGTCTTACATATGCTGGCAGTGGTATGTTGAGTTTTCCCATAATGGCTCCCAAAGCAACTGTATTCTGCATTTGTAAATGCTTATGGGACTCCACTAGGGCCTGAATATCATGCTGTTGACTCTCAACCAATGTGGTTAAAGCTCTGACTTGTGAAGATAAATCTGAGTTGGAAGCTTAAAGTGAAGAAATTTGACCTTGAAGTTCTTTTATTTGAGGAGTAGAGGTAGTGGAGACTGTTGTAGCGGAGAAGGACCCAAAGTGTTCATCAACAGCTTTTCTGACACCCTCCATGAGAAGAAATGAAGGCTCATACCTAGCAGTATGCATTTGATTTAGCTTGACCCTGGTATCATTTGAATTTGTGATATGAGCTCGAACTTGATCAAATAGGGCCTTGAAAGAACTCTTCATATTTGACACTTTCTTCTCTATGGAGGCCAGATTCATCCTTGACATTTGCTCAGTGAAAGACTGGAATTGATTCTTGATGTCCTTTTGAGAAGGCACAATGTCATCCATCTTTTCCTTGATCAGTTTCCTGATTTTATCTTCATGTCCAGTCAATTTTACTTCAAGGGCCTTTCCAAAGAGATGGAAAGCCTTGAGTTGAGCTTTGTGCACATCCATGATGGCATCATAGACTTCAGGAGGAGTGAGAGATTTAGCATTGCTTCCCATGATAATTATGTACTCTCTCCTGAATCTAGCCAAAACTTCATCAATTTCTGCCACATGGTCATCAGACAACCAGGCATCTACATTTCCATCCTCTTCAGCTTCATCTACTATCTTCTCCTTCTGTTGTTCAACCTCTTCATTGAAGCATAGCAGTATAGCTTGATAGTCCTGGTTCCCCATGTCTGAAGTAAGCAGTTGCTGAGAAAGATTGGCCAAGCCTGAGATTTCATCTACCAACATGTCATCAACTGTAGAAGGCTGAGCTTCCATATCTTGTAGCCACTGACCCATGACATGTGGTTGGTTGGACTGAGATATGGAAGGCTGTTGAGAAATGTTCACATTGCCACCTGTGACTGAAGTCACAGTTTGACTCACAGATAGATCTGTGGTTTTGACAGTTTGTTGTTCACCATATGTAGTAGGAACCTCCATTGCAATTGGAGAGGATTTGGCTGGGTTACTGTCATGTACACCAGCCTCAAACCTTTATGCACCTTGCAGAGCACTGTCACATAAATGTGATGGACTTGCCTCTCCCATATCAGGATTATTGGCAATTGTACTCCTAGCATCAACTGCCAAGGCAATTTTAGCTAGGGTTGTGAGGGGAGTTGTCCCTTCTAGAGGAACCTCCAATTGAATTGGAGAGGTTTTAGATAGCTTTTCCTCAAGAGTACTACCCTCAAACCTATTTATCTGTGAAGATGATTGTGCACAAGAAGGTGCAAGAGTGACCATGGGGTCTTTAGTAAAAACTGATGAAACCCCCATATTTTTTATGGTGTCATCAAGGTCTACCCCAGCTAGTAGCCTATCACCATCTGAATGTTGGTTCTGGGTGGTGAGCACAGCTTCATGAACCACGTCACTTGAGTGTTGGTGCACTTGAGAATCAGATTCAAGTGCTCTATATGATGAAGAAATTTGAAAAATTAGAGAAGTTTGATCAGTTGTGAGTGTTGACAGCTCCCCCTGAATGGATGAGGGAGCTTCAAATGATGTGCTCTCAATGTGTGTGCCATCCTTATTTCTTCTACCATACACTCTAGGTGCAGGTTGTGCTGACTCAGTACAGGATGCATTGGGGTGAATGCTCTTTTCAATAGATACACCCTGTTAAGAGGATGCATCTAGTAACTGTTTACTCCCCATTTGTTCAATTGTGCCCTTTTGGGAGGACACAGAGGTGTTTTGAGTGGTCAGCTCAGGTATTTTACTCTTCTTTGGTCTCTTGACCAAGGGTGACTCTAGTTCAGTAAGAATTGTTTCACTCTCATTTACAACAACAAGGGTTGATTCCTTTCTCTTCTTTTTACTCACTTCAGTCTTTTGAGAGACTAAAGTGGTTGGTTTACTAACATCTAGTGGTTTAGAAGAAGGGGCTGCAGCTTTGGAAAGTCCCTGTTGGTGTGCCTGTATTTGTACTTCCACAGGCTTAGGAACCATAGCTGAATTAGCAATTTGAGGAGCCCTCATGTCTGGCATAGGGTAAGGATAAGTCATGAATCTCTCCAACATGAATAGAGTGATTCTAAGAATTACACTTACCTTATTCTTTGTAGTAAGTGAGACAAATATTATTTGGACACTTGCTTACAATTACCAATTCTACTACTATCAATACCAGCTAACAAATGTATGTCATTTACCTTATGAGCTAAAGTGGGCATAATAAACCTTGGTAAAAAGATTTCTTTACCTCTATTCTTCAAAGGCATAGTAAGCCTGGTAGCCAGCTCCTCCGGAATTAGAGCCCCAACATTCAGATGACTGTTGTGAGTTATTGAGAACACCAGCTTTTGCACCACGCTTGAGATATTGTCAAAGCCAGTTTTTCTGCAGGTGAACGCCCTCACTATAGAATCAAACACAAAGGACCATTCCTTCCTGAGGTTTATCCTGTTCAGGCTTGCCAAGTTGATTGAGCCACTGTAGTTGATGAAATCCATGAATTCACTCAGCTCATCTGTAGTTGGCATCTCTCCATAGTTCTCAGTTGGTAATCCCAGGGCTTTATTCACATAAGCAGCTGAAAACTCAATTTCTTGGCCTCCATAGAAGTGACACTCTCTAGAAACACTGTCCTAGTTATAGCTGATGTCCAAAATTCATGAAGAACATCCAAATACAGCACATGACTTGCAATTAAAGCACCTGCAATATAAGATTCAGAAAGAAACTTCACAAACCCCTTGAAACTATCAGGGGCTTGGTTAGCATCAAGAAAAGCAATAAAATTGGTTCCCTTCTCTGGAATGATAGCTCCAACAATGTTTTGTGCCATTTTAGTGTTTAGAAGAAGTGGGTAAGAAAAGGTTTTGAGAAAGGAGCAAAAACAAGATAGAAATCGCCTTTTGTCTGAAAGCTAGGTCACTTGAGATCTCAAAAAAGTGTAAGTACGGTGTATGTATCGAGAAGTATGGGTATTTATAGAAAAGGTAAAATACTTATCGAGAAGTCAAATAATCGTTTGATTTTAAACTTATTGAGAAGTAATTTTGAATTTGAAAGAAGTACATTTGATAAGTCATTTTATTAATTCTTTTCGAGAACTAATAAATGATTTATCGAGAACTCTGATAAATGCCCAGTTTGTCCGAAAATGGACTAAAAATGATTCTAATTTATTTGAATTGAATCAAATTGAAATCAGAATAAATTTTCCAAAAGTATTTGTCTAAAATAATTCATTGAATTAAATTATTTTAGTTCTGAGTTATTGATAAGTCTCAAAATATCCTTGTCGAGAACTCTGTGAATTAACACTATTAGAGAACTCTACATGGTCTTATCGATAAGTCATAATAGAGCTTATCGAGAAGTCATTCGAGAAGTCTGTAAATAGACTTATCGAGGACTCACTCGAGAACTCTAAAATGACTTGTCGATAAGTCATTTTGACTTATCGAGAACTCAGTTCTCTATACCTTTGAGTACTGTTATTCTGCCTTGTGTTGATTTTACACATTAAAGATGTAAATTAACAACTAAGCAGTTTACTTAGAATTTGAAATATTCTAAGTTAATTTTTGAGTTTTTAAAGAAGAATAAATATACAGAGACTCTGAAATATTTATAATTCATATTTCAGTTAATTTCCAATTAAATCAAAATAAGTTGATTTATTAGAAATTAATCTGCTGCAAGACATTAGCTGAGTTCTTGCCTTAGGATGAAGAATTGAGCATTCCAATTTCACTCACAAGTCTAGTGAAGGTTGCTTCATCCAAAGGTTTAGTAAAAATGTCAGCTAATTGTTTCTCTGTTGGAACAAAAATGAGCTCAATGGTACCATTTACAGCATGTTCCCTGATAAAATGGTACCTAACATCAATGTACTTTGTTCTAGAATGATTAACTGGATTAGCTACTATATATATGGCACTAGTATTGTCACACATAATAGGAATTTTGTGTAACACTAGACCATAGTCCATTAGCTGATTTCTAATCCAAAGCACCTGAGCACAACAACTTCCAGCAGCTATATATTCAGCCTCAGCTGTGGAAATTGACACAGATTGCTGTTTCTTACTATACCAGGACACAAGTCTTTGACCAAGAAATTGACAGCTTCCACTAGTACTTTTCCTATCAACCATGCATCCAGCAAAATCTGCATCTGTGTATCCAACAACTTCAAAACCAGTTCCCTTAGGATACCATAGTCCCAAGTTTGGAGTTCCCTTTAAGTATCTGAAAATCCTTTTGACAGCCATCAAATGTGATTCCTTTGGATTGGCTTGAAATCTGGCACATAGACAAGTAGCAAACATGATGTCTGGTCTACTAGAAGTCAAATACAGCAATGATCCAATCATCCCTCTATAGCTTGAAATATCCACACTCTTGCCTTTCTTGTCTTCACCCAACTTGGTTGCAGTAGACATTGGTGTAGATGCTGGTGAGCTATCCACCATACCAAATTTCTTCAATAAGTCATTCACATATTTAGTTTGGCTGATGAAAATACCATCACTTCTGTAACACCCCCAGATCCGGGGTCAGGGATCCGGGTCGTCACGGTCTTTCTTTCCACAATTATCACTTAACTTAATTAATAATAAACAACCTCAAGCTGTGACCCCACACTAACACACACCACCACACGTCATAGTCTCAGAGATGAAATTGAAATAAGTACAAGTCCTTGAATCCACAATTAAAAGTTATTACAACCCAAAATGATTACTTGATAAATTTACAGTTAATTGCCATTATCTGCCACAAGTTATAGTTATACAATATTTGGTTCCCAAAAGTAGAATGTCTGATCTAAAGGTAGATCTACCTCTGCAGCTATAGCAGCTACGATCTCAACGGGAAGGCGCGGGGCGCTTCCCACGCGCTTGCGCTGGGTCTGCTGGAGCCTGGCCATCTTTCCTAACTGTTGTTGTGTGATGAAGAAATGAAGCAAGAGTGAGCATTACAGCTCGCAAGATAATATATAGTGATAACAATAATACAAGTATCTAAATGGATACTTACTAGAATCCTTTATCATGTGTAAGGTAATTACTTACTGGATATAAGTTTAAAAGAAGATGAAGTTACCAATTACTTCACTATACTTATACCATTTTTAGAAATCTACTTGAACTACTACTGTTCAAAGTATAATAAGATTCAAGAGGTCATCCCATAGATGAGACCATAAATTAAAACTTGAATATATTCAATCTTTGAAATATTTTTAAAAGAAATAAAGTTACGAGATACTTCATTCAATGGAAACACCAATAAAACTGTTTGACCCTGTCAATGCTTCGGCAACCACCCATTCGTAGCCTTTCGATCGAAATGCTACGGGTAGTGTTGCAGAATTATATAACTGGATGATGAACTCATTACGGGAGTTTACCGCGCCAGGAAGACCACTTACGATGATCAGTCGTAGTAGTACAACCCCACCATTTTCTACATGTAGAGGAGAACCTGTCGGATTTACTTGTCAACCGAACACTGAACTCCTAAGAAATGGACCGCCTTAGCGGAACTTCCAGGCCATTATGGGCCAATATAATAAGGCTGGGCCGGCGCCACTCGATCACTTACGCCACTCCTAGTTCAGATGAAATCCATGACTCTGAAACGTAAAGCTCGTCCCCCCTTTCCCCAAGTAGAAACTTGTTGATACGGCTCCACCAAGAAGTCGTATCTAGTTGGAAAGGAAAACTCACCGATATTTCCCAGGCGATGCCTGTTAATGGATTAACTTGTTCCAAAAATTTTACTTCCCGAGTGTTGGGTAAGTAATCAAAATTCTTTTATCAAGACAACAACCTTGTTGCGAATATAAAATACACCACAGAGCCGGATCCCTCAGGTTTTGAGCGAGTATTTAAATCCCCTTCGAAAGGAGGATCTTAAATATAAAAATGAGTTTTGGGATCCGCTCTAACTTTTAAAAATCATTTTGAAGACTCGCAAAACATTTTTGAGAATGTTCGGAGTGATGCTGATTTAACAAAATAAATCAGTCCCAATATATTAGAAAATATCTGAATATTATTATTTAAATAATATTCCCATAAAGAATAATCTTTATAAAAAATAATTGAAGTAGATGTTGTAAAACTTATACTTGAAATGACTCTTAAATAACCAAAGATATACTTATACGAAAGTAATATCTTTATTTGAATAATCCAAAAGTAAGTTTATTTTCGACACATTATTCTTTAATAAAATAAAGAATATTATTAAATAATAAGCGAAGTCATAATACCTCGAATGAATATTATAAATAATATTCATTAAATAAAATAACGGAGTCATACATCCTCAAATGAATATTTAAATAATATTCATCAAATAATATAAACTGAGTCATGAGCCCTCGAATGAATATTCAAATAATATTCAATAAATAATATAAAGGAGTCATAAGTCCTCGAATGAATATTCGAAATAATACTCAATAAATAAATAAGTTGAGTCATAAGCCCTCGAATGAATATTCGAAATAATATTCATTAAATAAAATAAAGTTATCGAATAAACCTTATTCGATTAATAGTTTTGAAAACTATAACCATATATATATAAATATATATATTTTTATATATATATATATAAAATCTACTCGGGATCCTCGACTCCCGGTTTTAGAAAATGTTTTCACCTTTGGGTCCCTATACTAAGGGTTTATGCAAATTACCGCTATTCTCTTGCATAGGTATTATCAACTGAACCAACAGATATATATTTCAAGAATATGAAACAGGCATGCATATATACCATATCACATGCTACAATATATAGCAAGAATTTTCTAATAACAAATATGCATATATCATAAGATAATGCATGTACAAATGTATACATCACAACATCAGTATAACGGATAGAAAACTTGCCTGAGCGACTGGGGGTTACGAATAGCTCAGGACGAGTCTGGTAACCTATAAACAACAAGTAAGTTGGAATTAAACCAAAGTCACTTGTAAATCTATACTCTAACCAACTCAGACTCTAACGCTCGTTTTGCGCTTACTGATTCTCTTAAGTCACTCGAGTACCCTCGGCTCCACCATTTTTAATAATTTAACCATTACGAGTTTTAAGGCGATTCCTTCGCGAGTGTCTTACCAACTGCCTAACACACTTAACATAATTGTTTCATACATTAATTAACCTTTTAAGGTCTTTAACCTATGTTTCAAAGTAAGGCGAGGGGTAATGGTTCGTTCGCAAAACGTCGTTACTTAAAACGGCCGTTTCTCCTAAACCGTACATCGGAATCAAACGAACCACATATCAAAACGAAGCTCGTAACATGAACTATCTAAACATGGCAATGGTCAAAACCTAGCAGGGAGTTCTAGGGTCCTAATTTTATGTACAAAAGTAGTCTAAAGTAAATCGGACATTACGACGGCTATGTTTACGCGATTTCCCAAATTTAAACCAATCCAAATCAATCACCAAACAACCCCAATCCATTCTTACAACCAAAGCCCATCCATAACACATTACAACAGCCCTAATCAACTCATTATTAACAATTTACTTAATCCTAAAACTTGAATTTAAACTATACTAAATCCTTTAACCAAACCATAAGAAAAACATCTCATTCACCACCATTCCAACCCAACTCTAAACCAACCATCATTTAGATACTCTATTATCATAAAAACCAAAATCATCCTAATATACCAAGTAAAGCTAAGGTTTGGAGATGATATACCTTCCTTGAAGTGGTGTGAGTAGCTAGGAAGCCTTAAGAAGCCTTGAGGAGTCTTAGGGATGCTTGGATCTTAAAGTAAAAACAAGAAAATCAAGTTAAAAACCTTGAAATCACTATTCATTGTCTTCTTCATTAATTTCTTGGAGAAGATTGAGAATGCATTAGAGGCTTAAACTCATAAGATAGCCATAACTATGCATAAGGAATACTAGAGAATTATCTTACCAATTTAGGAAGCTTGGATCTTGGATTTTGAAATTCTTCTCTTTGAAAACTAGGAAAAGCCGAGAGCAAACCCTTGGTGAAGAGAAATAGAATTTTCTTTTGTTTTGATGAAATGATTTGTTTGGCTTGGTGGATGTAGTTTTGTTTTTTTTAGTTAATTACCTTATTAACCTTTACTTTGTGTGGTTTTAATTCAACCACATCTCCTTCCCTTATGTCATGCTTATGTCATGCTCATGATGTCATCCTCCCCTCTTTGTCCTCTTCTCATTGGTTGGGTGACATCATCCTCTCTAATCCCTTTGATTAACTTCCTAATTGTTTGCCTAATGACCGCTGATCTGTTATACGGTTCGCTTAACTTTCGTTTTCATTTATCGTTTGAGGGATCATACCCGGGATCTTATTACTTAGGTTCCCTTAACCTTTCTCAATATATTATATTCCTTTTATGATCCTCTCTTATAATCCTTTAATTTAAATCCTTTTTATCCTGTTACCTTATACTCAATTCTTTCCGTATTTAGTGGATTTCCGGGAAAAATCAAAGTGTTCGGAATTGGATTCTGACGATCTTTACATACACTTATATACCATATAGAGTACTAATAAAATCTCAGAATATCCATAACATAACCCCTACATAGTGTGGCATGAAAAGTTTTCTCATTCAGCAAAAACACTATTCACAAGGGTTACAAAAAGTTCAAAATTTTGGGGGTTATTACAGTCTCCCCTCCTTAAAAGGATTCCGTCCCGGAATCAAATAGAAAAGAAATGGGGGTACTTTTCTAGCATTACGCTCTCTAGTTCCCAAGTTGATTCTTCCACATTATGATTCTGCCATAGCACTCTGACTAGCTTGATCACTTTGTTTCGAAGCACCTGCTCCTTCTTTTCTATAATCCTTACTGGCTTCTCCACGTACGTCAGATCTGGTTGCATATCCACCTACTCGTACTCCACTATATGCCTGGCATCCCGATGATACTTCCTTAGCATTGACACATGGAACACATTATGAACTTGTTGCAAGTTAGGGGGTAAGGCTAGCTCGTAAGCTAACTTTCCAATCCGTCTTAATATCTCAAAAGGTCCAATGTATCTTGGGCTTAGTTTTCCTTTCTTTCCAAATCTCATTAACCCCTTCCAAGGGGATACCTTCAGCAGTACTAAGTCCCCTACTTCATATTCCTTGTCCTTTCGGGCTAGGTCTGCATATTTCTTCTGTCTGTCTTGGGCTGCTACAAGCCGCCCTCTGATAAGATCCACTATGTCTTTGGTCCTTTGGACCACTTCAGGTCCGAGCATCTTCCGCTCCCCTACTTCATCCCAGTATAAGGGAGATCGACACCTTCTTCCGTACAGGGCCTCATAAGGCGGCATTCCGATGCTAGTATGAAAGCTATTGTTATAAGAAAACTCGATCAACGACAAGTGATCATCCCAACTTCCTTTAAAGTCTATTGCACAGACTCTCAACATATCCTCTAGTGTCTGGATGGTCCTTTCACTCTGCCCATTCGTCTGGGGATGGTAAGCGGTACTCATATTTAACTTGGTCCCCGCACATTCTTGAAAGCTCCTCCAAGATCTGGAGTTGAATCTGGGGTCTCGGTCTGAGACAATGGACGCTGGGACTCCATGTCGCGTCACTATTTCCTTAAGGTAAATGTCCACCAGTCTATCGACTGTGTATCTCTCATTGATAGGAATGAAATGAGCTGACTTTGTCAGTCAGTCTATAATTACCCATATGGCGTCATGGTTGGCTTTCGTCCTTGGCAAGCCTACAACAAAATCCATCGCTATCTGTTCCCATTTCCATTCGGGAATCTCCAGGGGTCGTAAAAGTCCACTGGGTGTCTAGTGCTCTGCCTTTACTCTTTGGCAAGTCAAACATTTGCTTACCCATTCTGCTACATCCCTCTTCATGTTGGGCCACCAGTAATATTCCTTCAAATCCCTAAACATCTTGGTGCTTCCCGGGTGAATGGAATACCTTGAACTATGGCTTTCATCCAAAATCTCATCTTTAAGCTCTTGAACATTTGGAACCCAAATCCGGTAAGAGTACCTCATTATCCCTTTATCATCTTTCTCCGTATGGATCTCTTCTCCAGTCATTGACTCTCTGCCCTCATTCATTATTTTCTCTTGGCACAATCTGATCTTTTCCAATAATTCTGGCTGCATTGAGATCTCAAAAAGCTTTTTAGTTTCGGTTCCGGTTACCTTTACTTCTATTTCCATTCTCTCAAAATCCCTTATCAATTCTTCCGAAGTCGTTATCATTCTGAGTCTTTCCTTTCTACTAAGGGCGTCAACCACCACATTGGCTTTCCCCGGATGATAGAGAATCTCACAATCATAGTCCTTGATTAGTTCTAACCATCTCCTCTGGCGCATGTTGAGCTCTTTCTGCGTAAATATGTACTTGAGGCTCTTATGGTCTGTAAAAATCTCGCACTTCTCTCCATACAAGTAGTGCCTCCAAATTTTGAAGGAAAAAACTATTGCCGCTAGCTCAAGATCATGGGTAGGATATCTAATCTCGTATTCCTTCAGTTGTCTCGATGCATACGCAATCACTTTACCGTGCTGCATAAGCACACACCCTAATCCTTTGTGCGACGCGTCACTATATATCACAAAATCTCCTTTTCCGTCCGGCAATGCCAACACCGGGGCCATTACCAACCTTTTCTTTAATTCCTGAAAACTGTTCTCGCATTTCTCCGTCCATTCAAACTTCTCTGTCTTACGAGTAAGTCGTGTCAAAGGGGCTGCGATCTTCGCAAAGTCCTGTACAAATCTACGATAGTAGCCGGCCAATCCTATGAAACTCCTTACCTCTGTGGGTGTGGTTGGCCTTTCCCAATTTGAGACCGCCTCTATCTTGGAGGGGTCGACCAATACTCCTTCTTTATTGATCACATGTCCTAAAAACTGTACTTCATTTCGCCAGAATTCACACTTCGAGAATTTGACATATGACTGTTCCTCTCTGAGTATTCCTAGAGCTATCCTGAAATGCTCTGCATGTTCTGCCTCAGTCCTTGAGTAGATCAAAATATCATCGATAAAAACTATCACACACTTGTCCAAGTACTTCTTAAATACTCTGTTCATTAAGGCCATGAAAGCCGCTGGGGCGTTGGTTAATCCAAAGGACATTACCAAGAACTCATAATGCCCATACCTGGTACGGAACGCTGTCTTGGAAATATCTTCGGGTTTAATCTTTAGTTGGTGATAACCAGTTTTCAGGTCAATTTTGGAAAAATAAACAGCATCCTTTAGCTGGTCAAACAGATCGTCTATTCTAGGTAATGGGTACCTGTTCTTTATGGTTAGCTTGTTCAACTCTCGATAGTCGATGCAAAGCCTCATGCTCCCATCTTTCTTCTTAACAAATAAAACTGGTGCTCCCCACGGAGACACACTGGGTCTTATCATACCCTTATCCAAGAGTTCCTATAATTGGATAGCTAATTCCTTCATTTCTAACGGGGCTAATCGGTAAGGTGCTTTTGAAACTGGCGCCATCCCTGGGGCCAACTCAATAGCAAATTCAATCACTCTATCGGGTGGTAATCCCGGAAGGTCTTGTGGGAATACGTCTTCAAATTCGTTGACTACCGGAATATCTTGTAAGTTGGGCACCTCCTTCTGCGTGTCCACCACATAGGCTAGGTAGGCCTCATTTCCTTTTCGTAGCATCCTTCTGGCCTGGGCCATAGTCAAAAATTTCTGCGTCTGCCTCTTTCCTTTAAATATAACTTCTTTCTTTCCTGGGATATTTAACTTAACTTTCTTCCCTTTACAGTCTATCTGAGCATCATTGCTAGATAGCCAGTCCATTCCCAAAATTACATCAAACTCCCCTAATTTAAAAGGGATCAGATCAACACTAAAAGATTGTTCCCCTATGTCTATCTCACAGGCTGGGTGAATCTGGTTAACATGAATAATTTCATGATTGGCTATTTCTACTTGTAAGGGTGCTATCAAGGGTTCAGCTTTAAGTCTTAATTTACGCGCAAAGTCCCTTGATATAAAAGATTTAGTTGCTCCCGAATCAAATAAAACGTTTGCACTGACTGAATTTAGAGAAAGGGTACCTGCTATCACATCTGAGTCTTTCATAGCATCCTGGACTGTCATGTTGAAAGTCCTCGCAGTAGGTGGCTTATTGGAGGCAGCCCTGCTGGCTCCTGAAGCTGCTGGTTTGTTCATTGGGCATTCCCTCTTCCAATGACCCGGGTGTCCACACTGATGACAAGTGGTGGTTGGAATGACGGCAGGGGCTGACGAAGGGCATTTATGAGAATAGTGGCCCACTTGCCCACACTTAAAGCAGGTTACTGGCTTTCCTTTACATTCCCCAGAATGCATTCTTTCACAAGTGTTACAGGCTGTCAATGGGGGTCGAGACTGGTTGGAATAGGACATTCTTGACTTCTGGCTACTCTGGCTCACATTCACGCTCATTGGCCGCTTAAACCCAGTGTTCTTTCCCGGTAGGGACACTGCTCCTCGATTAAATCTAGTTGGGAAGCTCCTTCCTGCTGAACCCCCACCCATGCTCATACTTTTCCTCTTTATTCCCTTATTCTCTCTTTCCTTCTGCATCTGTTCACTTCCGGCTTCTACAATCGTTGCCTTTTGCACCAGAGTGGCATAATCCGTAAGCTCAAGGATTGCCACCCTATTTTGAATCCACGGTTTTAGTTCCTGCTGAAACCTCCTAGCTTTCTTTTCCTCGGTGCTCACAAACTCCGGCACAACCCTTGATAACTCAGTAAATTTCGCTTCGTACTCTGCTACAGATAAGTTATTCTGCTTTAGCTCCAAGAACTTGAGCTCCATCTGGTTTTCCATAAACCTCGGGAAATACTTCCCCAGAAACAACTGACTGAACCTCTCCCAGGTTATGATAGCATCTGTCTCCATGTTTTTCTTGGCCTCCCACCAGTAGTTAGCCTCTCCTTTCAGAAGGTAGGTAGCAAATACAGTCTTCTGTGCCTCATCGGTACTCAAAATCTCAAAGGATTTCTCCATTTCCTTTAACTATGCCCTTGCCTCAACCGGGTCGGCTGATCCGTGGAACTCAGGGGGCTTAAGGGACTTAAAAGCCCTGAAAGAGTTTGCCACAACATTGTTATTTCCTTGAGGGGGTGGGATGGGTTGACGTTCCAAGTTCTGCCTTAGTAGTTGCATGAACTGGCCCATGGGATCCATGCCTGGGTTTGGTACTGGTTGCTCAACCTCAGTTTCTCCTTCTTCAGCCTCTATCTCAAATCCCTCAACATCATATGTTTCCTCTTCCTCTTCATACAGGGAGTCATCCTGTTCCATATAATCCTCATCTTCCTCTTCACTATGTTCCTGGTTCCTATCGTCCTGGTTATGGCTTCCCTGGTCCTCGGATCCAGGGTTCGCCCTAGTTCCAATCTTTCTTGGCGGCATGATACTGATAATAAAAAAAATATTAGGAAATTCAACGTTAGGTCACAATCATACTCAACATTGTGCCTTGCACAACTCTTATAATGGGGAGAACGTATCTCGCAATTCTATTACATTATGACAGTTCTAATAAGAAGTGCAGTACTAATAATGATAAAAACAGTGATCTCGTCACTAAGGAACTGAACTGAAAGGAAACAAATATATACATAATGCGAGAAATACATAGTTTGATCTGGTCAAAAGTACAACAGTGCTATAGCCATCTGCCCCAAAAGTGATACACAAGAGTCTATCTGTCTAGTCAGAAAAAGGGATGCTATATACAAGTCAACTATCCCGGAAAATTAGCTCTTACTAAGGCCTCGGCTAACTAGACAACTAGACTATTCCATCATCAATCCTGAATCACACACCGGAGCGGGTCAGCTCCCATACCCTTTCCATCGTACGACGGAAGATATAGTCAGCCTGCCGCCTGGAGATCCTACCATGCCTGTCCCCCGGAGAGATTTGAGTCTCGCTCGGGACGTGAGCTCTATCCCCGTCAGCTCCCTCCTCAAGGATCGGGGTATAGCAGCCCTAGTCTCATAAGCTCGGGTACGCTTACCCGCCCTCTCCGCATCCAACTCCCTCCTGGCCTCATCCAGCCGGGCTCAGCAACAGCCACTCGGGTCCTCAGTACATCCTGAACATAGCCGTGGGCTAACAAAGACTGCTTGTGGGCAGGGTCGAGAGGTGGTGAATCCGGAGCCGCTGGGGGTGCCTCCTCAGTCTGCCTAGGCTCGGAAGTATGGGTCTCTGAGCTGTCCTCATAGGGGATCCAAGATAGTGGTGGAGGGGTAGGAGCTCTGACCACCGGAAGTGTGGGTAAAGGGGTACCAGCGTACACTACCATAGGTCCGACACGCTCCTCAGCTACTGGGACCTCATCCGGGTCCTCCTCATCTGGAATAGCAATGACCTCTGTCTCTTACTCCTCTGAGGGGTCCTCCTCATCTGAAATAGCAATGACCTCCTTCTCTGACTCCTCTGAGGGGTCCTTCTCATCCTCCTCCATCTCAGGCTCCTCCTGATCCTCGACATCTAGCAGTGCCTCATCATGCTCACGCTCGAACATCTCAGGGTCCTCTATCTCAGGCGCCTACACATTAAACGAGCTAAGTTACTATCATGATACTTATAAGGGTTCCCGTAAGGGTTTTAACTGTCAGCGCTACTTTAAGTAGTCCGACCATGAACTTGGAAAGAGTTCCTATTATCTTTGTGAGTTTGTTATTATATCGTCGCATCATCTCTGAGGTTTATAACGCTTAGCTCTGATACCATTTCTGTAACACCCCCAGATCCGGGGTCAGGGATCCGGGTCGTCACGGTCTTTCTTTCCACAATTATCACTTAACTTAATTAATAATAAACAACCTCAAGCTGTGACCCCACACTAACACACACCATCACACGTCATAGTCTCAGAGATGAAATTGAAATAAGTACAAGTCCTTCAATCCTTAATTAAAAGTTAATACAACCCAAAATGATTACTTGATAAATTTACAGTTAATTGCCATTATCTGCCACAAGTTATAGTTATACAATATTTGGTTCCCAAAAGTAGAATGTCTGATCTAAAGGTAGATCTACCTCTGCAGCTATAGCTGCTACGATCTCAACGGGAAGGCGCGGGGCGCTTCCCACGCGCTTGCGCTGGGTCTGCTGGAGCCTGGCCATCTTTCCTAACTGTTGTTGTGTGATGAAGAAATGAAGCAAGAGTGAGCATTACAGCTCGCAAGATAATATATAGTGATAACAATAATACAAGTATCTAAATGGATACTTACTAGAATCCTTTATCATGTGTAAGGTAATTACTTACTGGATATAAGTTTAAAAGAAGATGAATTTACCAATTACTTCACTATACTTATACCATTTTTAGAAATCTACTTGAACTACTACTGTTCAAAGTATAATAAGATTCAAGAGGTCATCCCATAGATGAGACCATAAATTAAAACTTGAATATATTCAATCTTTGAAATATTTTTAAAAGAAATGAAGTTACGAGATACTTCATTCAATGGAAACACCAATAAAACTGTTTGACCCTGTCAATGCTTCGGCAACCACCCATTCATAGCCTTTCGATCGAAATGCTACGGGTAGTGTTGCAGAATTATCCAACTGGATGATGAACTCATTACGGGAGTTTGTCGCGCCAGGAAGACCACTTACGATGATCAGTCGTAGTAGTACAACCCCACCATTTTCTACATGTAGAGGAGAACCTGTCGGATTTACTTGTCAACCGAACACTGAACTCCTAAGGAATGGACCGCCTTAGCGGAACTTCCAAGCCATTATGGGCCAATATAATAAGGCTGGGCCGGAGCCACTCGACCACTTACGCCACTCCTAGTTCAGATGAAATCCATGACTCTGAAACGTAAAGCTCGTCCCCCCTTTCCCCAAGTAGAAACTTGTTGATACGGCTCCACCAAGAAGTCATATCTAGTTGGAAAGGAAAACTCACCGATATTTCCCAGGCGATGCCTGTTAATGGATTAACTTCTTCCAAGAATTTTACTTCCCGAGTGTTGGGTAAGTAATCAAAATTCTTTTATCAAGACAGCAACCTTGTTGCGAATATAAAACACGCCACAGAGCCGGATCCCTCAGGTTTTGAGCGAGTATTTAAATCCCCTTCGAAAGGAGGATCTTAAATATAAAAATGAGTTTTGGGATCCGCTCTAACTTTTAAAAATCATTTTGAAGACTCGCAAAACATTTTTGAGAATGTTCGGAGTGATGCTGATTTAACAAAATAAATCAGTCCCAATATATTAGAAAATATCTGAATATTTTTATTTAAATAATATTCCCATAAAGAATAATCTTTATAAAAATAATAGAAGTAGATGTTGTAAAACTTATACTTGAAATGACTCTTAAATAACCAAAGATATACTTATACGAAAGTAATATCTTTATTTGAATAATCCAAAAGTAAGTTTGATTATCGACACATTATTCTTTAATAAAATAAAGAATATTATTAAATAATAAGCGGAGTCATAATACCTCGAATGAATATTATAAATAATATTCATTAAATAAAATAACGGAGTCATACATCCTCAAATGAATATTTAAATAATATTCATCAAATAATATAAACTGAGTCATGAGCCCTCGAATGAATATTCAAATAATATTCAATAAATAATATAAAGGAGTCATAAGTCCGCGAATGAATATTCGAAATAATACTCAATAAATAAATAAGCTGAGTCATAAGCCCTCGAATGAATATTCGAAATAATATTCATTAAATAAAATAAAGTTATCGAATAAACCTTATTCGATTAATAGTTTTGAAAACTATAACCATATATATATATATATAATCTACTCGGGATCCTCGACTCCCGGTTTTAGAAAATGTTTTCACTTTTGGGTCCCTATACTAAGGGTATATGCAAATTACCGCTATTCTCTAGCATAGGTATTTTTACTGAACCAACAGATATATATTTCAAGAATATGAAACAGGCATGCATATATACCTATCACATGCTACAATATATAGCAAGAATTTTCTAATAACAAATATGCATCTATCACAAGATAATGCATGTACAAATGTATACATCACAACAACAGTATAACGGACAGAAAACTTGCCTGAGCGACTGGGGGTTACGAATGGCTCGGGACGAGTCTGGTAACCTATAAACAACAAGTAAGTTGGAATTAAACCAAAGTCACTTGTAAATCTATACTCTAACCAACTCAGACTCTAACGCTCCTTTTGTGCTTACTGATTCTCTTAAGTCATTCGAGTACCCTCGGCTCCACCATTTTTAATAATTTAACCATTACTAGTTTTAAGGTGATTCCTTCGCGAGTGTCTTACCAACTGCCTAACACACTTAACATAATTGTTTCATACATTAATTAACCCTTTAAGGTCTTTAACCTATGTTTCAAAGTAAGGCGAGGGGTAATGGTTCGTTCACGAAACGTCGTTACTTAAAACAGCCGTTTCTCCTAAACCGTACATCGGAATCAAAACGAAGCTCGTAACATGAACTATCTAAACATGGAAATGGTCAAAACCTAGCAGGGAGTTATCGGGTCCTAATGTTATGTACAAAAGTAGTCTAAAGTAAATCGGACATTACGACGGCTATGTTTACGTGATTTCCCAAATTTAAACCAATCCAAATCAATCACCAAACAACCCCAATCCATTCTTACAACCAAAGCCCATCCATAAAACATTACAAAAGCCCCAATCAACTCATTATTAACAATTTACTTAATCCTAAAACTTGAATTTAAACTATACTAAATCCTTTAACCAAACCATAAGATTTCAACATCTCATTCACCACCATTCCAACCCAACTCTAAACCAACCATCATTTAGCTACTCTATTATCATAACAACCAAAATCATCCTAATATACCAAGTAAAGCTAGGGTTGGGAGATGATATACCTTCCTTGAAGTGGTGTGAGTAGCTAGGAAGCCTTAAGAAGCCTTGAGGAGTCTTAGGGATGCTTGGATCTTAAAGGAAAAACAAGAAAATCAAGTTAAAAACCTTGAAATCACTATTCATTGTCTTCTTCATTAATTTCTTGGAGAAGATTGAGAATGAATTAGAGGCTTAAACTCATAAGATAGCCATAACTATGCATAAGGAATACTAGAGAATTATCTTACCAATTTAGGAAGCTTGGATCTTGGATTTTGAAATTCTTCTCTTTGAAAACTAGGAAAAGCCGAGAGCAAACCCTTGGTGAAGAGAAATAGAATTTTCTTTTGTTTTGATGAAATGATTTGTTTGGCTTGGTGGATGTAGTTTTGTTTTTTTTAGTTAATTACCTTATTAACCTTGAACTTTGTGTGGTTTTAATTCAACCACATCTCCTTCCCTTATGTCATGCTTATGTCATGCTCATGATGTCATCCTCCCCTCTTTGTCCTCTTCTCATTGGTTGGGTGACATCATCCTCTCTAATCCCTTTGATTAATTTCCTAATTGTTTGCCTAATGACCGCTGATCTGTTATACGGTTCGCTTAACTTTCGTTTTCGTTTATCGTTTGAGGGATCATACCCGGGATCTTATTACTTAGGTTCCCTTAACCTTTCTCAATATATTATATTCCTTTTATGATCCTCTCTTATAATCCTTTAATTTAAATCCTTTTTATCATGTTACCTTATACTCAATTCTTTCCGTATTTAGTGGATTTCCGGGAAAAATCAAAGTGTTCGGAATTGGATTCTGACGATCTTTACATACACTTCTATACCATATAGAGTACTAATAAAATCTCAGAATATCCATAACAGAACCCCTACATTGTGTGGCATGAAAAGTTTTCTCATTCAGCAAAAACACTATTCACAAGGGTTACAAAAAGTTCAAAATTTTGGGGGTTATTACAACTTCTTTGACTAACTTGAAGGCCAAGGAAGTAACTCAATTCTCCCATCATGCTCATTTCATACTCACTCTGCATTAGCCTAGAGAATCTTTGACAAAGCTTTTCATTTGTAGATCCAAAGATGATATCATCCACATAGATTTGAACTAGGATCATATCTTCACCATGCTTCTTATAGAAGAGAGTCTTATCAATAGTACCTCTGGTAAAACCATGTTTGAGTAAAAAATTTGACAGTGTGTCATACTAGGCTCTAGGTGCCTGTTTTAATCCATATAGAGCCTTAAGTAATTTGTAAACAAAGTTAGGAAATTCTGGATCTTCAAAGTCAGGTGGCTGTTGCACATAAACTTTTTCTTCTAGTTCACCATTGAGAAAAACACTCTTGACATCCATTTGATACACCTTGAAATTTGAGTGTGCAGCAAATGCCAGAAAAATTCTTATTGCTTCTAGTCTTGTAACAGGAGCAAAAGTCTCATCATAGTCAATTCCCTCTTCTTGTGAGTAGCCTTTAGCAACCAGCCTTGCTTTGTTTCTAGTAACAATTCCATTTTCATCCATTTTGTTCCTGTACACCCACTTAGTTCCAATTATGCTTCTGTTCTTTGGTGCAGGGACTAATTTCTAAACTTTGTTTCTCTCAAACTGATCCAGCTCCTCCTGTATGGCACATATCCAGTCAGGATCCAATAGGGCTTCTTCAGTTTTCTTGGGCTCTACTTGAGATAGAAAACATGCATGTAGGCATTCATTAGCAGTTGCACTTCTAGTTCTCACACCGGCTGAGGGATCACCAATAATAGCTTCTACTGTATGACTCCTATCCCACTTTCTGGTGTGTGTCTGTTGACTAGTGCCTTCATCATTTTCCTCAGTATTACCATGACTGTCATTGCCATTCTCTCCTTCTCCCCCTGAGTTTGTGCCATCAAATTCAGGTGTCTGAAGAGAGCTTTCATTCCTATGATTTTGTTCAGAGGTCTCTTCATTTGTCATTTGCTATGCCACAGCTTCATCTTCCTCATCAGAATCACTATAAATGGTTAGATTCTCAAATGCAAGGGTTTCAGCATCATTTACATCAAGGCATTTTAAGCCTGGACACTTGTCATCATCAAAAGTCACATATGTACTTTCCATAATTTTCTTTTGATCAATCACATAAACTTTGTAGGCTGTTCTTTCCAATGAATATCCCAGAAAAATTGCTTCAAAAGCTTTAGAGTCAAATTTTCCCACATATTCAGAGTTGTCTTTTAGAATATAACACTTGCTTCCAAACACATGTAGATGTTTCACTGTAGGCTTTCTATTATACATGATTGAGTAAGGTGATTTGCCATGAGCTTTGTTGATGAGATATCTGTTTTGAGTGTAGCATGCAGTATTAACAGCCTCTTCCAAAAAACTAGTTGGCAACTAAGCATCTTGTAGCAAAGTTCTAGCAGCTTCAATTAATGTTCTATTTTTCCTCTCAACTACTCCATTCTGTTGAGGTGTTCTAGATGCTGAAAATTCTTGAACAATGCCTTTGCTTTTGCAGAATTCACTTAATGCTGAGTTTCTGAATTCTTTTCCATTATCACTCCTCAATCTTTTTACACTAACTTTTCCTTCAGGTTGCTGCTCAATTTTCTTGATGTGCTCAATTATAATGTTTGGAGTTTCATCTTTAGAGTACATGAACTCAACCCAAGTGTATCTTGAAAAATCATCAACCATGACAAGGGCATATTTGTTCCTTGAAATGGACAAGACATTTACTGGCCCAAACAAGTCCATGTGAATAAGTTGCAGAGGTGCACTTATAGAATTCACAGATTTTGACTTGTGACTTGATCTTTTCATTTTTCCTTTCTGACAAGCTTCACAAACTTCTAGTTGAGCAAATTCCAGATTGGGCATGTCTCTCACAAGCTCCTTCTTGACTAGGGTGTTGATTGCTTTAAAATTCAAGTGAGATAGCTTTTTATGCCACAGTTTGCTTTGCTCTTCTGATGCCTTGGTGTAGAAACAACACACTCCTTCCTTATTTGTTGAGTCTAAGTCTGCAACAAACAAGCTTCCCTTTCTTACTCCTTTAAGAGCAATTTCACCAGTCTTTTTGCTAATAAAAGCACAATCTTCTTTGTTGAAAACAACTTGAAAACCTCTGTCTGCAAATTGACTAACACTTAGAAGATTTACTTCTAATCCAGCAACTAGTGCTACATCTTCAATGATAGCATTTCCAGAAAAAATCTTGCCATATCCCATTGTGAATCCTTTGCTGTTGTCTCCAAAGGTCACCAAAGGGCCAGCCATCTCCTCAAATTGTGATAGCAGGGCCTTATCACCTGTCATATGCCTGGAACATCCACTATCAATGATCCATATGACCTTCTTTCCTTTGCTCTGTCATTTAGATGATGAAGAATCTCCTTGCTCCAAGGCCATGAATGCATAGTTTCCAACTTCTTCATCTTCTTCATTATCTGAATCATCCCAGCTCTTGCCCTCAGCAATATAAGCTTTCCCTTGTTGCTTCTTTAGAAGAGCATCATACTTTGCTTCCAATTCAAGATAGGCTTTATCTTTCTTTGCCTTCTTGGGTTTCCTACATTCTGTAGCAAAATGGCCCAACTCATCACAGCTAAAGCACCTTATTTTTGATCTATTAATAGATCCAGTTTTGTAGCCAGTTTTGCTATCAGGAGTGTACTTCCCTTTTCCTTTCCAGCTGCTATCTTTGTTGAAGGACTGTCCTTTGCTCTTGAAAAATCTTGGTTTCTTTACTCTAATATTAGAGAATTTTCTAGCCAAGTAAGCCATTGATTTGTCTAGCTCATCAAGCTCATCAAGAGTGTAGAACTCATCTTCTTCATCCAATTCCAATATGACTTGCTCTTCAGTGTCATTGACTCTTTTCTCACTTTTAGAAATTATTGGAGTTGGGGATCTTTGCTCATCATTAGAAGTCTGGCCATCATTCACAATCAATGCACTTGAGCCATCCATTACATATCCTTGACCAGCCCTTAATGAATTCTTTTGAATTATTTCAAGTTCATAAGTTTTCAGAACCCCATAGAGCACTTCGAGTTTGATTCTACTCAGATCCCTTCCTTCTCTGATTGCAGAGATTTTCTGTTCCAAGTGATCAGGGAGAGTAAGCAAGAACTTCAAATTCACTTCTTCAACATCATAAAATTTATCATGAAGCGGCAAGTCATTTATCAGCTTATTAAACCTTTCAAACACATCAGTAATACCCTCCTTTGGTTTAGCCATAAAACTCTCATACTGAGAAATCAATATCCTTCTTTGATTTGACCTAACCTCCTCAGTTCCTTCACAAAGTATTTCAATCTTTTCCCAGATCTGTTTAGCAGTGTCACAGTTGACAATGTTATTATACATTACATTATTAAGTGACTCAATTAGTATCAGTTGCAAAGCACTGTCTAGGGAAACTTTCTCTCTTTCAGGTTCAGTATACTCAGAAGGATCCTTGGGAGCATAATGAGCTGGTAACCATATCTCCATCTGTGGTTTCCTCAACTCTAACTACAGGAGTGAAGGGCCCATTCTTGATGATACCAATGTAAAGATGATTGGCCATTCTTATAAACAGCAACATTACCTTTTTCCATAAAGTGTAATTGGCCTTATCAAAGGGAGGAATCTTGATACTACTGATTTTCTGTGTATTCATTTTTCCAAGATCTAATCTGTTTACTTTCAGATTTTTCTCTGATACCACTTGTAAGATATGAATACAACACAGGGGGGTGAATGTGTTTTAGCTTAATTGTTTACTTTTTGGTTTTGCTCTGAGTTTAGCAGTTGATTGTTATCAATGATTTTGTGGAGTAGATGATAAACATAAATAACAATGCAAATATGTAGAACAAAGATCTTCAAAACTCACTTAATTTTATATTAAAAATCAAGCAGTGTTTTGCTAAAAATCTCTAAGTTCTTGTTTTAGAACTTAGCTTCTTTCTTGAGAGAGAATACTAGATTTTCTATCTTGATTGTCCTACTTAACTAGAGGACCAGTGTTAACTTTATAACTCAGTTAACTGCTGGTTAACACAGTGGATAATAAACATGCTATTAGCTTTTCTAAACTGTCACTTGTCATTTCTATTTATAGAAAAGCAAATCTTTCATTTCTGGCTTAGCATATCTTTAGCATCCCGTCATTACTTTAATCTCCTCTGTCAGTTAATCTTTGTCATTGATCTTGCACATCTCCCAATCTGCTTTTTGTAGATTTGTCAATCCAGCTATGTGAATTGTTTGTTGATTTGTAACCTTGGATATTAAACTGTTCTACAATTCTGTACTTAGAGAAATTTCTTCACTTCGAGATCTCCAATTAAGCTGTAGAGAACTCAACATCTCGATAGGCATGTTGGCTTGTCGATATCTCTGAAACTTCATTATTGACTTGACTTATCGACAACTCTGAGTTCTCTAGTGAATTTTGGTTTATCGATAACTCAGAGTTCTCTAATGGACTTTGGCTTATCGATAACTCAGAGTTCTCTAATGAATGTACACTTGTCGATATCTCTAAGTTCTCGAATAGGTATCTGACTTATCGATATCTCCAATAGCATTTACTGAGTTCTCGATAGACATTTCCTGAGTTCTCGATAGGTCTTTCTGAGTTCTCGAATGACTTCTCTATAACACTAATTCTGTGACTTGTAGAGATCTTGACTTAGAATGTTTGTCACCAAACAGAATTATTCAACTCCAAGCTTCTTCATAATTCTTCTGAGGCATGATCTTCTTGATCTTCTTCCAGATAGAATCTTAGGCTTGACACTGTTTAGAGAAAAATGCTCCAGTCTGCTCCATTTACATTTTACAGACATTAAGTGTTACAAGTATGAATTACAGATTAAGGTTACAATACAACTAATCTTAGTGTTGTCAGTATGACTTAGTCTTGTTATGATACAGGCATGTCTTGCACAACACGGTGGATATTGCTCATCCGTCGAGTAGATATACAGCTCATTCGTCGAGTAAATATTGCTCATCCATCGAGTTGAAATTGCTTATCCGTCGAGTAGATATTTCTCATCCGTCGAGTAGATATTGCTCATCATCGAGTAGATATTGCTTATCCGTCGGTACTCTCTGGAGTTCTCGAATGACTTCTCTATAACATTAAATACGTGACTTGTAGAGATCTTGACTTAGAATATTTTTCTCCAAACAAATTTATTCAACTCCAAGCTTCTTCAAAATTCTTCCGAGGCATGTTCTTCTTGATCTTCTTCCAGATAGAATCCTTAGGCTTGATACTGTTTTTGGAAAAAGACTTCAGTCAGCTCCTTTGCATTTTTACAGACTTTAAGTGTTACAAGTACAAAATACAAATTAAGATAACAATACAACTTACTTAGGGTTGACCCCAAGCCTAACAGATTATTGAAGATAACTATTCATCAATCTTCTACTTAGATACTATGATCAGAGATGCTAATGACATTATTAGCTCCAGTAATATTTGACATCATCTACTATATATTACAGTTATGGATCAGTAGTTTAGAGTGAAAATGAAATTCGAATCGCGAGCGTAACGTCGATAAATTGAGCGAATCGTAACCTTAAGTTTCTGCAGAAATACAGAAATTATAAACCGTGATTTCTTAAAAAGTGAGACTTGAAAATTATAAAACTTGTTTTAAGGATCGTTTAGACACTTGAATCGCTTGATTTCGATTTACGGTCAAAAGTTAGGCCCGTTTTAGTGAAAACGATTTACGCGAAAAACACTGCTACGAATTACGAACTTTGGAAATATAAATGATCGACTTAGAAGTACTCAAAAATTATGAAATTTTTACAGAGAGTAAAAATGGAATATATTAACTCCCATAAAAATTTCAAGTAAAAATATTAATATTTCAATTTTATAAAAATATCGGAGCCAAGGTCGCGGGGAGTAAGAACACCAAACTCAACCCACTTCTAGAAAACTGGTGCTTCGGGATTTTCACCCATGTTACCAGAAAACTATTTTCAAATAATCTGTTCTAAATTTTTTCTAGATCACGCACGCATAAATGGTGCGTTAATTGAGTTAATGGTTTGAGATAAATCAACGTTTTAGTGAAAGCGATATGAATAGTTAAATTTCGTAGTTGACCGAATTTTTAAAATGCTTTTTACCTATTTAAATTCATAATTTCAAAATGAAACTTTTATGATAAATATTAAAAAAACGCAAAAAGCTTCTTGAGCTGGTTTCGTATTAAAATATTAATCTTTTGATTTATTAAAAATGCTGGAGTGCGAGTCGCGTAATAGTAACATTCGTTAAAGTCAACTCTAGAAGACCACTTTGACCGTCTGTTTCGACCAAGGATTGATACTTATTTTGATCAAATATTGAAAAGTATGAAGTATTTTACTTATTAAAAATATAAGTCGGCAATGGGATTAGGAATACTGAATAAGATTATGATATTTGTTGATTAGAAAACCCGGAACGACGGAAAGTCGGAAAACGTACTTGGACTTCAGGCAAGTTTTCAAACCCTACTTTTTAAAACTATTGTGTTGTGTTTGTTCTCAAATAAGTGCTATATATACATGATGTTGTATTATGATATTTTATGAATTGTGATATATAATATCATATGATATGTTAATAATTTGGTATATGAATATTACCAAATTTCAATCGATAATGCTAGAGAGTAGCGTTGTATATATGAGGTGTATATTTTAGACCGATGATCGGTCAGTATAATCTGATGAAAACCCGAAAATATTCTGGAGGTGTTTTATTTAAGAATATTAACGCTATAGTAGAGCGTTATGTATAAGTTGTAAGACCGAGAGTCGGTTAGAGTTTACAAGTAAAAACCCGGGAACCATCCCGGTGATGTTTTACAAGTAAAAGTCTGTACTTATTTTATTTCAAGGGACTCGATGTCCTCTTGCGAATTATTAAATACCTCAAATTTATTTAAAACAATTTTCAAAGATCGTATTCCCTCAACTATATTTAACTACTCGAACAATGAATATTATTTCGGATATTCATTTAAAAAGGAGAAGTAATCTCCAATGATTATTTTATTTTAAATTTAAATATTTAATATTATTATAAATCAATTTAATTTCTTAAACATAAAATAGTTGAGGAATATTATTCTAAATATTCTTTTAAAAATCAAATTATTCGAGATTTAATTATTTAATGATTATTATTTAATTATTAAATATTTATTAAATGATTTAATATCATATAAAAATTATAAAACCTATTTTAAAATATTTTCTGAGTTTCAGAAAATCATTCTAATCCTTTCGGATCGTCAAAATTTTTATCTCGACATATTTTAAATATTTTGACTATAGTGTCAAAGGAAACTTTCCCTTAATTATTTATCTATTGAAAACGGTCAACTCACATTATTATAATACTTCCTCGAAAAATTCTCGGAAGTATGTATATATTGGTGTGTGCCTATCAACAAAAAATATGCTTGGGGAACGATATAAGTTCCAGATATATGATAGGATTTTTACAAGGACAAGGAGGGGTAGACTCCAGTACTTTGTGGACTGGAGAGACTACAAAATTTACTACCGTATGAGAAGGTACCTTATATACCGATGAACATGTGGAGTATGCGTACCTGAAAGGGATGGACGCAAAACCGTGTCTTGAGAGTGATATACGCGAAGTGTGTACCTGAGAGGGATGGACACAGAAAAGGCCCGAATGCGGCCAGGGTGATAACCGATAACAAAGGGAATCGTCCTTCTACATGTAGAGAATAATAAATATTTACCATTATACGACTGATCATCGTATTTCGGGGGCTCAGGTGAATGTCCTATTCTTCCAATTGAAATTGAGATGTAATACCGTAACCCAAGCCTAGGTGTTGGGTTTACCATTAAGGTATTTGCAGATTAATAATTCAATCTAAGAATTTTTTTGGAAAGAGCTGTGTATCACCAAGAAAACTTCTTTGAATAAATACATATCCTTATACGGATTAATATAATTTCTTTAACAGTCTTTAATACTGTTAATTGTTACGGATGAGCATTATTGCTCACTCTTGATTTCTTTTAAATGCCACAACACAACATATTGCAAGTATGCCGGCGTGGGGCTTAGTCACTTGAAATCGTGGGCATAATCACTTACAGCTTTGTCTTAGGTGGACCAGAGTATTCAGATAGGTATAAGATGTTAATAGTAATTATTGTAACTTCATGTAGAGTTTATGAATAATTGTTTAAGATACTTTAAAGTACATTTGAGTTGTAATAAAAGAAGATCACATTGTGTACATTGTTTCTAAGGCTATAACTTGTGTGTGTGTGTGTGAGATTGGAGATCTGTGATATAGAGTTATTGGATAATTGAGTTAATACAGGTTACACATGATTGAAGGATTGCATAACGACCCAGATTCCTGACCCCGGATTTGGGGGCGTTACAATCAGAATTATCATTGGCGCTAGAAGGAGGGGCGAACCTCCACACAGTGGTGTTGTCATAGATAATCTCTCTACTCTGCCTAGAAGACCAAGATCTTTCGTCCTTGTAAGATTATTGTTGATTTTTTCAGATCTATATTGTACGACGCTTACGCTTTTATGGTATCATTAGTAGATCTTGTTTAGCCATAGTTGTCATAATATGCGGGCACATATTGGGTTATATATGTGATTGCTACACACTTAAGGTCTAAACTTACGTATCGTTGCACGAGCACACACTGTGTTTAGCTGTGATTTTTTACGTATTATTGAAATGTTATGACTATAAGGAAGAGCAAAGCTGCCAGTCCGGACCGATTCTGCCTCCAAGCGCCCCTCCCAGGGACGGGGAAATGGAGGATGTTGAGGAAGGGTCTCCCATAGCCTGAACCCTATCTCAACCTCTCCAACCAGGAGATAAGAGAATAAATATCAAAAATGAAGCTCATAAGTATGCAGAAACTTCAGCAAATCCTTGGGGAAACATGACCCCAGAACAAATACAGGTTGCGATGAACCTGTGGTAGGAGAAGAATCGTCTAGAGCCCGAAACCCATCCCAGGGACCAGGAAGAAAAGCACTCCGGAGAAACTCGCGGTTCTATTTTGGATCGAATCGCCAATAATATGAAGAGGCCGATTGATGATGCCCTGGATGAAATTAAAAGGGTCTATCACCGGGACCGGATCTGGAAGGAGGAAGAGGCTAAAGCCAAAGCAATCATTGAAAAGAGAATTCAAAAAGAAGAAGCAAAATTGAAGAAAAAAGCCCACAGAGTTCATGTCTCTTCGGACTCCAAGCCCGAGAAGGAGTATAACCAAGAACAGATGGCCCGGGCCCTTCGTGATCTTAAAAAAACAAAATTGAAGGTGACATGGAAGTTGGTGCAGCTGCCACCCCATTTACCAGAAAGTTGGAGTCCACTCCCAAGGAATCCAGACTTAAACACTATAACTTTGATTCTTTTGACGGGCTGGCCGATCCCGAGGAGCATCTTAATTACTTCAAACAAATTTTGAACATCTACGATTATAAGGCCTCACAAGGTACTGTTTCTTTGCATTAACATTGAAGGGAGGAGCACATAAGTGATTCATCCAGATCCCGTCCCGGAGTGTGGATTTATGGAAGGACTTCCGAGAGATATTTTTGAAAAAATCCGAGAAACCTGTATGAATTAACTGCAAATGTGCCATTTGGAAACAATATAATAGAGAAACAAAGAGTGACACCCCAAATTTATTAAAAGATTCCATGAAGCAGTTAATCAACTCTCTAACCTAAAAGAAAAAGAGGTTGTGAACATTTTTCGAAGAAATTTGCATCCGGTGTCTTGTGAAGGCTATGTCAAAGACTTGATCGATAGAGAGCCCCAGAGCCTCGAATCTGCCTACATCTTGACCCTTAAATTCATAAAATAGAATGACTTACTTAAATCAATGAACATGAATAGAAGAATCCACAATGATGATGAGTCCCCGGAATGACGCTCAACATTGAGAAAAGATAAAAGATTCAAGGTTTATAGACAATCTAACTACATCCAACAGTCCCAGGGAACCCCATTCCAGGATAGCTATTCAGGACTCCAATGGAATGATCGGAAACCGAGGGCTAAAAGAGAGCCGAAGCCGGAGCCCGAATGGACATCCCTCAAAAGGCCCCAGACCGACATCTTAAGGGAAGTAAACGAAAAACCCTTTTATTATCCTCTGAAGCCCCTCCTAACTCCTCCGAAGAATAGGGCAAGGGATAAACACTGCGGGTACCATAAAGATCACGGTCATACAACTGGAAATTGTTTCTCCTTCAAAATGTTCATCGAAGATCAGATCAAGAAAGGAAACATGAACCAGTATGTGCAAAGAAAGTCGAATGACAAAGACAAAGCCCCGTGAAATGGTAAGCATGTAGTAAATGTAGTCTTTGGCGGCACAACCTCACCAACCTGGAGCCCAGACATGGACAGCGATGTCATGATGATCGAGCCATTCAAAGATGAGCCGATTTCCTTCTCCTATTCAAATTACAAAGGGCTATATCTGGATCACAACCAAGCACTGTTGATCACTCTCGATGTTGCAGATAATGAGGTAAAGAATTTTGGTTGATAATAGTTCTTCTGCGAACATAGTTTTCGAACATACACTCAACAGAATGAAGTTCGGTCATCTACGAATGGACCCATACCTAGAAGACCCTCTTTATTGATTCAAAAATTCAATGATACCTATTTGGGGAGTAATCTACCTTCCCGTGACTTTTGGAACTGCATCCAAACAAGTTTCTCATGTCATGAAGTTCTATGTGATAAGTGCAGCATCATCCTACAACATGATCCACGGGAGGCCTACAATTACCAAGCTCCGGGTTATCCCATCAATAATCCATCTGAAGCTTAAGTTCCCAACCCCGGGAGGAATCGGAGAGCTTAAAGGAGATAGAAACATGGTTGGAAGGTGTTACGGATAGGCTTTAGTCATGGCTAAAATAGAGCTCGAGAACAGGAAAAAAACAATGTCCCTTCCCAAGGGACAAAGCCGAAAGAAGCACTGAGAGCACCTCAGCAAAAGACCCAAATTGGATGTGAATGTGATAGAAGATTCAAGATATACCGTAACCAATGCAGATGCTCAGATCCAAAAATTTGTTAAAATTAAGGAAAAAACCAAGGTCGAGCGGGCCGCACAGACCGTGAAAGTAAAACTTTATCCCGCGAACCCCACCCGGAAAGTAAGAATTGAAAAAGGCTTGGAAATAACCTTTCAGAAAGAGCTCGTCGATTTGTTAAAAGAATATTCCGGTGTGTTTGCTTGGACACCAGAAGATATGTCCGAGATCGATTAATCAATTGCGATGCATAGCTTGGATGTGGTTCCTAAACAAAAGCCAATCAAGCAGAAATGAAGCAATTTAGACCCGAAACGACAACAAACAATCAATGAAGAAGTGGAAAAATAACTCAAAGCGGACATCATTTGTGAAATTAAGTATCTGGATTAGCTTGACAATGCCGTACTAGTCAAAAACTGAATGAGAAGTGGAGGATATGTATTGATTAAGCAAGTCAGAATTCGGCATGCCCTAAAGATTCCTACCCTCTTCCTAACATCGATCAACTGATCAATGCGACTTCAGGTCATGTTATGCTGAGCTTCATGGATGTATTTTTCGGGTACAATCAAGTCAAGATGAATTCGAAGGACATCATAAAAATAACTTTCTTAACCCACCGAGCTGTATGTGCTTTCATCATAATTCCGTTCAGACTCATCAATTCCCGGACCACCTATTAAAAAATGATGATCACCATCTTTAAGAGATAACTGGGATGTAATATGGACTCTTATGTTAATGACATAATCTCTAAATTAATCATAATCCCGGGCCATATCAAAGACTTGAAGGAGTGTTTTGACAACTTAAGGAGATACAACATGAAGCTTAATCTGGAGAACTTCGCCTTCGGAGTCCCCTCCGAAAAGTTCTTAGGTTTCCTAGTTAGCGAAAAAGGGATCGAAGCAAATCCGGAAAAGATAAATCTAATAATAAAAATGAAAGTGCCCTGAATCCAGAAAGACATTCAAAAGTTGGCAGGATGAGCAGCACTTCGCAGGTTCATCCAAAAACTTGCAAATATATATCTACCTTTCTTTGAGTTGCTAAAAAGAGCCTGAAACAAAAGGTTAATAGAATAGACTCTGGAGTGCAACTCAGCATTTGAGGAAGTTAAGAAACATTTGATGGACCCCCCCAGTTCTATTAAAAGCCAAGCCCGGAGAACCCCCATCTCTCTACATAGCCGCTGGTCCAAGAGCTATCTCTCTGGCTCTCATTCGGGAGGGAAAAGGGGTCCAGAATCCCATCTATTATGCCATCCAAGTTCTCAAGGATGCTAAAACTCGATACCCAAACTTGGAAAAATTTGCCTTAGCTCCCGTACACTCAAGCAGGAAACTAAGACAATACTTCCATGGCCGAGAATTTAAAGTGGTCACTGATCAACCACTACAAAAATTCTTCCAAAAACCTGACGCATCCGGTAGGATGGTCAATTGGGCAATCAAGCTGAGCCAATTTAACATCAGGGGCGTACCCCGGACAGTAATAAAGGCTCAGGCACTAGCTGAGTTTGTCATGGAATGCACTTTCCCCGAAGCCCCGACAATCTCCACAAATCAAACCAATATCGAGAATGAAGCTCTTAACAAGAACTCATGGACATTATACATTGACAGATCAGCAACAGCTGAGTGATCCGGGCGGGTCTCATCCTTATTAGTCCGGAAGGGTTTACCATCCAACAAGCAATAACCTTCACCTTCAAAGCAACAAATAATCAGGTAGAGTATGAAGCGCTACTATACGAACTCAAACTAAAAAAATCTCTCGGGGTAACAAGCCTAATTATCCATAGTGATTCCCAGATTGTGGTCAAACAAACAAATGGGGAGTACATCGCCAAAGATCAAAAACTGGCGCAATACCAAACCATGGTAAGGGGTATTCGGGAAACCATCCCGGATACAATAATCCTACAAATCAACAGAGAAGAAAACTCCAAGGCAGATGAGCTCTTCAAGCTGGTACAAAATACTTCAGATCTAAGCAGTTCGATATATTTTGAAGAATTCCGAGCACCAAGCACAGAGCAGGCTGAAATCTTATGCATCAGTAGCATGTGTAATTGGATGACTCCTTTTATAGCCTACTTAAGAGATGGAACTTTCCCTGAAGACAAGAAAAAGGCCAAGTAACAGAAACATAAAGCTGCTCAATTTTTTTTTGAAGATAATCTGCTATACAGGTGAACTTTTTTCAGCCCCAACTCTAAAGTGTGTCGATCAGGATAAAGCCGATTATTGTCTCTGGGAGGTACATGAAGGCATTTGTGGGGATTATTTAGCAGCAAAAGCTTTGGCCTACAAACTCATCAGACCGGGGTACTATTGGCCAACAAACCACGCCGATGCAGCTGCGTATGTCAAAAAATATAGCCAATGTCAAAAGTTTGGTAATGTGCAAGGCAAAGCCCGAATCTTCTAGCATCAGTACTCTCCCCGGTCCCCTTTATTGTTTAGGGCATAGATATCATGGGCCATTTTACCCGAGAAAAAGGAGACTTACGCTACGTACTAGTAGCAATTGACTACATGACCAAATGGGCAGAGTCAAAGGCTATACAAATAATTAATCAATAGGATTGCATAAAGTTCGTGGACTCTATCATTATGAGGTTCGGGATCCATGTGGTTTTGGTCTCGGATAAAGGAATTCAGTTCGTAGACTCAGACTTTGAGTCATATCTTAAAGAGCTCGGAATTAAGCACAAAAGGTCATATATGGCACACCTACAAGGAAATGGACAAGTAGAAATGACCAACAGAACTATACTCCTGGGCCTTGAAAAAAGACTGCAGGAATCCAAAAAAACATGGGCGGACGAGCTCCCAAAGGTTGTGTGGTTGCCCAGAACCACGCCCAGAATATGAACCTGGGAAACCCCTTTTAAACTCGCTTGGTTCGGAGGCCAGGCTCCCAGTGGAAACCGGGTCCCCATCTCACAGAGCCATTAACTTCGATGAAGTGTCCAACATCGAAAGCCTAAGGACAAACCTAGAGCTTTTGAACGAAGTACGAGATCGGGAAGTACAACATATGGAGAAATACAAAGAAAAGACAAAACTCTACTTCGGGAAGAAGGCCAAAATAAGGGAACATAAAGTTGAAGATTTGGTTCTCCGAGACACAGAAGCTTCAGATCTAACAATCAAGGCAAGTTGCAGCCTAACTGGGAAGGGCCATATAAAATCAAAGAAGTGTTTGCGCCCGGAAACCTACAAGGTGAGCTATCTTAATGATACTGAGGTCCCAAATACTTGGCACGGAGCCCGGCTAAGAAAATTCTACCAGTAATGAAAAGGTGCACATTTCACAATCATCTCTATACTAGAACTGTGATGTCCTTATTCCCCAAATAAGATTTTTAAAATATGTATATGTTAAACCCGGAATGTAATCATTACTTATTTCTTATTAAAATGAAATACTGTATTTTGAGCATCCTATAGCTTATCTTATTTCTGTGATTAGATTACAACTATTATCTGCACAACCCATACGCTCAGAAATTTTTTCCCAATATTAAAATTTACCCCTACCCGGGGTCGATTAAGCACAACCCATGTGCACTTAAAAAAAATTTCTCAATTTTAAAATTTACCCCTACCCGGGGTCGATTAAGCACAACCCATGTGCACTAAGAAAAATTTTCTCAATATTAAAATTTACTCCTATTCGGGGTCGATTAAGCACAACACATGCGCACTTAGAAAAAAATTCCCAATTTTAAAATTTACCCCTACCCTGGGTCGAATAAGCACAACTCATGTGCACTTAGAATTTTTTTCTCAATTTTAAAATTTACCCCTACCCGGGGTCGATTAAGCAAAACCCATGTGCACTTAGAAATTTTTTCTCAATTTTAAAATTTACCCCTACCCGGGGTCGATTAAGTACAACCCATGCGCACTTAGAAAATTTTTCTCAATCTTAAAATTTAATCCTACTCGGGGTCGATTAAGCACAACCCATGTGCACTTAGAAAAAAATTCTCAAACTAAAAAAAATACCCCTACCCGGGGTCGATTAAGCACAACCCATTAGTTATAACAATGTGATAACGTCAAAAGTTTTACCCAAAACAAAAGGAAAATAAAAGAAAAGGCACAAAACATAGCATAAAGTAAATATCCCTGGGGTAAACTAGCCCGGGGCAAATCCAAATACAAACAATTTAAACAAGCCAAAAGGCTTAATTTCAAGAGTTACTTAAGGTGCGAGAAATTAAAGTTACAAGCCACAAAGGCCAAATATTTTCACTCTGAGACTAGTGGCTAGGGGGAAGGAGAAGGAGGCTGTTCCTGAGGGAGCGGAGGCTGTTGTGCTAAGGGTTGCTTGGGTAGAGGAGAAGCAGAAGTGGAAGGACTGACTCCGGTTTCAGCCGTTGATATTGCATTAGCTTCCTCCTCGAGCCTGGTCTCCTCTTTGATATACCGGTCCAAGAAACCATCAATCTGACCCCCGAGGACTTCGGTAAGATATCGGGAGGAAATCTTCCAGCATATTTGAAAATTCTTCATCGCCTTCTTGTAGAGCTTCTCAAAGTATGCTGGAGTTCCCCAGAAATTGGCCAAAACTTTATCCGGAGTCAGCCTGGCAGCTAGCGGCTCTTTCAGCTTCCGGTTTTCCTCCCTCATCTACCTCACTACAGCATCTTCCCGGTCCTGCTTGGCTCGGAGATCATTCACAATCTCCTTGTGTGTAGCATTTTCCCTTGCCGCCTCCTTGGTTAGGTTCTTGAGCTCCCGGGCCAAGTTCTCAGCTTCAGTCTTTGACGCTTCCCCGACATCAACTTTAGCTTTCTGAGTCCGGGCAATAGCCATAAGACCCATAATCTTGGAGTTAGCCTGAGAGAGAATTAACAGTCAATAGGAGAAGAAGACATTTACAAAGAAAAAAGACAAGTACAATGAAACACTTACATTCGTGATGTCTTCCTGCATCTCGGCTAAGAAATTCTTAAAGGGCTCCCTCCGGTACTGCCTCCTCTCGGCAGTTGTAGCATAGTTCTCAAAGAGCTCCCTCCAGCGAGTCTCCGGGGTGAAACTATCTAACAATGCCTTGAGCTTTTCAGGAGTATCTGGGACAAGTTTAGTAGCAACTTTCTTAGACCTGGGTCCCGGAACCCTCAGCATCCTCCCCACCCTCCTCGAGAACATTCTTACTCTTCCTAGGAGCCTTCTCTTTCTCCTTCCCCTTCTCGGCCCGGGGCTCAGCAATCTAAATATTGGTCCTCCCTGAATTCGCAACAACAATATTACCAGAACTGGATCCCCCAGCACTAGCACCAGCACCAGTCTCATATACCTTCTTCCTTTTCGCGGCCTCCAAGCTGTTCAAGCCGCCGATCCTCCTGCATCGGGCAGCCAAATCCTTGAGTTGAGCATATATGTTGTTTTGATAGGAGATAAGATTAGATATTCCTGAAATACAACAAATTAAACATAAGCCCTGGATTCAAATCGAATATGGAACAACATTAATATAAAACAGCAAGGATTAGTAACTTACAGCCGGCGGCATGCATCTCAACATTATTATTAAAAGTGTCCTGGGTCCACTGCCCTCTGAGTGCCCCCACAAAAGGAATAGACCATTGTGAGGGATCCTTGCCCGAGCTTCTGGACCGGAAACCTATCTATTTTTATTTCAAGTTTATAAAGTGGCATGAACTCCAAGTCCCCACCTCAGACGAAAATAAACTCCCGGTGCCACCCCTTAAGAGAATTCAACATGCTAACTGGGAAAACCATCTTGTCAGACGGATAGCCACAGTCCTCTATCCGGAACAAGAACTCGTATAAGGGCGTACTTGTAGACTTTTTAATTTTGAAAATATGGTGAAAAAGTCTGAAGGTGGGGAGGTAATCTTTGGTGTGGAAGCAGGAAAAAAACCAACTGATCCATTTGACAGAGTTCGGGGCCAATTGAGTGAAGGGGATCCCGTATACATCCCGACATAAAGCCTTGATGAACTGGTGTAGACCTAGGCACATACCTCGGAGGTGCTCTAATGGAATACCGACATACCCCCGACGGTCCTGTGGTACACACGCTCATGTGGTTTCGGCCACCTCCACTCATACTCCTCCATGTGGTTAAACGCACGCCTAAGCATGCTATCTACCTCGGCATCAGTGTACCTCTCCCCGATGTCCTTATGAACCGTCCCACACTCGTATCTCGTCCCCGAGGCGTTAAAGAATAATCTATCTAGGGAAGCCTCATCATACGGCTCCCTACCATCCAACCCCTCCGAGCCCTCATATGCCCAGATAAGTCACGGTAATAGAAACCTAAGGGGCGCGGATCCTTTCTACACTCAACAAAGTAGTGGTCAACGTCCTCCCAGGACCCATCCTCGTTGGCTAATGTACCCCTGGGCCCAAAACTAAGGTCTCGGCTAACACCTAACCGGTCTCTCGGCACGTGGAGGCATTTCTATGGATTCGTTAGAAGAAGAAGAATAGTTGGGTTCTATTGCATATATGAACTCGGGTCTATTCGGGTTGTGTTTCTTAAGGTTAGCAAATTGCTTAAATCTCCTACCTTGCATATACTATATGTACGAATTACCCAGAGTCAATGCCATACCCGAACCCAAAACACAAAAATAAAAGAAACTTAGAAATACATTTTTATCAAAATCAAACGCCAAAAAACAGATCTATAACATATACACATAATTATATACAATCGCATACAAAGCAAGAACATCATACCAACACCCCAGAATCGGAGCTAATCAGAAGAACAAAAACCCCATATTTTGCATATAAATCAAATAAAATTTACCATTTCTATCAGATCAAACACAAAATCAAAGCCAAAAAACACAAACTACAACTACAACTAGCCAAAACAAGAAGAAACACATCGAAAACTTTGGGAAAACTACTCAAATAAGTCACAAAGTAGTAGCATGCAAGACAAAAGAAAATGCATAATGAAGAACACTTACAAAGAGCATGAGAAAGGATGAGGCTTCGACACTAAGGCTTCGAGAATCTCTGGAGAAAAGCCTTCAAAAACTCAGAAATGATAAATTTTGCTCTCGTCTTTGTGTGTTCACGTAAAAGAAAGAAGGGGAGAGGGTATTTATAGAGAGAAGAAGAAAGTGAATAGGAAAGGGACAGGAAAGACACGTGGCCCACGATCATTGGCCTGGAAGAAAACAAAACTGCAGCAGTTAATACATTTTGTGTTGTCACTTTAAATAATTACACACCAGTAATTATTTTAAAGCACGTCTTTTCGTAAAAAAAAGGGAAAAGAAACGTTTCTTACACTCAAATGTGTGTATATATATACATTCGGAAAACCTTTTGGAATCCCAACAAATTTCTGACAACCGGGATTTTCCGCCATGACTTTTTAGAGTCCAGTTAAATCATGGAGATCTCATCCTTATCCATCTATCCATCATTATCCCCAAAACTTTAATTTCAAATAAAAAAACTAACCAAGTCAACCCCGAAAACTCATATTCATAAAACCCCGGAGTCCCAAAAATTTTCTTTTAAGTAGTTCAAGGTACCCCGCCTTGGACACTAATCAAAAAGACTAATCAAGTCAACCCCGGATTCTCATTTTCATAAGACCTCGAAGTACGGGTAACAAATAAAAGAAAAATCCTAAAATTTTCTTCTAAGTAGTTCAAGGTACCCCACCTTGGATACGAATCAAAAAGACTAACCAAGTCAACCCCGAAATCTCATATTCACAAGACCCCAGAGTTCAGGGGCAACAATTCAAAGAAAACCATAATTTTTTTTTCTTTTAAGTAGTTCAAGGTACCCCACCTTGGACACAAATTAAAAAGACTTAGCGAGTCAATCCCGGAATCTCATATTCACATGACCCCGGAGTTCGGGGGCAACAAATCAAAGAATAGCCAAAAAAAATCTTTTAAGTAGTTCAAGGTAACCCACCTTGGACACGAATCAAAAAGACCAACCAAGTCAACCCGAAAATCTCATATTCACAAGACCCCGAAGTTAGGGGCAACAAATTAAAGAAAACTCAAAAAATTTCTTCTAAGTAGTTCAGGGTACCACACCTTCGACATAAATCAAAACGACTACACAAGAAAAACAAATCTAATCCCTCGTTCGGGAAACCCGCATAAGGGAGTGAGAGGCAAATGATAACCCATATTAGTTTAGCCCCAACAAAATGAGCTCAGGGCCCAAATAACAAGTAGAGGAAAGGGGGGCGGACACGTGACAATATCCCCACCGTTCAGGTTACCCGAATCTGGAACCTTACAACGGTCCGGATCCAGGGACACGTTGGCCCATCACAGGAGTCCACGTGTTCCCCAATCCAGAACACACCAACGGTGCAGATCAAAGGTACAAACCCCCAAATACTAATGGGAAACCTATAAAAGGCTGATCAAAAGGGGTGTTGGGTTACTGATTTCTATCCACCTGCACACCCATACACACACACCACTCTATTGTATAATTTCTATCTTATCCTTCTTCTCCAAAACCCTATCTCAGTCTCACAGTTGCCGCGGGAACGCCACCCCTCTCCGATTCTGTTTTGCAGGAGCCCAACCTACAGCTTAACCACTCGTCCCTCTTTCCTCTCGTCCCTCTTTCCTGCTTAAAATGGAAGCCGAGTCCGGATAAAAGTACAGGAGAGCCCGGGATAAAGATCGGAGTTATCAACTAGATCATATGTTCTCGTAATTACATCTCTGGCAACTTTAGATGTGAACTTATAAGCTATGAGTTGGATCGGGGTTGTCCTTGTCCAATGTACAAATACACCAATAGGTAGTGCTACCAATTATGATGACAATAAAGGTTTCAAAGTGGGGATACTAATGGATACAGTCCCATTACACGAGACCATATATAGTCATATATATGGTGATGAGACTATGTATATCTTATTAGGACTTTTTGGTTGTCATTTTATTCAAATGATATAATTAATCATCTATGAAACTGTATAGAAATTTCTATATTTTCTAAATAATTACAATATGTGGTTGAAGAAATTTCCTGCTTGCATGGCAGTGCAACTTTTGAAGCGGGAATGTAAACAGAAGATTACGTGTTTCCACTTGATTCTGTTCCAGATGTGTGTTTCCTGTTTCCTCCCCAATTCCTCTGTTATATTAGATTCTAATTCTAAAGAAAGTTATTCAGCATTGCATTCCCACCGGCTGTCATATCATCCTAATCTTTTAATTGGTGCTTTTTATGTTTTTGCTTTTTACACTGACAAAAGTTGCACATAATCATAACTATAAATAAACAGGATTACATGCACTATTAGCAAATAAGCTGCACCACAGATTGTAGATAACAAATAGATCCACAATGGACCAAAACCAAAGTAGCTCTTCGAAAGCTGATAGAAAGACTATTGAAAAGAACAGGAGGACTCAGATGAAAGGCCTCTACACTGAACTTAATTCTCTTGTTCCTCCTCAAAATTCCAGGGTTCGTAGTCCTCTCTTCGATTAACATAATGTTTGTATTTGTGTCTTCTTGTTTGTATGATTAAAATATTCACATTGTTACTAATATATCTGATTTGGTACAGAATGTTTTTAAAAATAGGTCAAGATTTAGGATATCAAGTGAATTTTAAGTCAAATACTAAACAATTAATTAGACACAAGAGACTTCTTCTGTGGTAACATTTTTCATGATATGTGTGTGCCAGTATACAGATTCTAGGGTGTAATGTAGGCAATTATATATCTCCAAATTCTGAAAAAAAATATTTTTGGTTTGCAGGAGGTGAAGTCGTTAACCGATCAACTTGACGTAGCTGAAAAGTACATAAGGAAACTACAAATTAAGGTGGAGAAAATGAAGGAAAAGAGAGAGTGTTTGATGGAGAATAATCCAAATGCTAGGTTATATGGGGGATTAGCAACCCAACCACGAATTGAAATTCACGAATCTGGTAATGCGGTAGTGCTAAATCTGGTAACTGGTTTGGAATGTGAGTTCATGTTTAATGAAACTATTCGAATGTGTCATGAAGAGGGGTTGGATATTGTGAATGCAAGCTTTTCTGTCACCGAGAATTCAGTATTCCACACTATACACTCCAAGGTACTTCACTGCATTTTGTTCCTTCCTCCAAGTTTACAGAAAGAGTCATTTTCATATAAACAATAATTATATAGAGGGATATAATTTCAAGTTAGCGAGTTAATTTTGGGCCATTTTGTAATGGACGAGTCATGTCATGTCATTTTATGATTTTAACTCCGTCATTCTACCAATAATCGAGTCATGTCTTATATCTGACATTGCTCAGCAGTAGGGGATGGACTAGAAAAAATAAAGTATATAATTTGTGGACATTTATTAATAAACATATATACATATATATAATGGCTGGACATGTGATACAGTGTTACTTTGTAGAACACCCTAAACCATGATTTCAGGCTAGTTCCTATGGATTATCGATTTGAATCACTAGTCCTTTTTTCACAATTCATAATGTTTTACAAACCAATCAGGACCTCTCCTGAAAGAAAAGAAAGTTAAATGATGTGACAGTGACTCTGGCGTTATTCTAAAACTATAAGAAGTTCATGAGAATCTCGCGTCCCCGGAATCAGGACCTCTCCTGAACATTTGCCTCTCTATTTGGATTTCCTAGTAGAAATTATCTGCTTATGTGTTAGTTGGAAGCAACTAACAAGTTAATTGACTTATAACTAACTTTTCATTTAAGCGTGGACATTGCTTATAATTTATATATTTATTTATTCGGATCTTGTACAAGGTTGGTGAATTTGCTCAAGAAGGCGCAATTGATCGAGTTACTGAGAAACTAAACACGTTTGTCGCGGGTTCTACCTAATTAATATAAACATTTTGTCCTCAAAACATCTCCTATATATGTAGCTGGGCGGACTTTGATCAGGATTTCACCCATGGATAAACAAGGGAATTTGCGGAGCTTATGGCCAAAGTGGAGAATGAATTACGTAATCTGCTATTAATATTTATGATTACATGTGTGCTTCCAAAGTATTTGAAATTAGGGTTTCTATTACTAAGGTTTTCTAATGATTTGTGTGTGTTTTAATTAATTACTAAGGTTTGCTAATGGTTTGTGTGTGTAATGTACCAGTTTCGTCTGGTGTGTGCTTTTACTAAAGAACTTATCCGGATGTTTTTCCTTGTATTTGAAATTAGGGTTTTACTATATATAAGGTTTGAGGAGCGATTTTATCCAGATGGTTTCTACGTGAAGCTCTTTGTCTGCTTCATACTTGATTCAATTTCTTTAATTAAAAAGCAATGATCTTTCTCCTTAGAGTATTCTCAAAATAATATTTATGTTTCTTTTCATTTGTATACAACTCAAAGGAATAGCTACATCAAGAAAAACTAGAGCTAAAAAAATTATTAAAAATTTGTGATAAAATAACGTGATATGAATGAAATGATAATATTAAATAATTTAATTAATAATATTATTGTGAATGTAAGAAAATTCATTAACATTTAACCCATAAAAATAATATACTTAGTTAACAATTTTGAGAATTAATTTTATATCACTAGTGTTTTCCTGTATATTATGTTCCTAGGTTTAAGTACCGTCCATCCCTCTATCACCTCTTTTGAATACAATATAATACAATATATGCGTATGATTCAAGTCAAGGCAAGGAGGAGTCTCGCATTGATTATTGTTAGAATATTAATATGTACTTTCGAGTGAGTCATATTTTTATATTTAGAGTGAGTGATTTTTTAACATAATAAAATACTCGGATTCGACTGCCTGCCATCTCTAACATTCTCATAGTTTATTATGGGAAGGTTCCTTAATTATTTATTTATCTATTAATTGAGAATCTTGAAAATGAAAACCCTGAATTTAATACCTTAATGGTTGTGGGAGCTGGAGCTACTTATTTAACTAGTTACCTATGTTCGCGCTACGTGTGTTCTTTTTATTATTATTTAAAAAATTTAATATTTTGTATATATGTATGATATATATATATATGTGTGTGTATGTGTGTGTATAACATCATATATACTATTTTGTATATTAAATAACTTATTTTTTGTTATTTTAAAATGTCGAGAAATAATTAGAAAAATAAGATAAAACAAAATTAATTAATTAATTGGGTTTCAAGATATTTTTTCGCGACATTTAATAAAAATTGTAAATGTATATCAATGAAACATCGTAAAATGTATTAGATTATATTTTCTTAATTATGACTTGAGATATAAATATCGTAATCTTATATTAGATTTTTAAAATGTATATCAATGAAATACAAGACGATTACTTAATGTAATAAATAATTTATTTAAAAACTATACATATAACATAGTATAATTTTAACAATTTTAAGTTTGCTTAACTTAACTTAATTGTATAATTGTATAATATGTTGTCGTGCCTTATGATGAGTAGATAAGAAATTATTTATCATTTTTTGGGTGATTTAAATTTAAATTTATAGTAAATGTCATGGTATCGTTTGGTTTACAAAACTAAATTAAAATAATATTGCTTCGAATGTTGCGGATTTTCAATTGAAAACAACTTCATTGTGCGTTGCTAAATTTCAATGCAAATTTATCGCAATTCACAATTAGACATTTACTATCCTTTAAATACATGTACAATATTACATATCAAGTTCTCCTTTAAACTCAATTGCTATATTACATAGGAAAAAAAATTTGAGTTTCATTATATAGGACTCCATGGCATCCCTTTCCAATTGTACTTTTTACTTTTTGGTGGTTAAATTAACCAAGTTTTGATCTAAGATTAACATTTATTTATTGACAATTTCTTGGTGCTTCCAAAAAATATAAAAGAAAATATAAAATAATTGTGAAATTAAAACAAAATCAAGATATGACATTTATTAACAGTTTGTCAGTATCGTCTTCGAAAACGCCTCGTATTCTGACACTAAAAAGTTATAATAGAGAATTTACAATAATTTTGAAATTGTAATAAAATTAAAATAAGATACGTGTTGATATAATAGAGGGTATACAATAATTTTGAAATTGAAATTAAAATCGAAATAAGAAATTTATGGACACTTTATCGGCGTCGTCTTCGACGAAACCTCGTATTCTACAATAAAAGATCTAAAAGAGGATATACAATCATTTAGATATTGAAATAAATCAAATTAAGATATTTATTGATAGTTTCTCGAAGACGACGCCTCATATTTCGCAACAAAAAAAGGTTAAAAGAGGAACATATATTAATTATGTATAGTTAATTTAGTAATTTAAATTATATAAAATAAGACTAAAAAATTCTTAAAAAATTTAATTTTCATTATACAAGTTTACTTTATATAATCATATAATAATCAATGTTACTCGACGGCGCCTCACAACCCCTTCTCGGATTTTATTATATTATTTATTAATAACTTATATCAATTATGTAAAGCTAATTTAGTTTTAAAATTTTATAAAATAAGATTCAAAAATTCGTAAAATTATATAATTTTCAAAAATTTGCAAGTTTATCTTATCTAATCATATAATAATCACTGTTACTCGATAGAACCTCATGATCATAGGCGGCCTTGACCGAGTACAGGCCGTGCGGGTGCACTGGACCAAGTGGGTTCAAGGGGCCCAAATATTTTATAGCCCATTATATATATATATATAGTGAGCTACTACAACAAAAAACACTTTTAGAATAGAAACTAGAAATGGAATAATATATATTTTTAAAATTAATTGGAAATATAACATATATGATATGCAAATCGATTGTTGAGAGATGGAGAAAAATACAGTGAAACCGGAATTAAAAAAAACTTACGATTTGACGAAAAAAATCAAATTAAAAATGGAGGGAAAAGCTGAAATTGTGTGTGGAAGGGTGTAGATTAGCTGGGTGAGGTGCTTTTAGGGTGGACCATTAGATTAGATTAATCTAATAGCTTAGATTAATTCCGAGTTTCTATTTTAAATTTGATTTGTATTTCATTATGTCCCTATATATATATATAAGTTATATCTAATTTTGTAATATATATATATATTTAAAAACCCAAAACAAAATCCTTAAATTCAAAACATAGCTAAAATTTTCTCAATTATTTTAGTTAATCAGAGGCCCATATGAATTTGACTTTGTTTATTAAATTTATTGTTATTAATTCAGTGATTTTCTTCTTATATTGTCATTCATGATATGTACGTGGTTGCTTGCTTTAGGTTATATATAAGTTATAAAATTCATTTTCTTGTTATTCTCAACCTATGTTATCTCTCATTAAAAACTTTCTAAATATATAAAATAATGTATTAGTTTAGATTTCGTAATATTTGTATAATTTTAAAATATTTGGTTTACTATTTGTTTTTTGTAACAAACCTGAATATATTGGATCTAGAATTAACACGTGGGGATTAGCCTTCTAGCGTAACACTTGTCTGGGTTCCAAACCTCTTAAAACATTATTATTTTTTTGAAAAAAAATTGTTTCACATTTTTTATAAAGGGCCTCGAAAAAATATCTGCACTGGGCCTAGAAAAACTCAGGACCGGCCCTACTCATGACGTCGTCTCGCATTTTATTATATAGAAATATTTTATTAGGAACATATATTAATTATGTGTAGTTAATTTAATAATTTAAAATTTTATAAAATAATATTCAGAAATGCTTAAAGAATATATTTTTCATTATGCAACTTTACCTTATATAATTATATAATAATCAATTTTACTCAATGGTGCCTCACATCGCCGTCTCACTTTTTATTATATAGAAATATTTATTTATAACATATATCAAATATATGTATCTAATTTATTATTAAAAAATTTATAAAATAAGATTCAATAATTTGTAAAAAAATATATTTTTCACAAATTTGCAAGTTTACCTTTTCTAATCATAAAATTATAAGTGTTACTTCACAGCGTCTCACAATGCCGTCTCACATTTTATTATATTAAAATATTATTATTTTAAAAAATAAGTTCATACAATTATAAAAATATTAAAATCTTTAATATTTAAATATGTATATTGAACTGTCTTAAAAATGTATATAATTGTATAATTAATGATTCATTTACTAAAAATATTTTTTGTTTAACCAATCAAATTTTCACTTTATTTTTTAATTATATAATGGATGATTGTTTGCATAATATATATATATATAAATATCCGTAATTTTATATATAATTAAAATATTAATTAGAAATTTTCTAATTTAAAACATTGACAATGGGAAAGTATAGGCTACTGAGAGTAACAAATAAAATTTTAAATTTTGAAAAATGATGTTAGTGGGGAAAATATAACATTAAGTGTTAAAAAATATTGGTTTGCTTAATTAGTGCACAAAACTTATTATAATTGGTTTATTATATTAATCACTTTCTTATTTTGTTACAATAATAGTTTAATTAGCAGAATCAATACTCTTTTTGGAGCAACAAATTTGAAATTTGAAATATAAGGCCATGTAAGAAAGAATAATCTTCATGGACAAAAATATGTAAATTTCCTTGATAATTGTTCAAAATTAAGGAAGATAGCCAACATATTAAATAACTTTTCTTTTCAGTTGCTAATTATCAATGAGTTAAGAAACTAATGTGTCCAAGAATGGGCTATTGAGAGAAATAATTTAAATTTTGAATTTTGAAATAAAATATGAAAAGGGAAACAATAACACATGATGCTGAAAAGATATTATTTTGCTTAACCAATGCACAAAATTTACTATAATTGGTTTAGTACATTAAATACTTTCTTAATTATTTTAGCATAATAATAGTTTAATTTGTGGAATCAATACTCTTTTTGGACAAATAAATTTAAATTTTGAAATATAAGGGCAAGTAGGAAATAATTATTTTCATGTACAAAAATATGAAAATTTCTTGAAAATGTCCTTTTTTATGTAGGATAATATCTTTTAAATCAGTCTTACAAATCAAATTACTAATAAGGGAATTTCCTACTTTTGAACTGGTCTTCAACCTTTATCTTTTACGGCTGTATCCTCGGACAATACCTTGATAAATTCTGTTATGGTAGCGTATATGCAGTAAATATAATTTAAGAGGCTATTATATGTTAGGATGATTTCGAAAATAGAAAGATGCTTACATGACGGTGGAGATTTTGTATCAACTGTTTAGAGCATGCTTGATTTATGTTTTCATCTTTCGCAATTAAAACCATGAAATACATTCCCCATATTCCTTCCTAGATATGTTTATCATGCAAATGCGGTTAAAAAAATAAGTAAGATATATAATAATTATTACATAAAATTGGTACATGCAACATGTCACATTGCAAATTAACTCTCTATAAACATATATATTCATTTTATTGGAGGTGTTAATAACAACATAGCTCTCTCATTTGTATATCTAATTTGACAACATTGTAGTTATGTGAATGGTTGAACGATAAATTAAATGATTTCTATATTTAAGGTGTACTAATTTTATAAAAAAAAGATGTCATACTCTTCTCTTAGTGTATTATCATTGCTATCAAATCTTGAATATGGACTTTTGAATTTGCATCTTCCCCATTAGCTTTTAAAGACTATCAAACAAATGTGAGTTATTAGAATTTCGATAAAAACCTCTCATTTCTTCCATTGCAGTGGGAGAACAAAAAGGAGTAAAATCACCCAATGAAGCATATAATGGAATTTTTTTGTGTATTTAAAAATAAAGGAATTACATTTAAAAAAATAAAATTAAGAAAAAAAACAGTAGAAAGTCATTCAGCATCCAAACACATACAACTATTGTTTATTCAGTGCAAGTATAAATATTGGAGGATGAATGCACAAACTGCAGTTCAAACTATAATACATGAGTCATACCATTGACTAATTCTGCTTCGACATAACTAATTCGTCCAAATTATTATCGGCTGGATTCTTAGTTGCTCCATTTATCTCAACAAAGTCGCCAGCCACCGTCTCTGGATTCACTAGTAGCCATACCTCATGCTTATTTCCTCGTACATATGGAAAACATGTGAAAGATAAGCATTTTTCAGTATGAAATTTAAGTCTGATCGTGATTTCATTTAAAATCATCAAAATTATAAACAAAGTAATCTAAAGGCTCCAATGCATACTAATTTGCAATGCATAGAAAAAAAAGTGCAAGGTAATTTAGTCATTACCAAGGTATTCCCCTCATATCCTGGAGTTTATCTTTTTGGATTCATTTTTCAAAGATCCAATACATGTTGTTCATATCTCAGTAAACATTAACCCATTAGTTGAAATATTTTTAATATAAATTGAAGAATAAACTGAATTAATCTATAATGATATAGGTGTTTCATACCTAGATTGACACTTAATCGAAAATTGCGTCATATTCATTCTCGATGGCTCCTGTCATCAAACATATACACCCATAAAAATATTCATAACTATATTAAAAATTTTGTCAAACATTTAGTCTTATAAAAAATGATATGCATCAATGAATTGCTATAAAATCAAAATACAAAAGAGATAACTGATATTATACTTTTGATATCAATGTTCAATATTTATAAACAAATACATGTTTTGATCGAATCCTTACTTACAAATAATTACTCCACTGTTATAATACCTATATCATTGAAACAAGTATTTAAAAACAATAATTTATATAAATCAACATTATAAACACACATATGTCGGATTTCACAGTTTGCTCATATAAGTTTAAACAATGTATGTAAGGAACAAATAAAATAGCTATAGGAAGAAGAAGGAAGACAGGTGAAGATGAAACAATGAGAAAATAGAAAATATATACACTGAAAAATTTAAAATTTAAATATACAAAATACAACTAATCAATCACAAATTTGAATTTTCAGATTTCTATAAATGTATATGCATATCATATATCAAAATTTAAAAAAAGGACAATAATCAAAAAAATGATTTACTTCCATGTTAATTGAGTCTTGTATTGATATTTGATTTTGTTTAAAATTTTTCATACCACGAATTTTGGGTCTCTAATTGATATATACATAAGACCGTATTGTTATTTAATTACTGTTTTGTTTAAATTGCTGAAACTATGAAATTAGGATCTCTGATTGATATACATATCTTGATCTTTTGGTTACAATTTTGAATGTTTATATTGTGATACCATAAAATTAGGATCACAGATACATAAGATCGTAATTGATCTTTAATTACGATTTTGAATGTTTTAATTGTTGATACCACGAAATTAGGATCTCTGATTGATAGATACATAAGACTGCACTAAATGAAAGCGTGTAAACGAGTCGGACTTGGTTATTTTATTGGTTATTTTTATTAAACGGGTCGGAGTTGGTTATTTATTTAATTAGTTATTTACTTACTACCCTTTTATGTAAAAATTACATACCTTCACTAGCGTGCATTAAGAATATATTGATAATAACATTGTGTGCTCCTTATTACACCAAGAAATTGTGGTTCTTTTTATCTATAATTAGACAGGAAAAATCAGATAAAAAATTTGTTAAATAATTTATAAGATTATTGAACTCATAACATGAGGTTGAGCATTAAGCACATACGTAAGCATGTTTACCTGAATTGCGCGGGATGAATAATTATCCTTGAACTTTCTGGTGTATGATATGGTCATCGTATCGAAGCCCCTAAAACAATTAATCTTACATAAATGCATTATTTCCCATGTTTGTGTTAAACATCGATCATGTAGTTGGAATATCCATTGCATTATCGGGTAAATGCATATGGTCTTTTTTTCATTTTTGCTACCTCAACTGCACCTCCTAGGTATAGGTTTGTTGTGCAGTGAGCGTCTGAGCTCCATGATATTACCAACAACTTGTAATATTTTCCTTTTTAGAATAAAACTTTTTTCACTATATAATACTCAATGACCATGATTGTTTAAAAGGATAAGGGAGGGGATCAGATTATAATTTAAAAAAAAAGTTATCTTTTGTTTGTTTTAGAAATTAGAGCAACGGACTATAATTTCAAGATAAGAGCTGGATAACACTTCCTTTAACGGGATAATATAATACCTTGTTAGTCTAAAATAAGGTATTAAAATTTTATATACAAAAATACCCTTATTTTTTTACAATAATTACAGTCATATACCAATGTATATCCTTGTAAACCCTCGCATTTCTCATTCGTTTCTTTTGTACTCTTCAGCCTCCATCGCTTCATTACAAACAAATATATATGTACAGCTTTCCTTCTGATTCAAATAACTACAAAATTCTATTAATTATCTGGTAAAATACTTTTAAATCGATATCAGTTTTTGTGTTTCTATCTATCAAACAAATTCTTGTTGATGCATGTCTTCTGATTATAGAATAATTTTTTAATTTGAAACAAGTTCAATTTTGAGATAATGCAATGTTATGTATCTCTTGTGTTTTTTTATGTTGTGTGATATTTTTTGTGTAGTTTTTTAGTAGTTTTTTTTTTTAATTTTTATTGTATACAAACTGTTTTTTCTATATCTGACTCAAGTTTTAGTTCATGTGTTAAAGTTAATTTACAGATGTGATTTTGTGTTGCTGTTGCAAATCAATTATTCATCCCAACTATGTTTTATAGATACCATTATGACCTCATTGGATGATTTGATGGTATTACAACTAGTTTATCATTTGAGTATGAAAATTTCCTCATATGTGCATATTATGCATTTAATACGTCTGGTGCATTAAACATTTGAAAGTGGTTCGAGAGTCAATAGGGATATAAGATTACTTCGTAGAAAAGGGGGGCTGATCACTTGGATGATATCATTAATAATGGAGATTTGACCCTAACGGAGAAACTTCGTATGAATAGAAACGCATATGATATCTTGTGTGAATTACTTCGCGAGTATGGTCTAACCGACTCAAGAAATGTGAATGTTGAACAACAAGTTTGTTTTTTCGTGCACTTACTTGCTTGTCATAAAAAAAATAGGCCGATTAAACGTACTTATCGAAGATCAAGTGAAACTGGGAGCAAATATTTCAATAATGTTCTTAATTGTGTCTTAAGATTGCCCGATGTTCTTTTACAAAAGTCTGAACCGATTACTGAATCTTACAATGATCCTCAGTGTAAATGCTTTCAGGTAGATACCATCACTTAAGGTTGTTAAAATTTTTTGATGCATAATTTTAATTTTTTAAATTTTTTAAATATTTTTCTGTTTTATAAAAAATTTTAGGTGCTCTTGATGGAACTTGTGTTAGAGTCAGAGTTCCTCCGCGCGAACATACGAAGTATAGAAATATAAATGGAGAAATTTCTACCAATGTACTAGGAGTATGTACACCAAATATGATGTTTACCTATGTGTAACCTCGTTGGGAAGGCTCTGATGCAGATGGCAGGGTACTTCGAGATGCAATAACTTGTAAGAATGGTTTACGAGTTCATGTTGGTAAAATTAAAACTCTTGTATAATTACTTTAGTCATTGTAAATTTAAATTTTTCACATCATTAAATTAACTTCGACATATATAGGATATTATTATCTTTGTGACGTCGGATATACAAATGGTGATGGATTATTGGCTCCGCATAGGATACATAGTTACCATTTAACAACATGAAAAAAGGGAGGCATCCGACTTGTCCAGAAGAATACATTAATATGAAACATTCTGCTGCACATAATGTAATTGAAAGAGCTTTTGGAGTTCTTAAATTACGGTGGTCCATTCTTAAGAGCCTTTCATGTTGAGTTTCGGGGCATAAAAACACAGCGGAAACAAAATTAACTGTAAAAACCAGAAAAATCGAAACCCGTCGAAGGATCCATGTGAAAAGACAATATTTAATTTGTGGTTAAGATGTTTACCTTACAAAGTTTTACGAATATGGTTGTCTAATGGAAGTCCTTTCTTAAAATGATCACCATGTATCCCGCCAAGCGATCTACGCCATATATATATACATACGAAAGATTGAGCGGATGAGGGGTGTACTAGCACCGAAAATTTGAACTCGTTCTTTTCTTTTTCTATCTCTCTCTCTCTCTAACTGCTAAGGTTTTGTATTTTATCTAATAAAAATGTAGCCCGTTAGTTAGCCAAAGAAGAGATTATATATGAGAGAGATAAAAAACGAATTCTAACTCCAATCTAAATTAGAGGTATGAAAAATACGAAATTCCTAGTTGTTATCTAATTAAGTCTTACTTAATCATCAAACAACTGAATTTCGATTTAAATAATTATAACTTCGAATTTCATTTATTCTATTTATTAAGTCCAACTAAATTAATGAAAACTAATTCGAATTTCCTATTTAATTCAAATCTGAATTTAAACTAAATATTCCTCCAACTTTCTTTATGCAACCATATAGGTTATTATTACGTTGGAAATAATTTAAATATCTCATATTAAAATTATAAACAATGAGTGGCATCTAGTAATACCTCATTGCTACTCAAGTAATAATAATTAAATCGATGATCGATTAAACCTTTCGTGAATAATGTACAACGTAATATAATCCATTTAACTATATATTATAGATCAAACTCAAGGCATGTTATGTGTTATCCTCTTCATGGTTTAATCCAGGTTTCCTTGACCAATGAGTAGACTATCATTTCAAATCAATATTTGAGCATGGTGTCACGCATTGCATAGTCTAGCTCTCACAAGAGGCCAATAATATCACTCCAAAATATGAGGGTTAAATCTTTTCTAGATCATTCATAATTCTCATACGATTCCTAATATACCTGAAATCCACTTTTATCATTACCTAGTCAATGGTATCTTTTAATGTAATCAAAGTATATTAATCATCGTATAGAAATATAATGTTTTCAAGTCCAAGAACCATTACATCATTATCACTGTGAGAATTACTTATGACACAACTGTTGTGGATATATTGTGAACTTAATGATTTCATTAACAAAACACCTTAGTAGATTTTACTTAGTGAAAAATGTAGCACTCGACAGATAAGGAATATAGTCCCGACAGATGACTCAATATAGTCCCGACGGATGATGATTAATTTTCCATCGAGTGAGTAGCTTGTGTAATAATGAGTCTGTATCACATTTCTGCATACACCTTGTTTAGATTCTGTAGTAGCACTCAAATCATGTTGACTTTAATTAGATATGTTGAATAGGTTGATTAATTGTACATAGATGATGTCTTGTAATTCTGCATAAATAAAATGAAGTCAAGTGCCAGATAGCTACCCGACGGATAAACAACAATGCCACTCGACGGATGATCAACAAGGCAACCCGACGGATGATCATGTACCCGACGGATAATCAATTCAAACATCTGTTGACAGTGACAACACAGTCACATGCGTCGAGTGTATGCAAAAAGAATGTGGAAGCCTATTCAACTGGGTTTTAGAGAACAAAGAAGCATTGCCATTTCCATGCTATTATGAAGATATTCAAAGATGCTGGAATAGAGTAATGAAGCAGCATAGTATTAGACTTGATAGGTTTTATTTTATTATCTTGACTTATTACTTTGTAATCTTGGTGATATATAAACCAAGAAGTAGCAAATAGAACAACAAGAAAACTAAACAAGTAAATTATCAGAGAAACATTTGTAAGCTGTATTCTTAGCATTTCTCTGTAAACTTAGTTGTTCATATTTGTAAGCAGCTGTGAGCTAATCTTGCTATATAGAGTTCTCTTGATATAATATATATCTCTGGTGGATACATTCAAATCCACCAGAAAGTTTTTAAAGACTTGTGTTTTTAATTACTTGTGTTTTGATTTTACTAACTTCTTATTCCGCACTTGGTAAATCAAACACTTATATATTATTAAGATAGAACATTTTATATTTTTGAAAAAGGTTCAATAAATTCATTCAACCCCCTTTTGTAATTCTTGTTGCATTGTTAGGGACTAACAATTGGTATCAGAGCGAGCTCTTGAAGAACAAAGAGTTTAAAGATCACAACAAACAGTAAGATGAACAAGAAGGATGTTGGAGTCAAGATTCCTTTTCTGGACAAAGACAATTACCATCACTGGAAGGTAAAGATGCATCTTCATTTACTTTCTCAAGATGAGGCCTATGTAGATTGCATAGAGAGAGGACCTCATGTACCAATGAGAGCTGCAACTGGAAATGAGCCATCAGTTCCCAAGCCAAGGCATGAATGGTCAGATCCTGATATTGAACAAGTCATGAAGGATAAGAAGGCCATGAATATTCTGTTCAATCGAGTTGATGGTGACATGTTTGACAACATCATCAATTGCAAAACTGCCAAGGAAGTTTGGGATACAATACAGATTATCTGTGATGGCATTGAACAAGTCAGGGAAAATAAGATGCAGCTGCTAATTCAACAATATGAGCACTTTCATAGTGAAGATAGTGAGTCTCTCACTGACATTTTTAGTAGATTTCAAAAACTACTAAATGCTCTGAAGTTGCATGGAAGGGTCTATCAGACAAAAGACTCCAATCTTAAGTTCCTTAGATCTCTTCCAAAGGAATGGAAACCTATGACAGTCTCATTGAGAAACTCTCAAGATTACAAGGAGTTTACTTTGGAGAGACTGTATGGCATCCTGAAAACTTATGAGCTTGAAATAGAGCAAGATGAGAGGATGGAGAGAGGAAAGAAGAAAGGAGGATCCATTGCACTAGTTGCTGAGTTAGAGAAAGAGAAGGAGATGAAGATGGAAGCTGTTGAATCAACTTCAAAGGTTTGTGAAAACAAGGGCAAGGGGCTGGTAGCAGAAAATAAAGATTCTTTGAGCCAAGATAATTTTGAGGATATTGATGAACATCTTGCATTTCTTTCCAGAAGATTTGCCAAGCTCAAGTTTAAGAAGAACTTTGGAGAAGCTAAGCCAAATGGAAACATGGTGGATAAATCAAAATTCAAATGTTTCAAATGTGGCTTAGCAGGGCACTTTTCCAGTAAGTGTAGAAAGTCAGATTCTAGCAAGAAAAAGTTTGAGCCTGTGGATTATAAATAGAAATATTTTGAGTTGCTCAAACAAAAGGAAAGGGCTTTCATTACACAAGAAAATGACTAGGCAGCAGATGGTCTGGATGAGGATGAGGATGTCAGCTATGTCAATCTAGCCCTAATGGCCAAGTCTGACGAAACAGAGATAAGTTCTTCAAGTAATCAGGTAATCACCACTAACCTTGCACATTTATCTAAAGCTGAGTGTAATGATGCAATAAATGACATGTCTACATAATTATATCATTTGCGTGTTACACTTAAGCCCCTCACTAAGGAAAATGCTAATATCAAAGAAAACAATTTGTTTTTAAGTGAGAGGAATAATGTGCTAGAGTTTCAGTTTATTGAATTTGAAAAATTGAGAATTGAGTGTAAGATTGCTAAGGATGAATTAACTGAGTCCTTGAAGAAAGAAGAGATTTTGAAGAAGCAGCTTGAACGAGAACATGAGGTGATTAAGGCATGGAAAACATCTAGAGATGTTTATGCTCAAATCACCAAAGTTCAAGGTATTGAGTCCTTTTGTGATGCAGCCTGGAAGAAGAATAAGGAGAAGCTGGAATCTAATTTGGTTGAAGGATATGTAGACTCGACGGATGACGGATGATGAGGGTCATCCGTCGGATAACAAAAAGGGTTATCCGTCGAGTGACATAAATCCTCATCCGTCGACTGTGAGCAAACCTGTGGGTAAAGCCAAACTTGTCAAGTTAAATGAGAAATATGGATCAGTTTCCAAGAATTTTGTTCCAGGAGAATCCAGTCAAGTGAAGAAGGAGAAAAAGGCTAATTTTTTGTCATATGACTGCCAAGCAATTGAGTGACAGACTGGAAAAGATTGAGGTTAAAACAGAGGCTAAAAAGAAAAATAATAGAAATGGTAAAGTAGGAATTAACAAGCATAACAACTACACACCTAATAAATATGCTCCTAGAAAAATCTGTCAAGTGTGGTAGTGTAAATCATTTGTCTGTTATTTGCAAAACTGCCATGCCTACTTCCATATTTGTGCCACCTCATTTTCCCAACATGAATGTCATGCCTTCTATGCCTATGAATGTTATGTCTGCACAGAATATGAATGCACAATTTTCTAATATGCCATTTGCACCTAATCATTATTATGCTGCATCTAGTATGCCCCAAATGCCATTTAGCATGCTCTACTGGAATAACATGTTTACTAATAGCATGCCATTTCTTGTTAATCAAAATATGCATGATAATTCTGTTGTAATGAATGGTTTCAAACGTTCAACTCAAATGACTAAGGATGAATCTGAAATCCCCAAGTTAAATGAGATAAAACATAAGAAACAGAAAAAGAAAGCTAACAAGGCGGGACCCAAGGAAACTTGGGTACCAAAATCAACTTGATTTAATTTTAATGTGTGCAGGGAAACAGAAATAATCTATGGTACTTGGATAGTGGTTATTCAAGACACATGACTGGTGATTATACCCTGCTCACAGAGTTCAAAGAGAGAGTTGGCCCAAGTATTACTTTTGGAGATGACAGCAAGGGTTATACTGTGGGATATGGCTTGATTTCAAAAGACAATGTCATCATTGAGGAGGTTGCCTTAGTGGATGGTCTCAAGCACAATTTGTTGAGTATCAGCCAACTTTGTGATAAAGGCAATTCAATAACCTTCAACTCAGAAGCCTGTGTTGTGACAAACAAGAGAAGCAACAAAGTGGTTCTCACTGGTGTGAGAAAAGGAAATGTGTACCTAGCTGACTTCAACTCATCAAATTCAGAATCTGTTACTTGTCTTCTTAGTAAAGCAAGTCAAGATGAAAGTTGGCTATGGCACAAGAAGCTATCCCATCTAAACTTCAAGACCATGAATGAACTTGTAAAGAAAGAACAGGTTAGAGGTACTCCTCAAGTGGAGTTTTATAAGGATGGATTGTGTGATGCCTGCCAAAAAGGAAAGCAGATCAAAGCATCATTCAGAAAGAAGCTTGATTCAACAATTGAAGAACCTTTGCAACTGCTACACATGGATTTATTTGGACCAGTCAATGTGTTGTCCATCTCAAGGAAAATATTTTGCCTAGTATTTGTAGATGATTTCTCAAAGTTCTCTTGGACATATTTCCTAAAGTCTAAATATGAGGCTAGTGAAATCATCATCAATCACATAAGGCAAGTCAATAATCATCCTGATTTTAAAGTTAGAAGAATCAGGAGTGACAATGGAACTGAGTTCAAGAATTCTATCATGAGAGCATTTTGTGAAGAAAATGGGATTTTGCATGAGTTTTCAGCAGCAAGAACTCCACAACAAAATGTAGTAGAAATGAAGAACATATCACTTATTGAAGCTGCAAGGACAATGCTTGAAGAGTCTAAGTTACCAACATATTTCTGGGCTGAAGCTGTAAATACTGCATGCTACACTCAGAATATTTCTCTAGTCAATCAAGCAAAATGCATGACTCCCTATCAATTGTTTAAGAACAAGAAGCCAACTATAAATTATCTTCATGTCTTTGGTTGCAAATGTTATATCTTGAGAAATTAAACTGATCAGAATGGGAAGTTTGATGCTAAAGCAGATGAAGGAATTTTTGTTGGATATGCTGTTGGTAAAGCATATAGAGTCTACAATATAAGAACCAACATTGTTGTGGAATCAAAATATGTTGTGTTTGATGATAAAAAGATTGAAGGACTGCAAGATGGAGATTACCATGAGAGCCTCAAATTTGACAATGTAGAGATGGTTACTGATGACAGTGATGTTGAAAGTGATCAAGAAACAGTATCAGAGGATAATGCAGAAAAATTCACTACCAATGAAGCACAAAATTCAACATATGTCAAGTTGCGTAATGCTTATCCGTCGGGAGACAATCTGCTTTATCCGTCAGGAGACAACCAGCTTCATCCGTCGGTACTCAAAATTCACCATCCGTCGGGTCATCAAAAGAAGCTGGAAGTCAGAATAGATCACTTACAGAAAGTTCCCCTTTCTCAAATCAAAGATCCATTAACTCAGGGGGGTTTCTAATAATCTAAACGCAATCACACATCAAGACAATAATGAGGCCTCTTCATCTAGAGCTAATCTACCTCAACAAAGGAAATGGACAAAGGATCACCCCTTTGAGCTCATCATTGGTGATGTATCTTCTAGAGTTCAAACAAGGAGAGCAACTCAAGAAGAATGTCTATATAGCAGCTTCCTCTCTAAGGAAGAACCAAAGAAGGTAGAAGAAGCTTTGTTGGATCCTGATTGGATTTTGGCTATGCAGGAGGAGCTAAACCAATTTGAGAGGAATAAGGTATGAAAGCTGGTATCCAAGCCTAAAGGAAAGAATCCAATAGACACCAAATGGGTATTCAGAAACAAGATGGATGAAAATGGCATAGTAGTCAGGAACAAAGCTAGATTGGTTGCTAAGGGCTATAGTCAACAAGAAGGAATAGATTTTGATGAAACATTTGCTCCTGTTGCAAGACTTGAAGCCATCAGAATTTTCTTAGCCTATGCAGCCAATGCCAATTTCAAGGTCTATCAAATGGATGTCAAAAGTGCCTTTCTGAATGGAGATTTGGAGGAGGAAGTCTATGTCAGTCAGCCTCATGGTTTTGAAGATCCAAATTTTCCAGAATATGTTTACTATCTTTTGAAAGCACTTTATGGACTGAAGCAAGCACCTAGAGCCTGGTATGACACTTTGTCAAAGTTTTTTTTAGAGAATCACTTCACTAGAGGTACTGTAGATAATACTCTTTTCTTTAGAAATGTTAATGACTCTAGTATACTTGTTCAAATTTATGTAGCTGACATTATTTTTGGCTCTACAGATGAAAAACTTTACAAAAAGTTTGTCAAATTGATGTAAAGTAAGTATGCAATGAGCATGATGGGAGAACTAACTTACTTTCTTGGTTTGCAAGTTAAGCAAGCTAGTGATGGAATATTCATTAGTCAAACTAAATATATTTATGATCTTTTAAAGAAGTTTGATCTTATGGATTGCACATCTGCAAAAACTCCCATGGACACTGCAACTAAGCTTGAATTAAACACTACTGAAAAGTCTGTGGATATTTCAAGTTATAGGGGCATGGTTGGCTCACTTCTGTACTAAACAGCTAGTACGCCAGATATAATATTTGCTACATGTTTGTGTGCTAGATTTCAGGCTGATCCTAGAGAATCTCACTTAGTAGCTATTAAAAGAATTTTCAGATATTTCAAGGGAACACCAAAGCTTGGCATTTGGTACCCTAGAGATTCTGGTTTTGATCTAACTGGTTATTCAGATGTAGATTATGCAGGTTGTAGAATTGATAGAAAAAGTATAACAGGAACCTGTCAATTTCTAGGAAACAAGCTTGTGTCCTGGTTCAGTAAAAAGCAAAATTCAGTTTCTACTTTTATAGCTGAAGCTGAATATATTGCTGCTGGAAGTTACTGTGCATAGATTTTATGGATGAAAAATCAATTGCTAGACTATGGTTTGCAAGTTGAAAGGATTCTCATTTTCTGTGATAACACAAGTGCAATTGCCATCACTGAGAATCCAGTACAGCATTCAAGGACAAAGCACATAGACATCAAGTACCACTTCATAAGGGAACATGTAATGAATGGTACTATGGAACTACATTTTGTTCCAAGTGAAAAGCAGCTTGTAGATATATTTACCAAACCACTGGATGAATCCACCTTTTCAAGGTTGGTAAGTGAGTTAGGTATGCTAAATTACTCTTAAATCTTTATAGATTGTTTGCAAGTTGTAATGCAGCCAGAAATTTAATTGGTTTTTCAGTCTTGGATAAAATTTTGGCTAAGTCAAAATTTACATCTCGACGGATGATCATTATCTATCGAGTTTGATCATCCGTCGGTATACATTTTGTTAATATAATCAATTATTTTTCTGGAATATTTTATGACTCGACGGATAACTGATTTATCCTCATCCGTCGAATTGTCTTATTTTTAGCCGTTGATTCTCTGAACATTATCCATCGAGTATACTTACAGTTTGTAAGCATAACACCGGAAAATTGATGGAATTTTTATAGTTTATTTTTAAACGGTTATATTGGGCAATTCTTATTGGTTACTTTATTTTACTTTATTATTTTTTACAGTTATTTTTGAGATAGTATAAAAGCTTAATTCATTTTCATTACTTTTCTTTTATCATTCTCAAATCATCTACTCTAATTTCTTTCTTTCTCAAAAACACTTACTCTCTCTTTGCAAGCTTTTACTCTCTAATAATGGCACATGTCGTTTACTCACCCTGTTCCAGCCTACCAACTTCTAGCTAGACAGGGCAATGATAATGCAGAAAGGATGCTAAACTTGGTGCACACCACACAGTCCATGCAAAGAGCTAAGGATGTCATCACAGCTTTGTCTTCTACAGCTGATGATGTTGATTATGAGACTGGTGGTTCAGAAGAATTATTTGGAGGTGAAGGTGGAGATAGTGAAGAAGAGCCATTGGATATATTTCAAGATCAGGCATGCCATCTTGGGAATTTTCAAAGCACTGTGATGAACACTACTTCAAGATAACCCTGATTCAACTCATAAATCAGACAAATTCTGCTCTTCAAACCACCACAAATGCCAACACCAAAAAGCTTCTTCAAGCACTTGTTTCTCTGCAAATACAACAAATCCAAGGTTTTCAACATGCTCGAGATGTCAACACTATCAAAGGTGATATTGATGAGATGAAAAAGGCCATTTCTGACAAGATGGACTCTAAACTTCCAGAAGCTAATGCTTGACATTAAGAGACAACTCAGGAAAAATTTTGATCTTGCCACAAAGATAGATGCCTTGGATACAAGAATGATAGCAATGGAAGCATCTCTTACAGCAATTCATCTACACCAAGCTCAATAAACAGACTTGCTTCAGAAACTGGTGGTTGCACAAACCTCCTCCTCTACTCAGCTTGATGATAACAAAAAAAGGGGAGAAAGAGAGTTCTAGGAGTGAGGGGAGCAAAAAGTGCTCAACATGACCAAACCACCAGCCAAAGATAGCATTGATCTGATAAATGAAGCAGCAGCCAATATAAGAGCAGCTGAAAAGAAGCAGTTGAATCCAATCAACTGGGAGAAAATTGATGAGGATATTCAAAGAAGTTTTGGCTAGCAAAGAAGCCAGAAAAGTCAGCCATTCATCACTCTCAAGTCAGGTAAATCTCTGTGAATGAAATGAGCATGAACTATCTGGAAAGAGGACATCCATCCTCCATCAAATCTCCAAAGGCTGAAGTAATTTTGAAGCCAAGGGTGAACTATCCAAAATCATCACTAAAGAACCCTTTGGATACAGTGTATGAGATACCAAAGCCTGATGAGAAGAAACTGTTGTCAAGATCCATTGCCTTCTACAATGATCCAGCTGATTCAGCTTTGAAAAGGAGAATTGCTAAAGTTTTCAGGAATGGTAAAGAAATTTGTGTGGTGGTTGGACATCCTCAATTTGCTGAAGCAAAGAGAGAAGAAAAGGCAAGATTGAAGCAAGAAAAGAAGCAAGTTGCTCTAGATGCTAAAAAGGTTAAACAAAAGAAAGAGCAAGCTGCTATCTTGGCTAAGCTACAAGCTGTGAAACCTACACAACAAATTCCTGCTCAGCCATCTGAAATCACTGAATCTCAAGATCCAAAGAAGCAAGTTGAACCACAACAGAAGAAATCTCACAGAGACAAGGAATTGGCCAAAAGAACCAAAAGGAAATTGAACTTTGTTGGTAAGGAATTGGAGGATCAGTTTCCCAAGGAATCCATTCCAACTACAACTCAAGCATCAAAACCTTCAGTGGTATTTGAAGACATTAAGGTGGTGGATCCTTATAGGAACATTCATGGTGAACCTATTGTGCCCAAGGATGAACCAATAGACTGGGAAAGTCTACCAATTCCTGACTTCAATTTGCCAATTCTTAACAAGCCAAAGAGAACAAAGTCAAGAGCAGTCAAGAAAGTGAAGCTGTCACCTCTCAAATCCAAATCTCTAACCAAAGCTCAATCCAAAGTCAACAAGGGAGATTACATGTACTTATGTGACATCAAGGAATTCTCTGATCTAAACCTCTATCTAGATGAACTGGAAGAAGTTAGAGGGATTGATGCCTACAGGAATCTACCTGAAAGGTTAGTTTTCAAGTACAAGGGAGGAAAGGAGATTCAATGGCCACTTCACAGGATCCTTCAAGAAATCCAATCTGTGTTGATAACGGTTTATTCATCATTCAAGAAGAACTTTGGATTCAATGTAACTGCAAGAAGACTTGTTCTAAAGAAGATTGAAGAACTGAGGAGTATTAGAGTTAAAGATGCACTCCCAAAGACTCTAACTATTCCTTACACAGGGAGTACAGTGCATCTAAGGCCCTACTGGCTGATGAAGTTCATGGATGACAAAGGAGTTAGAAGATTTTTTAGATTAGAAGACCAATTGAGCATCTCTAGCAATGAGACTCTTTTGAAAATGCAAGAAAAGCTAAATCTCTCAGAATCTGATGAACTGGAATTCCATAGACAGCTCCAAAATCAGATAGAAGAAAACAACAGAAAGCTTGGAAAGAGATCCAGACCTTCAAGGAATTAGATTAATCTGCCCAGGCTAGAGGAGCACCTTGAAAATGACTGTGAGCTAATCTTTGTGCATTTTGTTATTTGAAGCACTTTACAGTCTTATCTACTTACTTTTAAAGTTATATTTTTAGGGTGTTTTGTTATCATCAAGTTTCTCTTAATTTATGGCTCCAATTCCAGTAGACATAAATTGGGGGAGATTGTTGTGGATATGTTGTGAACTTGATCATTTTATTAATAAAATACCTTAGTAGATTTTACTTAGTGAAAAATGTAGTACTCGACGGATATGGAATATAGTCCCGACGGATGACTCAATATAGTCCCGACGGATGATGATTAATTTTCCATTGAGTGAGTAGCTTGTGTAATAATGAGTCTGTAGCACATTTCTGCATACACCTTGTTTAGATTCTATAGTAGCACTCAAGTCATGTTGACTTTAATTAGATATGCAGAATAGGTTGATTAATTGTACATAGATGATATCTTGAATTCTACATAAATGAAATGAAGTCAAGTGCCAGATAGCTACCCGACGGATAAACAACAATGCCACTCGACGGATGATCAACTAGGCAACCCGACGGATGATCATGTACCCGATGGATAATCAATTCAAACATCTGTTGACATTGACAACACAGTCACATGCATCGAGTGTATTCAAAAGGAATGTGGAAGCCTATTCAATTGGGTTTTAGAGAACAAAGAAGCATTGTCATTTCCATGCTATTATAAAGATATTCAAAGATGCTGGAATAGAGTAATGAAGCAGCATAGTATTAGACTTGATAGGTTTTGTTTTATTATCTTGTCTTATTACTTTGTAATCTTGGTGATATATAAACCAAGAAGTAGCAAATAGAACAACAAGAACATTAAGCAAGTAAATTCTCAGAGAAACATTTATAAGCTGTATTCTTAGTATTTCTCTGTAACTTAGTTGTTCATATTTGTAAGCAGCTGTGAGCTAATCTTGCTACACAAAGTTCTCTTGATATAATATATATCTCCGGTGGATACATTCAAATCCACCAGAAAGTTTTTAAAGAATTGTGTTTTTAATTACTTGTGTTTTGATTTTACTAACTTCTTATTCCGCACTTTGTAAATCAAACACTTATATATTATTAAGATAGAACATTTTATATTTTTGAAAAAGGTTCAAGAACTATTCAGCCCCCTTTTGTAATTCTTGTTGCATTGTTAGGGACTAACAACAACTGACATATAAAATCTCATATTGGGTTTATCCAGCACCATGTATATTTACATCTGCCTGTGTTTTCGATTTTAGTATCACTATACCTATGATCAATGAGATGTGATCATCATTCAACAATTACACTAGTCTTAATACATTATTATTGTCCCTTAGTAACAATACTCGATTAGGGATATTTAGGAATATCAATATTATTCACATAATCTCATTTTTAAGTCATGTACTTAGAGATATATAATGCATTCATGATCTAAGGACAGTTATTAATCTAATATTTATATTGTGGTAAATTAAGATATACTTCCTCATTCCCACTAGATTCTTAACATTTGAAATAGAAAGTTCGGCACACATTTTAAGACTCTTATTTAGTATAGTTCCATAACTTATTTTTAAATTATTTTTTTTCTAAATAAACTTTCAAACATTAAACTTTTATTTAAAAAAGAAAATATTAAAAATAAGTTATGGAACTAAACTAGATAAGAGCCGTAAAATGTGTGTCGTGCTCTCCATTTCAAATGTTAAGAACCTACCGGGACGGAGGGAGTAATAAATTATAAAATGAATACATAAATGTTAATAATCCAAATATCATAAACAAAACATAGTAGTAGCCCGCAAGGATTGGCTCAGTTTGTTAAAGAGGGGATAAATATCATCTTGGTCACAAGTTCGAATCCCACGGGAGGAGAATTTATGATTATGCCTCCTAATCCAGAGCATGCAGCTTAAATATGGTTTACCTTGGTTCACGTGGTTTGCAGGCTACTGTTTGAGCCCGTAGGCTTTACCCAGTCCGCAACCGAAGGGTAGCGGTTGCGGGTTATCTGCGATTAAAAAAATATAGTAGTGTTATCTCTAAGGCACAAATACTAACACTTCCTTTTATCCTTGCAAAATTTAGTATCGCGTTATCACTGCATGTGTCCTTTTGCACAATCTGATTTGAAAGAAAATGGGTGGTGATCCTTATGATGCAGTTTATGATGGTCAGGCCCATCAATCAACAATCAATTGCTTCTTATTATCTAATAATTATGGATGGCTACAAGTTGGATAATGGGCAATACAAATTGGTTATCTACTGGAGTTGGAAAAATATATGATCAAACTCATTCCAGGTACTGATTTGTGTGAAAAGTCACATATAGAGTCTAAAATAAAGACGTGGAAAAAATTATGGGGTTCCGTTTACATAGATTTGGCGACTAGTGGTTTTGCTTGGAATGACACTAATAAAATGTTGAGTATTAATGATGAACATGTGTGGACTCAAATGTGCAAGGTAAGTAAAGTTTTAATATAGTAATTCAATTAAATATAAGCCCTGCTCCAAATTTCTGATTACCTCACATGTATGACATGCGCTTACGGGATGAAAAATGTCAGTTTATATGTGTGTATAGAACAGGCTGATAATTTAATTAATATTGAATTCAGTTGGTTTGTAGATTCCTCAATGTCTAATTTTAATAATATCAACACTGCATGACAAGTTAAAAGTGTGTCACATTCTGATTAAGATTGTATACTTTTTTTAATCGATCATGTCCCTAAAAGAATCTGTAATAATATGGTATGTACTTGTGTGTGACAAAAATAGTTGTTGTGTGTATTAGTAAATTTTAGATGTCATGGACATATGTGTAATTTTAAATCTGATGTAACAGCCCGACTTTTCGGACTATTAAATCTAAATCAAAATTAATAAAAAAATATAATTTACTAATTCATGATTCAATTACAAAGGTAATTATTATAAAAGCACAGCTAAAAATGGAAGTCCAAAAGTCAATATGCTCCATAACTTAGGTCTCCAATATCCAATTCTATCAGACTCGAATCTTAGACGAAACCTGAAATTATAGGTAATGACCTATACAGCCCAACAAGAAATAATCGATCCAACTAGCAGGCCAAGTAACACATACACATATAACTCAAAATAGGATAACCTATATGTTAGATATATTTGTGATGTCATGTCTAATAATGATTTGTGTTTAGTTTTCAGATCTTAACTAACACGACAAATCGGGACTTAACTGGAAATCAGTACTTATACTGAAGTCAGAACTTAAGATATCGGAACTTAAGTTATCAGAACTTAAGATATTAGAAGATATTTATCAGGAGATAATATCAAGACTTAAGAAGACATTCAGATAAGGAAGGCGGCTGATTGAAGGAAAGAAGATTAAGGCAAACACAAGAAGAGATATGCATGGAGAAGAATTTTATGAAGAATAGAATACTTGGAGGAAAAGATAACTAGTTGATATATTTCAGGATGCATACTTATATTCGATATCAATTAGAAGATTATCTTGTAACTGTATATCTATATAAACACAACATAAGGTTTACACTATATGTGTTATCTTAATCGAGAATATTATTCATTGTAACCCTAGCAGCTCTTGTGATATTTGTTCATCACTGAGAGAGAACGGTTCCATTATAATATTGTTTCATTAATAAGATTATTCTGTGTTTCATACTTGTGTTCTTAATTCAATTTGATTGTAGTATACACTGTATTCAACCCCCTTCTACAGTGTGTATGACCTAACAAGTGGTATCAGAGCCAATTTGTTAACACATATACAGTAAAGATCCAGAATAATCATGTCTTAAGAAGAGAAAACTCCAACCAAGCCCACCAAAACTGAAGAAACTCCAAAGACTCAAATCCATAATCGATATGAGACTATTAAGGTTCTCATACTGAAACCTTCTGAGTATGCCATATGGAAAGTGAGGTTGACTATGTTTCTGGAAGCTAAAGATCCAGAGTACCTTGATAGAATTAATGAAGGACCACATAATCTAACCAAGCTCTCTGTTGTAGTTGTAGATCAGCCAGCGCAGAATATACCAAAGGAGAAAAATGAATATACAGCTGAAGATATCTCATCTATTGCCAAGGATGCAAAGGTAAGGTATTTGCTGCATAGTGCCATTGATAATGTCATGTCAAACAGGGTAATAAACTGCAAGACTGCAAAGGAGATACGGGATGCCTTGGAGACAAGATGCCAGGAAATTGATTCAATTAAGAAGAACAGGAGGACTATACTCACTCCAGAGTATGAGCACTTTGACTCAAAACCTGATGAGTCATTAACTGGTTTATATGACAGATTTGTCAAACTCTTGAATGATCTGTCACTGGTGGATAAGGAATATGATCTTGAAGATACTAATCTTAAATTCCTTTTAGCTTTTCCTGAAAGTTGGGATTTGAAGGCAACTACTATAAGAGACAACTATGCTCTTGATGAAACTACTCTTGATGAAATTTATGGTATGCTCAAAACTCATGAACTTGAGATGGATCAAATAAGCAAGAGGCATGGGAGAAAGTCAAGAACAGTTGCTCTTAAGGCTGAGGAGGAATCCCCCAAAGTGGTTGTCTCAAAGAAAGGCAAAGGAAAGGCTCCCATCACAAAGTCTGATTCAGATTCATCAAGTTCTGATAGTGATGAGGATTCTAAAACTAAAATTCTATCTGAGATGGATGTTGATGAAGAGATGATGAAATTGTGTGCTCTTATGGTGAATGGCATTACAAAGATAGCCTACAGGAAATTCAGAAAGGGAAGGAAGTTTTCTAGGAAAAGTGGAAGTTCTGATAAAAAGGGATTCAGAAAATCTGAAGGCAAAGCAGGAAACTCTGACAGAGGAGATTACTCAAATGTTAAATGCTACAATTGTGATGAGAAAGGCCACATATCTCCTGATTGCAAGAAAGGAAAAAGTGACAAAGGCAAGGCACTTGTCACAAAGAAGAAAAGCTGGACAGACACTTCAAATTCTGAAAATGAGGTGAACTATGCCTTGATGGCAAATGCTGATAGCAGCTCTGAAGCTGCTGAGTTAAAGGTATCTCAAACAACTTATGCTTTTCATACTTATGATATTACTGAGTTGAGATCTTATTTAAAACCATATTCATTAGCTATAGAGATCAGACTTTAACATGTGATAGATTAACTTCTGAAAATCTGGCTTTTAAGAAAAAGGAATGACTATTTAGAAAAGGAGTTAGTTATGTTCCATCAAACACAGAAAGAAAGAGATGATGCTTTTTATATCAGAGATGAAGTGTTAAAATTGAATCAATCTCTAAAAACTGAGTTAGAAAAGGAAAGAGAGATTATCAGGACTTGGACTAACTCTGGCAGAACAACTCAGAATTTGCTAAGTAGTGGAAACTGGAAAGAGGGCTTAGGTTATGGAGATGATAAAAGTGAAAGAGGAACTGAACAAATTAAGCCAATTATTGTTAAACAGACTAATAAGCCAAAGGTAAATCCTGTTAAGTTTGTAGCTAAAACTGTAAAGTCTGATTCCGAAAAGATGGAAGATAATGAGATAGAAGTTAAGGCAGAGTCAACTTCTGACAAATTAAAATAGGATAAACCAGCTGAAGTTAACATAGGCTTAATGACAAAGAAGCAGCTTAAGTATAAGCTGAAAGAGATTAAGGATATAAACAAGGTAAAGCCACCTAGGAAAAAGAGGAATAGAAAGGAAGGTGTGAACAAAAGCAATAATTATATACCTGTTCCTAATGCTCCTAGAAAGAAATGTTATAACTGTGGAAATTTTAACCATCTGGCTTCTTTTTACAGGAAGAATAAGTATATAAACTCCTTACCTTCTAATTCAGGAGTTAAGAGTCAGTCTATTAGGTTTAAGCCACAAAATCCTTGTTTTCATTGTGGTAGTTTATGGCATTCCATTTATACTTGTAAGGAATATCATAGTTTATAATATGATTATTATCAAATAAAACCTTCTTTGAAGAAAGTTAGCATTATTCCTTCTAGTGTAAGTTCTGATGCAAAGTCTGATACTGTAAATTCTGATAAGAAAAATGTTAACATAAACTCTGATGTTAAATCCGCTGCAAATGTTAACAAACTTAAAAAGGCCAAAGGATCCAAGCAAGTCTGGGTCCTTAAAACTAATCATTAGTGGACTTTGTGATTGCAGGGCAACAGGAAGAACATCCTAGTTCTTGATAGTGGATGTTCTGGACATATGACTGGAAATAAAGCCCTGCTATCAGACTTTGTGGAGAAAGCTGGCCCAGGAGTTTCTTATGGAGATGGAAACATGGGAAAAACTCTGGGATATGGCAATATCAATCTTGGGAATGTCATCATTGAACAAGTAGCTCTAGTCTCAGGACTTAAACACAATCTGCTAAGTGTTAGTCAAATATGTGACAGAGGTTATCATTAGGATTTATTTGAAGAACACTGTGAAGTTGTAAGAAAATATATAGGAAAAGTTGTTCTAAAGGGATACAGGCATGGTAACATTTATGAAGCCAAGCTTTCAACAAGTTCTAATGGTTCTGCAATCTGTCTGTTAAGTAGAGCATCAATTGAAGAAAGCTGGGATTGACATAAGAAACTCTCTCATTTAAATTTCAGCAATATAAATGAACTGGTCAAGAAAGATCTTGTGAGAGGACTGCCAAAATCAGTATTTGCTCCTGATGGCCTTTGTGATTCATGTCAAAAGGAAAAACAAAGAAAATCTTCATTCAAGATCAAGACTGAATCTTCAATTCTTGAGCCTTATCACCTACTACATGTTGATCTATTTGGTCCAGTGAATGTCATGACTATTACAAAGAAGAAATATGCTATGGTCATAGTAGATGAGTTTACCAGATACACATGGGTGTATTTCTTGCACACAAAAAGTGAAACTGCATCTATCTTGATTGATCATGTCAAAAAACTGGATAAGTTGGTCAAAGACTCTGTGAAAATCATAAGAAGTGATAATGGCACTGAGTTCAACAATTTGATCATGGAAGAGTTCTACAAAGACCATGGAATAAAGCAGGAATTCTCTGCTCCTGGAACTCCACAGCAAAATGGAGTTGTTGAAAGAAAGAATAGAACTCTTATTGAAGCTGCACGAACTATGCTTGATGAAGCAAAGTTACCAACCTACTTTTGGGCTGAAGCTGTGCAGACTGCTTGTTTTACTCAGAATGCAACACTTATCAACAAGCATGAAAAGACACCATATGAGATGGTGAAGAAAAAGAAGCCAAATCTGAAGTACTTTCATGTATTTGGATGCAAGTGTTTTATTCTTAAGACTCATCCTGAACAGCTATCTAAATTTGATCTAAAAGCTGATTAAGGAATTTTTGTTGGATATCCACTTTCCAAAAAAGCCTTCAGAGTCTACAAGAACAAGGGTTGTCATGGAATCTATCAATGTCTCTTTTGATGATAAGAAGATTACTGGACTTGAAGATTTTCATGATCATGATCGGCTGAGATTTGAGAATGAAGCTTTAAATTCTGATTCTGCAAATTCTGATAGTCTAAATCCTGATACTGCAAACTCTGATGGGTTAAACTCTGACGTTATTGAAACTGTGGTGACTACGCCAAAGGAAAATGCACCTGTGCAGGGGGGCATATTGAAGATCCAACCACATCTCAAGAAGCATCAGAACCTAGAACAGGCTCTTCAAGTTTTGATTCATCAAGTTCTGATGGGCCAAGTTCTGATAATTCTGGAAACTCAAATTCTGATTCATCAAGTTCTGATGGGCCAAGTTCTGACAATTCTGGAAACTCAAATTCTGAAAGATCCAACTCAGAGAGCATAATTTCAGGGGGAGCATCAGAAAATGTTGATGGAGACAGTATGGATCATGGGGGAGCATCCAATTCTATAGAAAACCTTCCATCTGTAAGGAAGTGGACTAAAGTACATACACCTGACTTGATTATTGGAGATCCTGAAGCAGGTATTAGAACTAGAACAGCAACATCAAATGAATCTCCTTATCATTCTTTTCTTTCTCAGTCTGAACCAAAGAAAGTGGAAGAAGCTCTTCAAGATGCTGATTGGGTGCAAGCAATGCAGGAAGAGTTAAATATTTTTAAAAGAAATAAAGTTTGGACCCTAGTGCCAAGACCAAAGAACATATCAGTTGTTGGTACAAAATGGGTGTTCAGAAATAAAACTGATAGTGATGGCATAATTACAAGGAATAAAGCAAGACTGGTTACAAAAGAATATTCTCAATGGGAGGGAATTGATTATGATGAAACATTTGCATCAGTTGCTAGACTGGAAGCCATAAGGATATTTTTGGCTTATGCTGCTCACAAAAAGTTTACAATCTTTCAAATGGATGTAAAAAGTGCTTTTCTTACTGGAGAATTGGAAGAAGAAGTATATGTTGAACAACCTCCCGGTTTTGTAGATTCAAAATTTCCTCATCATGTCTACAGACTTGATAAAGCACTTTATGGCCTTAAGCAAGCTCCAAGAGCATGGTATGAGACATTAGCTCAGTTTCTTCTGGAAAGTGGATTTAACAGAGGACCAATTGACAAAACTTTATTCTATCACAACCATGGAAAGGACTTACTTTTGGTACAGATATATGTTGATGATATCATTTTTGATTATACAAATGACAGACTTTGTAAAAGGTTTGCCAAGCTAATGCAGTCAAGATATCAAATGAGTATGATGGGAGAACTTAGCTATTTTCTGGGCCTTCAAATCAAGAAGAATGAAGAAGGAACTTTTATTTGTCAATCTAAGTACACCAGAAATTTGTTGAAGAAATTTAGAATGTAAGACTGTTCAAGTGCATCCACTCCTATGGCCACAGCAACAAAATTGGATAAGGATACTGGTACATCAATAGATATTACTGATTACAAAGGTATGATTGGCTCACTACTCTATCTAACTGCAAGTAGACTTGATATCATGTATGCTACCTGTCTTTGTGCAAGATTTCAAGCAGATCCAAGAGAACCTCACTTAACAGCTGTGAAAAGAATTTTCAAGTACCTTCAGGGTACAGCTGATCAGGGATTGTGGTATCCAAGGGAATCAGACTTTAATCTAATAGGTTACTCAGATGCAGATTTTGCAGGGTGCAAAATTGACAGGAAAAGCACAAGTGGAAGCTGCCAATTTCTTGGAGGCAGATTGGTTTCTTGGTTTAGCAAGAAACAAAAGTCAATTTCCACATCAACTGCAGAAGCAGAGTACATTACTGCAGGAAGCTGTTGTGCACAGATTCTTTGGATGAAGAATCAGTTATTGGATTATGGGTTAGAATTTTCTAAAATTCCTATTTACTATGATAATCAAAATGCTATTGTTATGACAGGTAATCCAGTTCAACACTCAATGACAAAGCACATCAGCATAAGGTATCATTTCATAAGGGAACATGTGATGGAAGGTACAGTGAAATTGCATTTTGTTCCAGCAGATCAATAACTGGCAGATATCTTTACAAAACCACTGTGTGAAGCTACTTTTACAAGATTGGTAAATGAACTTGGAATGGTTTCAGATTCTTTCTCTAAATCTGTTTAGTTTATGTTCTGATATATCAGACTTTATGATCAATATTTACAGATATTACTCTCTTTATATAATCTGTGCTTAAATTAAAACTTACTTAAATGCTGATTGTTGTCTGATGTAAATTTCTAAACTCTGATAGTGATATGAATATTTCCGTGACTATTCAATCCAATGAGGATAATTGTGCTAGATGCTAACCTAGTAATCTCTAATATACTAATGATCTTATGTTTGAAGTAATTGTTTATGTGGAAATCTTTTAACACAAGCAAATTCTGATATTGAGCTTGGTTAGGTTTACTTTGTGTATCTTATTACTAAGTCAAAAACTAGAATAGTGCTTCTTATCTGTTAATTTCTGATGTTGGTAAATCTTATGGATGTACTAAGTGCTGATAAGCCTCACTTATCAAAAGAAAAAGAAAAGAAAAAGAAATAAAAATAAGGTATTCCTTTGAGATCTAGAGAAAAATATATGTGGAAGGGAAGACCCAAGTGCATTGCTGGTATTAAGTAATATGCATTAGAAAAGCAAAATAAAATTTTCTTGGTGACTTTTCACATTTTCTGATTATTGGAGAAATACTCTGATAATAGCATAAATTCTGATAAGCAGTCGTGACTCACTTACACTGAGAAGCCACTGTAAAAAGGAATTTCAAAAGATGCATAAAATAAGCACAAAACAGTTGAGGTGGACTCATGCATGAACTTATTCTAAAGTAGACTTCAAACTAATGACAGATTTTAAGCAAAGTTATTAGTTATGCCTTATTTCTAAGATGTAAGAAGTGAATCAGACTTTACTCTTTTTCTCATATTTAGCTTAAAGCACACACTTACACTCCATATGAATGATGAAAATTACTGTGGTGATTAATGTTGTTTTAGATGAACAGTTTAAGTGTCAGTTGCATAAATTCTGAGGACAAGTTTTGATGGAAGTTATGATGATTAAGTTCTGATGAAACCATATCAGTATTTGTGTGAAAAATTACAGAAATAAGCATTCAGTTTTTGAGTAAAGCAGCCATATTCTGATGACTTTTAAATTCTGATAATAATCAAGTTCTGATGCTAATGTGGCAGCATTTATTTACTTGATTTATTTTTAAGTCAATACTTGAACGGTTATATTTTATCAGAATATTGGTTTATGTGAGATAAAGACAGTCATAATCATTTGTTTAGTGGGAACAGTTTTTTAAAAAAAAACTACATGTGCATAGTAATCATTACTTATTTCCCGTGCCCATTAACTTTTGTTTTAACTGCTGCATGCCTGGAAGGTGTAAAGTCTGTTCCACTTCTCAATAATTGTTGTCACGTGAGGTGTCTAAGTAAAAGAGATAAAAGATTTTCAAATCTTTTATTTACATTTCTATTCAACTTACTCTCTCTCTTTTTCTTATTCTCTCATATTTTTTGACGGTTTACTATACAGACATTTTATCAAACACTTTTCAGGCATTCTAAATTCTCACTCGTTTTCAATGGCACCCAAGGATATAATCTTTAATGGAGCAAAGTTCGTCCCCAACAACTATGTTGCCATTCTCACTAAGAGTGAAGCTCCTTCGGAACTTCATTTTATTCAGGATTTCTTATCTCATAGTGAAATTGGGTTCACATTGACACAGCCATCCAGTATATCTGGAACTCAAGTTCTGACATTCTGGTGTACTGGATATTATGATGATGGTGGTAAGCATGGGACTCCAAGCATCGTATTTATAACAAATGAGGTTGAGTATGTTGTTACTCCGGGAGCAGTTCGAAAAGCTCTACACCTACCTGAAACCTGTCAATTTAGTTCTGCTGTGAAGGAGCCCTTGCTACAGCAAATGATGGCTAATCTTGGGTATGAACAGAGTTTGGCTAAGTTGGGTCAACTCAAACGCCCATATATTCGAAAGGAACGGAGCTTCTGAAAGAGATATGTCCTAAGTCTAATCATGTATGAGGATTTAGGAATAACTTTTATGTAATCTATTTTGATTTCATTGATATTAATAAAAGACTTGTTTTGTTTTTATTGTGGGCTTTATCTATTTAAATGTTTAAATAAGATATACCACAGTTTAGAGTAAACATTTTTATGGATTGTGATGAGATCATAATAATGAGACCTAAAAGATGATAATTCTAAACTTAAATAGTTCCTGGTCGTAGGATTACTAACTGGTAATTAATAATCCGCAAAGATCGGTATATACTATGCTTGCTTTATTATGAAGGATGTCTGTTCTCATAGACATTTGTGTGGTGACACTATAGCTAGTATGTAGGTGCTTATTATAGAATAAGTTCACTGAACATGACTCACACAGCGGAACAACTGATGGAGTTCACTCACGTGCCAGCAGTTGTTCACATAGTGATAGTTGTACAAGTATCCTTAGACTTGAGGTCATCATAGTCATCTTGTGTGCACTGAACTATGCTTTGGTTTAGTTCTTAGTCTCAAGGGACAATTATAAGGGCTCTACTGGTCTCAAACTTGATTTATTTATGAGAAGAACAACTTCACTGCTCTTGTGAACAAGGGGATTCAACAGTCTGGTGACTACCACAAGATGATGGATTTTGTGAAGAACTGCAAACTTAACTATGCCATGTTGGAATCACCCACCATCTACTGTGAGGTTGTTGAAGAGATCAGGATGACTGCAACATACAACTCAACTGATAAGATTATCACTTTCACTATTAAAGGTAAGGAATTATGTGTTAATAGTGACATTGTTAAAGTATGTTTTAAAATTCCTGATAATACTGTAACTTCACCACACACAGACACTGACATTGTTAATATGCTTAACTCCATGGGCTATGCACTCAGCATCTAAGGAGGTGGAATCTATAATAGCTTGATTTTGCTGAGATAGTCCCTCCCTGTTTGCATCCTGGACATTCATTAACTCACTTACAATAACATCCACCCTTATATCTTCAGTACCAGGTTTTGTCTCATTTTCTCTATTTTCTTGCATCAAGGTCTCACCTTGGCTCACCACCCTCACACCCTCACCTTCACCATCTAAGGTGGGACTTCTCACACTCTCTTTTGCCAATCTTGAAGAACTGGATTGCATATTTTCACTCTTTTCCTCTCCTTTTTCCTGGGAGCAACCCAGACTCTCACTCATTTCACTCCCTTCCCTCAATCCTAGGAGTGATTGCACTACCACTAAGTCTTCTGCACTTGAGATAATTTATAAAATTTGAAGTTGTGCAGAGATACTCGACAGATAAGGGATATCCGTCGGGTTAGTGGTTTGACTATCCGACGGATAACTGCTATTAAGCTTATCCGTCGGGATACAATCACTACTCGACGGATGAACAATATCCATCGAGTGAATATAAATGAATGTGTTTGGAGTGGAAACTATTATGGACTCTGTGCAAATTGGTCAGAATATTGGCATATATGTCTCAATAGTTCCTGAAAGAATTGGCAAGTGAGCTAACAAATCATCCAAAAGATGATGCTCACTTGCACTAGATTTTGGCTTCCCCAATAGAGTTAAAGAAGGGGAATCAGGAATTGATGTGTTGATCATATCCACATCCAGAGAGTTTGAGGGAGAATTTGGTGTTTGAGGTGCTTCTATAACTAAAGATTTTGGCTGTGACTCCACATTTATTGGAGCCACATCAAACTAACTTTGTAAAGGTGCAGTGACTGTGTCTTCAACACCAGTTTGCATAGTGTGTGAACCCTGTGCATCCCCAAGGGTTTTTGGTTTCTTCTTTCTAGTATAGGTTTGGGGTGAGCTTGTGTCCCTTACCCTTTTGGCATGTGCTCTTGGCTGAGAGCTTTGTTCAATAGTCACATCCTTTTGGGAGGATGCAACTAGCAATGAGCTTATGTCCTTATTAAGCACTGCAGTTTGTTGGGAAACTGCAGTGTGGCTAGGCTGGGAAACACTCACCTCTCCAACCTTATCCTTAGGGTTTCTTTTATGTTCACCCTGTCCCTTCCTACCTTACCCACCTCCACACTCCCCTATTTAGATTTGGTGGATTTTGCAACTGGCATCTTTTGAGAGACACCGGAGGGGGCTTTCTTTGTCTTTGTTTTTGAAATTTTGGATTTGGTAGCTTGGGTAGGCACTGTTGGGTCATTGACAGTTTACATTGCTACACTAGAATGCAAAGAAATTTGTGAGGTTGGAATAGTAGAGACAGATGAAATTACCTCACTTACTTGAGGTGCTTCCATTACAGGGAAATAGAAGAGTGGCACCTCTTTGTGATGGTTTGCCCTGTTCAAATCTGCAATAATTCTTCTTTCTTGAACCCAACAATCTAATTTGTTGGTTGGGTTCTCAAGCACAATTTCCTCAGAGAGGTGGTTAGAAAGCATCATGAAAAATCTAGCATAGTAGACATTTTTACCCTCTTATTTAACTCCCCTAACTTAAACCCCAACTCAATTATGATAAGATCACTAAAGTTGAAGAATTTATCAGTAACTAGCATATAAAGCATGTTAAACATAGAGATATTGACATAATCAAAATTACTGATTTTACCAGAGAATTTGTACACGAAGATAGTGTATGATCAATAAAGGATCTTCCCCTTCCAGTGAAGGAAGAGAATGTTCAATGCTGATCCACTTATATTAGTTCAGGAATCTCTGGCCATAGTGAATGAAATTAGAAAGGAGTTTCTAATTTACATTAAATAGAACTAAGCATAGTGAATGGGAAAGCAAGTGATTAAATAAGATAGGCTTGACACAAGTTCCATGCCTTGTATTTAATCGTGACACTGCAGGGTAGAAGGAATTGATTTTACGGTAACTACTCACTGAATAGGTTCTTGGTATTCTAAGCAGTGAATTCGTGTTATCCAGATAGTCGCGATATGCTGAGAAGTATCCCTCACGATGTCGAATAAATATGATTAATTAATTAATCATATTTAATGAATAAGAGAATTTATATAAATAATGATAAAATAGTTTTATTATTATTTATTTCTACTACCAGCTTAATATTGAACCTACAGGGTCACACCATAAAAGAAAATGATTTAATGGTGGAGGAATTAATTAATAATGGCTGATAATTATTTATTTATGAAATAAATAATTAGTTGGAAAATTTAATAATTGATTAAATGAGATTTAATTGATTATAAATTAATTAAGAAAAGGTTCTTAATATTATTAATTAAGAATTTAATTTTTGGAAATTAAATCAAGAGAAAGAATTATTTCTAAAGTGTTTAGAAAAATGATTAATAATTAAAAGGTGTTTTAATTATTAATGAGAATAATAAAGGGTTAATAATAATAATATTTTATGGAAAAAATTTCAGCTGAAAATTTTGCCTATAAATATACTGTTATAGACCCTATTTTTGCCTCAACCAAAAAGATTTACAAAACCCTAATTCTCTCTATCTCCTCCTCCTTCATTACATCGTTTTCTTGGTGGATACCGGTGGAGTGCTTCACACTTGAGGAGCAGCTGCTAAGGATCTCCGTTCATCATTTTTGGATCGCCATTAAAGACCTCCATCTTTCCATTAACGTAAAACTTCTTAAGGTAAACATACTGAACTACGAATTAAATATTATTTTTCGCATGGATCCTGCGGAGGGTTTCGTTTTTTTTTAAGATTTAAATTTACGTTTTCACTGCGTTTATGTGCTAAAAACCCTTCAATGGCATCAGAGCTACTTGCGAAAAGTTTTTAATTCGTTTATGTGTTTAACTGTTTTCGATATATAAGCATGTACGTGATTCGCCATGATTTGATGTTGATATAATATGCATATATATGTATGGTTTTGAATATATAATATTCATGTGATTTGTATAATCATAAGATGATTATGTAATCTGTATATATACTGATATATGCATGATTTATGTTTGTCCTAATTATGAGAATCATATTAGATACGGATTCTGAATTGGTTGCTGCAGATTTGCTGAAATCTGGATCTGGTGTCCGATTTACGCAAACTAATACCCTATTTCATAGGTAAACGAGCGTCTGAACAAAACTGATAGCTAAATCTATCAACGACTCATCTGTAAGGCATTTGACATCATTTACTGCCCCTAAACAGTGATTCTTGTTTTTCTGATTTGATTCTGATTTTTCTGATTTTTGTCATATTTTCTTTTTATGATTAGATCATGGATAATATGATATGTTAAGATCAGATTATGTGTTTTAACATGATTTTATGTGTTGTATGAGCATGGTGGATGGTTATGGCCTTTCGACCTTAGTGTAATGGTTTTGGTTTTGGTTTTGGTTTTAAATACGACTTGCATGTCGTCAATCTTTGTAATCATAAATCTTGAATGTAACTCGAGTTATTCTTGTAAGTTCATTAGATTAGTTTTACTTTCAATCATGTAATGTAATTGAAGACTCAAGAAGGCTATTCAATGGAGGTGATACAAAGAAGAAGACGAGGCATACAAGAAGACTTATGTAATAAGTTGATGTATTTATTTCCATCACCATATTATATTGACCTTGATCTTTATCATGAGCTTGATAAAGATCACATAGGATGGGGCCATAACCAAACACATTTACTTTATTGCACTTTACATTTACTTGTTTATTTAATTTTATAAATGAGATATATGCCTATGTTTACCATGCGATGATAGATTTAGGTGAACTTAAATCAATATAAGGCGTGCTCTAGAAAATCTTGAATAGGAATCGTTTCTTACCTTAACAATAAATATTATGAATAGGATCATGAGATTCTTGTGTTTATTAAACACGTAATTGAATATAAATTTTCAATATTGAGAGAAAGGATGATTCTGTCAACAACAGATTTCTATCTGTAAGAAAGGGTTATTAAGTGACGCCTCTTGACAATGCTCCACCCGATCTGGGAATCATCTGATTATCGATTATTGATTTGAAATATTTAATTTAAAAGGAAGAATCTCTTTATAATATGATTATGATTGTAACGTAATATAATCCCTCTAAAATTAAATAATATCAAGTAGTAATTGGCCAATGATATAACGGGCTTGTGTCGGTCATAGCCTTCCAACATGGTAGAAAGTGGTTCTTATTTTTAAATCATTGTCGTTTCGTGCTACAGCCGAGGGCTTTGATTTCAAAATAAGAAATACTTGTCTATTACATAGAGATGTGTACATTGAATTAGAATCTAAAGGTCGGTACGTGCCACAGCCGTGGGTCGTTGGAGACTGATTCAATTGTACGAAATGTTGGGTTAGACTTGACTTAGAATATTGAGTTTGTCGTGCCACAGCCGTGACTCAATTATTCAAGAGGCTAAAGTTATATTAGGGAATAACATAAGATGTAATTGACAAGAGTTGTCTGCCTATTGAACATCACATGACGTTTCGTGCCACAACCGAGGTTGTGTGATGGAATGTAGGATCCCTATTCCCACTAGCATTATGAATGCTTAATTTTCACTTAGGGGGTTGAATAAATTAGATAAACTAGTGGGAGACACTTATGAATAAAGACCCGATTCATATAGTGTTTTGAAATGAAATTGAATATTTGCTAATTGTTGTTATGTGTTTATCATTTACAGATTTACTATATTCGTCATGTCTTCTGTACTATCACTCCGAATCATACTAGATGCTCACAAGTTGACTGGTCCTAATTTAGCTGTTTGTTTTCACTGTAACAAGTTGGGGCACTGGAAGAGGAACTGCAAGGTTTACCTTGCAGAATTGAAGAAGAAGGGTAGTGAGACTACCGCTTCTGATTCAGGCATGTTCATGATCGAAGTTAATATGTCACTAGGTAAAATTTCTACTTGGGTATTAGATACCGCCTGTGGTTCTCATATTTGCAATTCGTTGCAAGGACTAAAGGGAAGTAGGACTCTTCAAAAAGATGAGGTGATTCTACGTATGGGCAATGGAGCAAGGGTTGCGGCCATATCTATAGGATCATTTAGTTTACATATGCCTACGGGCAAGACTATTATTTTGAATAATTATTATTATGTTCCCTCTATTGTGAGGAATATTGTTTCTATTCCTATGTTGGATGTGGATGGTTTTTCATTTATTATTAAGAATAATGAATGTTCTATCCTTAGAGATAATGTTCTTTTTGGATGTGGCATTTTAAATAATGGTCTGTATGTATGTGACGTAGAGCATGATTTACTTCAGATTAAACAAACTAATAAAAGAAAACAAGATGATGAAAATCTGACCTATTTATGGCACTGTAGGCTAGGTCATATTAGTGAAAATAGACTGCGGACATTGCATAAGGAAGAGTTACTTGACCCCTTTGATTTTGAATCATATCCTACATGTGAGTCTTGTCTATTGGGTAAAATGACCAAATCTCTATTTAGTGGACATGGAGAGAGGGCTGCAGATTTGCTAGGATTGGTACACACAGATGTATGTGGACCAATATCTACGCAAGCCATGGGTGGATTTTCGTACTTCATTACTTTCATAGATGATAGATCTAGATTCGGATATGTGTATTTGATGAAACACAAGTCTGAAGCCTTTGAAAAGTTCAAAGAATATAAACATGAAGTGGAGAAACAAACCAAACACAGTATTATAACTCTTCAATCAGATCGAGGTGGTGAATACTTGAATGGAGAGTTTCTAGATTATCTCAAAGAAAATGGTATAGTCTCCCAGTGGACTCCTCCATATACTCCACAGTTGAATGGGGTATCTGAAAGGAGAAATCGAACTTTGTTAGACATGGTTTAGTCCATGCTGAGCTATGCGAATCTTCCAGTATTCCTATGGGGTTATGCATTGGAAACCTCAGCATATTTACTGAATAAGGTGCCTTCCAAATCTGTTCCTCAAACACCATATGAGATATGGAAAGAAAGGAAACCGAGTCTTAAACACGTTAAGATTTGGGGATGTCCAGCTTATGTCAAGAAAGTTGACCCAGATAAGCTGGAATCTCGATCCGTAAAATGTAATTTTGTGGGATATCCTAAAGAGACTTTGGGGTATTACTTTTATACCGATCATCGGGTGTTTGTCTCCAGACATGCTACCTTCTTGGAAAAGGAGTTTATCCTTGAAGGAAACAGCGGGAGCAAAATTGAACTTGATGAAGTTCAAGAAGCACAAACTACTATGGATCAAGTGGAAACACCTGTTCAGACTGAACAACCTTCTGTGGAACAGCCCATTCGTAGGACAGGGAGAGTGTCTCACCAACCTGAGAGGTATTATGGTCTTGTCATTGAGAATGGCAATAAGTTGTCAATCACTGATGATGACGATCCTGTGACCTATAATCAGGCTATGAGTAGTGTTGACTCAGAGAAATGGCATAGTGCCATGAAATCCGAAATGGAATCTATGTATACCAACCAAGTATGGACTCTGGTTGAGGCGCCTGAAGGTGTTAAGCCTATTGGGTGCAAGTGGGTATACAAGAGAAAGATTGGAGCAGATGGCCAGGTGGAGACCTATAAGGCCAGGCTCGTGGAAAAAGGATTCAAACAAAGGCAAGGGATTGACTTTGATGAAACTTTTTCGCATGTAGCCCTGTTAAAATCAATTCGCATTTTGCTTGCGATTGCTGCTTACTACTACAATGAGATCTGGCAAATGGACGTGAAAACGGCCTTCCTCAATAGGGAACTTGAGGAGGAAGTGTATATGACACAGCCAGAGGGTTTTCTTTCCAAGGGAAATGAACACCTAGTGTGTAAGCTGTTGCGAACCATATATGGTTTAAGGCAAGCTTCTCATAGATGGAACATCCGTTTTGATGAGACAATCAAAGAGTTTGGTTTTATCAAAAACATAGATGAACCATGTGTCTACAAGAAGGTTAGTGAGAGCGCGGTAACATTTCTTGTATTGTATGTGGATGACATACTTCTTATAGAAAATGATATACCGATGCTACAATCAGTCAAAGTATGGCTATCAAAAAACTTCACCATGAAGGACTTGGGAGAAGCATCCTACATTCTCGGTATGAAGATCTATAGAGATAGATCTAGAAGAATGATAGGTCTTACCCAGGGTACATACATCCAGAAAGTGCTTAAAAGGTTTAGCATGGAAAACTCCAAAAGAGGTCTCATACCGATGAGCCATGGAGTGTCCCTTTCCGAAAAAATGTCTCCTAAGACACCTGAGGAAAGAGAGCGTATGAGTAAGATTCCTTATGCTTCAGCAATAGGATCTATCATGTACGCGATGTTGTGTACAAGGCCTGATGTTGCTTATTCAATTAGTGTGACGAGCAGATATCAGTCCAATCCAGGTGAAGATCACTGGAAAGCAGTGAAAAATATCCTTAAGTACTTGCGAAGGACTCAGGACATTTTTCTTGTTTTTGGTGGTGAATCTGAGTTGAAAATAAAGGGTTATACTGACTCTAGTTTTCAATCAGAAAGTGATAGCAAATCCATGTCAGGGTACGTGTTTACTCTGAATGGTGGTGCGATTAGTTGGAAGAGTTCCAAACAGTCTACAACGGCTGACTCCACAGCAGGAGCAGAATATATAGCTGCGAGTGAGGCTGCAAAAGAAGCCGTTTAGATAAGGAAATTTGTTTCTGAGTTGGGAGTTGTTCCTAGCGTTGAAGAGCCTATTGTGTTGTATTGTGATAACAACGCAGCAATAGCACAAGCCAAGAAACCTAGGTCTCATAAAAATTCCAAACATGCCATGCGGCGCTTTCATCTGATTAGGGAGATTGTTGAAAGAGGAGATGTCAACGTCGAGAGAGTTGACACACATAACAACGTAGCAGACCCACTCACAAAGCCACTTTCTCAGAGTCACTTTGATCCTCATAAAGATAAGATGGGTATTAGATACCAGAGTGATTGGCTTTAGTACAAGTGAGAGATTGAAAGAGATATGTCCTAAGTCCAATCATGTATGAGGATTTAGGAATAACTTTTATGTAATCTGTTTTGATTTCATTGATATTAATAAAAGACTTGTTTTGTTTTTATTGCGGGCTCTATCTATTTAAATGTTTAAATAAGATATACCACAGTTTAGAGTAAATCTTTTTATGGATTGTGATGAGATCATAATAATGAGACCTAAAAGATGATAACTCTAAACTTAAATAGTTCCTGGTCGTAGGATTACTAACTGGTAATTAATAATCCGCAAAGATCGGTACATACTATGTTTATTTCATTATGAAGGATGTCTGTTCTCATAGACATTTGTGTGGTGACACTATAGCTAGTATGTAGGTGCTTATTATAGAATAAGTTAACTGAACATGACTCACACAGCAGAACAACTGATGGAGTTCACTCACGTGTCAGCAGTTGTTCACATAGTGATAGTTGTACAAGTATCCTTAGACTTGAGGTCATCATAGTCATCTTGTGTACACTGAACTATGCTTTGGTTTAGTTCTTAGTCTCAAGGGACAATTATAAGGGCTCTACTGGGTATAGGAATTTGTACACGAAGATAGTGTATGATCAATAAAGGATCTGCCTCTTCCAATGAAGGAAGAGAATGTTCAATCCTGATCCACTTATGTTCGTTCAGGAATCTCTGGCCAGAGTGAATGAAATTAGAAAGGAGTTTCTAATTTACATTAAATAGAACTAAGCATAATGAATGGGAAAGCAAGTGATTAAATAAGATAGGCTTGACACAAGTTCCATGCCTTGTATTTAATCGTGACATTACAGGGTAGAAGGAATTGATTGTACGGTAACTACTCATTGAATAGGTTCTTGGTATTCTAAGCAGTGTGTCACACCCCAACTTAAACAACAAACTAAATATAACTATTACAACATTTAATAATAAATAAACATATCCAAATCCAAGATCTTACAGTTTAGGGTTTGGAACAGCCCAATACTACCATCTATTACAACTGATTTTAAATACCGAGTCCTCACACAAACTACTATCACTTATTCTACCTGAGCTCGAACATAGGCATTAGCATCACAGGTCTTACGGGCAGTCTGCTTGAATCTAACCATAGTTGCTAGCTGTAATATCAGGGTAAAGCAAGGAGTGAGCCAAATGCTCAACAAGTGCTAAACAATACGATACAAAACATAAATCGAGATATATATTAAAGAATGTCAATTGGAGGACATGACCAATGATAATGAGAGATAAAACTTTGGGTGATGGCATCATTTTTTTGGTATCAAAAAATCATATCTTAATCAAAATTATTTTATGACGCTACGGATTACAGCTGGTGATCAGCCGCGAAGTAATCCCGGACCTCGCTGGGTTCTAAAACATTAATGGGAATCCCTAGGCAACTTTTAAGCCTAATATAAGTGTGGAAAGGACTCACGTCTCAGTCCAGATCCACTATTCAAAGAAAACATTTATCCCCCTTTGGGACTGAAAACCCACATTTTATTTATTTCAAAAACTGATGCCGATTTATAACAAAATCTCTTTTACAGTAAACATTTTTTTATCAAGGGATTATAGATCAACTCGAAACACGGGAAATATGGTACTGAATCTCAGGGCCATGATTCACAAAACTATACTCTATTAAAGTAACTGAATGGTTTTCATATGTCGAAGATTGGACAAGAGGATTTAGTGAGGCTATTGGATATTATAAAGGGTAATGCCAAATTGGGCTTAAAGCAATGGTTTCTCATCAAGGTTCAATTGTTGGATCATCAAGAAGATAAGCTTCATGAATACTAAGGGTGTTAAGGTATGCAGAAATGATCTTTAACTCAGGATATATCAGAATTGTCAAGCTTCAGGATAAGAAAGAGGGGTATCAATCAATGAGGAATCACTTTGATAAGTATCTGGCTTTTAGGGTTCAAGGTAATGTTCTATAGGGGTTCAAGTATCAGGATGAGATATCAATACTTAGGAATCATCAGCATGTTAATCAAGAGAATCAACCAAGAGTTATAACTACCCTTTCTTTTATCCTGGCATTCGAATTACTTTAATATACTATCATGATAAGACCACTTTGCAATACGTACTCGAGGGTTCATGGCATTTTTATATAATTCAAAGATAAACATAAGATACGCTTGATTTAATATATCAAATGACACAGGATAGTTGCAGCATTGTATGAACTATTAGCAGTAAATATGAAGGACAAGTTGAATCACTTGCCTTGAGAAAGGCTGGTCTGGTCTGACTGGTAGAAGTAACTGGAGCTTCACTCGACCTTTATGGCAAGTTTTCCCTCGTTTTGAGATCCTACATAAATAATAATAATCCTTATTATAATATATTCTCACCAACTTAGCCTATTTACAACCCGAATTTAAACACGGATGGCACTTAGGCCTATATGCACTTAATTTATATTCACCTTTAATTTATAGTTGCACACATATAGCCACATAATCACATATCATATATTAATACCAAATAACACCATATACACCATAATGCAACACTAGGCTTGGATGATCTCGATCCCCCAACTTAAGTCACTTGGTCGCTAAACTAGACAAAGTCTTCAAATTTTGGCTTCCTAACTCGATGTGCCTTTACTAAACTATCCAAGACCTATTGACCCTCACTTGTGCCTTTTATTCTACTGACCTTATACTATCTTACAACTATGGTGGTTAACCAAGACCTCACTCCTAAGTGTTCTAAAACTATGTGATGAGTGAAAGTGTTCACTGGTGCAAATTTCAGAATGACATCTATGGTTTCTTGAGTGTATTTGACACCCTTAAACTATAGGTTTTCCTTCAAAACTCTTACACAAGACTCTCCTGACCTAAGAGCATCTCCCAAACTTGATGTGGCTCAAGGGCCTGGCTTGGGACTTCTTGGGCCTAAGCTCAAAGTTCATGGTTCCCCTGTTTTCCTGGGCAGAAAACACCATAACTTGAATTAACTTGTGACACATGGTTCTAACTCATATCCTATGAACTATGGTTGGAAAAACTTCTATGACACTCCCTCTAACTAAGGCCCAACAGGGCCTAATGAGGGCCTACCCATGACATGGTCAAATCTCCTTATTTCTAAGTTGCAACAAAACTGTCCCCTGCTGGACAGATTTTGTTATTCTACTTGTGCACCTAACCAAATGACATGCAAACCTCCAACCAACACCTAAAACCTTTTATATACTCCCAATAATAACTTCTGGTGGCTTGGGCCTCAAAGTGCACATCAATGACATGGTCAAAACTCACTCTAAACCTCAGGGTACTAAACTGATTTTCTGCAGAAATTATAACTCCCCTTTCTCCAATGTTTTGACTTGATAAACTCAACCACCAACAACCCAATACCCAAACCAAGACTTAAACATGGTGATCTACTAAACTAACTCCCTTATACTCAAAATAATCTTGGTGGAGATCATCCTTACCTAAGGTGCAATCATGGCAAAACAAAAGAAACCACATTTCACAACTCACAAATCATCAAGTTTTTGAAACAACAAGTTATGCATTTTATAAAAGATATACACGACTTATTACCATGCATCAAGAAGCATTAATCAATATTAACACATTATTCCTACTGAAATTAAAGCTTACTAATAAAATCTTTCCAAATGATCAAAATCTTATAACATTCTAAGTGAAATCCACATGCATGCATGTCTTCGAGTTTTGCAAGCCAAACAACATGTTTTCTAAATATGTTTTACCAAGAAATTTACATGCAAGCCTAGCATGAGCTATATCTAGATGATCACTTATCATGCAAGGAGTTTCATTGTAATAACCCCAAATTTTGGAATTTTTGAAACCCTTATGAATTGTGATTTTGCAGATTATGCTGAATGAGAAAACTTTTCATGCCACACTATGTAGGGGTTCTTCTATTGTTATTCTGAGATCTTATTAGTACTTTAAATGGGATATAAGTGTATGTAAAGATCGTCAGAATCCAAATCCGAACACTTTAATTTTTCCTGAAAATCCACCAGATACCGAAAGAATTGAGTATAAGGTAACAGGATAAAAAGGATCTAAATTCAAGAATTATAAGAGAGGATCATAAAAGGGATATAATGTATTGAGAAAGGTTAAGGGAACCTAAGTAATAAGATCCCGGGTATGATCCCTCAAACGAGAAACGAGAATGAAAGTTAAGCGAACCGTATAACAGATCAGCGGTCATTAGGCAAACAATTAGGAGTTAATCAAGGAGGTTAGGGATGATGAGGTCATCCAACCAATAAGAAGAGGGCAAGTAAGGGATGATGACATCACAAGGTGACATAAGCATGACATAGGGGGGAAGGAGGTGTGGATGAATGATAACCACACAAAGTTCAAGGTTAATAAGGTAATTAACTAAAATCAAAACAAAAACAACCAAGGCAAATCAAAACAAATCACAAAAAACACAAAACACTCCATTTTCTTCATGAAGCTCTCGGCTTCTTTCTTAGCAAAAGGGAAGTCCAAGCTCCTCCACTTGCTAATTTACAAGGTAATTATCCTAGCTTCTCCCAGTTAAGTTACATACTTCCTAGAAATCTTAGCTTCAAAATCCTTTCCTAGCATTTCCTATAAATCATTCAAGAAGATGGTGAATAGTACTTTCTTGAAACTAATTTTTGTGTTCTTGATTTCTTTGAAAGAACAAGCTTGTAGGAGGTTAGATTAAGGCTTCCATGGGCATTCCAAGGATCTTTCATGGATTAAAAGCTTCAAGGAAGGTATAAATCTTCATTATCTTAGCATTTAGCTGTTTGGTATAAATGATTATGATGATGGAATGAGAGATTAAGTGTAGTACTTGTTTTATCATGTTGAGATCTTAGTGGTTAAGTGCTTTTGTTGATTTTGGAGTTAAAAAGTAGCACTAGTTCTTCTTGATGATTCATGGTATGATTTGAGCTTGGTTTAAATGGTTTAAAGTGGTTGATGAGTGATATGGTCAAATGGTTGTATTTGGATTGATTGGTGATGATTTGGTGTTGAATTGGTTGGTAAAATTTTGGGAAATCGCGTAAACATAGCCGTCGTAATGTCCGATTTACTTTAGGCTGTTTTTGTTCTTAACATTAGGACCCGTGAACTCACTACTAGTTTTTGACCATTGCCATGATTAGATAGTTCATGTTACGAGCTTCGTTTTGAGATGTAGTTCGTTTGATTCCGATGTACGGTTTAGGAGAAACAACCGTTTTAAGTAACGGCGTTTCGCGACCGAACCATTACCCCTCGCCTTACTTTGAAACCTTGGTTAAGGACCTTAAATGACTAATTGTGGTAAGAAACAATTATGTAAAGTGGATTAGGCAGTTGGTAAGGTACTCGCGAAAGAATCGCCTTAAAACCCTTAATGGTTAATTTATTAAAAATGGTGGAGTCGAGGGTACTCGAGCGACTTAAGTAAATCGTTAAGCGCGAAAGCGAACGTTAGGACTCTAAATGGTTAAAGTCTAGTTTCTTAAGCGACCGGGGTTTAATTCCGACTTATGTTGTTGTTCATAGGTTATCGGACCCACTCTAAGCTTAAGCCTATCCGGGAGCACTCAGGCAAGTTTTCTACCCGTATAACTGTTGTTGTGATGTATATGTGTATATGCATTATCTTGTGATAGATGCATGATTGTTATTAGAAAATTCTTGCCATATATTGGAGCATGTGATATGGTATATATGCATGTCTGTTTCGTAATCTTGATATATTCAATTGCTTATAAGTTGCATAATACCTATGCTAGAGATAAGCAGTAGTTGCGTATACCCTTAGTATAGGGGACCCAAAGGTGAACCCTTTTCTAAAACTGGGAGTAGATGTTCCCGAGTATATGATATATATATATATTTATATATATATATATATATTGATATAGTTTTCAAAACTATTAATCGAATAAGGTTTATTCGATAACTTTATATTATTTAATGAATATTACTTGAATATTCATTCGAGGACTTATGACTCAGTTTATATTATTTAATGAATATTACTTGAATATTCATTCGAGGACTTATGACTCAGTTTATATTATTTAATGAATATTACTTGAATATTCATTCGAGGACTTATGACTCAGTTTATATTATTTAATGAATATTATTTGAATATTCATTTGAGGACCTATGACTCCGATTATTTACTGAATAATATTCTTTATTTTATTAAAGAATAATGTGTCGATAATCAAACTTACTTTTGATTATTCAAATAAAGATATTACTTTCGTATAAGTATATCTTTAGTTATTTACTATTCATTTCAAGTATAAGTTTTACAACTTCTACTTCAATTATTTTTATAAAGATTATTCTTTATGGGAATATTATTTAAATAATAATATTCAGATATTTTCTAATATATTGGGACTGATTTACTTTATTAAATCAGCATTACTCCAAACACTCTTTAAAGTGTTTTCGAGTCTTTAAAATAATTTTTAAAAGTTAGAGCGGATCCCAAAACTCATTTTTATATATATTTAAGATCTTCCTTTTAAAGGGGATTTAAATACTCGCTCAAAACCGGAGGGATCCGGCTCTGTGGTGTATTTTATATTCGCAACAAGGTTGCTGTTTTGGTAAATGAATTGATTACTTACCCAACGTTCGGGAAGTAAGTCTATCTATCGAGTCGGCATAAGCAACATGGGCTCAGTGGGCGTCCATGAAAGTGTAAGTGGCTCAGTGGGAGTCCATCAAATGCGTAAGTGGCTGAGTGGCAGTCCAACATAAGGTCCTATTGCGACCAGGGTGATGACCAGTGGGGAATTCGTCCATTTACTAGCAGAAAAGGTTACTTATTGGTATCTTTGCCTGATCAGCAAGATATCAGGTTTATGCCAAGGTTTTCTCCTTTCCCAATTCATTGGATATTGCAACTCTGTTTATTATTTTCATAACAGAGGTTTTAAAGGAGTGTATGAATGTATATATATAGGTGTATATATATATATCGGGACTTAATGAAGTATCTCGTAACTTCATTTCATTCAATAATATTTCAAAGATTGAATCTATTCAAGTATTATCTTGTAGTCTCATCTATGTGATGAACTTTTGAAACTAATTATAACTTGAACGGTGGTAGTTCAAGTAGTATTTGGAAAAGATATAAGTATATTGGAGTATCTTGTAACTTCATCTTTTAAACTTATATCTAGTAAATGATTATCTTATGTATGTCAAAGATTTTCAGAAAAACGTTGAGACAAGGTTAGATATATGAGATCACCTTGCAACGATAGTTTTATATAGTTATAAACTGTAACTCTGTGTATATTATGCATGGAAGAGGACTTCCAAGATTTTGAAAAGTATATATGTATATATACTGAATATTTTGCGACTTCATCGCATTAAGATATCAAACTTGGTCCATTTCTTTTGACCAAGACTTTCATGAGTACTATGTTAGGTCACACACACACTGTAGAGGGGGTGAATACAGTGTATAGTACACTCAAATCGAACTTTAAGAACTTAAGTAACAGAAAACAAACTTTATTGAAACAATAAACTCTGTTACAGTATGGAACTGTTACCTCTCAGTGATGAACAAATATCACGAGAGCTGCTAGGGTTACAATGAATAATCTTCTCTAATAATGATAACACTTATAGTGTAAACCCTATGTCTGTGTTTATATACTACACAGTTACAAGATAATCGCTAATTGATATGGAATATAATTCTGCTTCCTAAAATATATCAATTTTTTCCAAGTATTCCATTCTTTACAGAATTCCTTCTTCATGCATATCTCTTCTTATGTTTATCTTGATCTTCTTTCCTTTAATCAGCTACTGTCCTTATTTGATCGTCCTTCAGCACTTAAGTTCTGATATCTATCTTCTGATGATTATCTCCTGATAACATAAGTACTGATATCCCTTAAGTCCTGACTTCCAGTATAAGTACTGATCAATAGTTAAGTACTGATTTATCCTGTTCAAGTAAGATCTGAAAGCTAAACATAAAACATATTAGCCATGACATTATCAAATATATCTAACAATCTCCCCCAACTTGTAAATTAACATAATATACAAGTTTAACAGATATTTGATGATGTCAAAAACATTAAGTACAAATGCATGAGAATTAGACTAGATAACTACAACTTACAGTCCTTAAAGCTTTTATCAATTTCAACTTCTGATAACAACTTCAGTCTGTATAAATATCAGAATTTAAGCAGTTGTAGATCTTCGACTTGGCTTCATAATTTTCTGATCTCTCTGATGTCAGGAGTTGTTCTAAGATAGTTCTTCAACAAACATTTCTCAGCATATCTGAGTTCATCAACCATTCTCCTTTTGACATCTTTAAGCTCTGCAGTATCTTCACCAGTTTGAAAGATTGCAGCTCTGAGATCATTGATCTTTGCTTTTCTCAACTCCTGATCTAGTTTTATAATATAAGCTTTGTCAGACTCCAGATTAAATTTAAGTCCCTTAATACCAAGATATGTTCTGATCTGTGCAGTATTAGGCTTCATATCAACGATATCACCATTGTGATCTCTGTACTTTGGAACATATATGCTGTTAGACTTAACAGAATAAAGCCTTTTCTGTCTCTGAATCTGTTCTTTTAAGTAGTTTGCAGCAGTCTCTGTTATTCTGTCATCCACTTGAAGTAAGAAAAGTACATGCTCCAATTCTTCAAAATACTTCAATGGAATGGCATTTTGTCTTATATGATAAACCCTACCATCTATCATGAAATACAACATGATGTATTCTTTCAAATAGGTATGGTAAACCATCTGTACAGATTCCAGTTGATTCAATCTCTCAGGAGTTGCTCCAATACATGGTTCACTCAAGGAAGTTTGATCATTGGTAGTGTTGTGTACTCTTCTTTCATCAGCACTTCCCAATCCAGTTTTATCTCTAGCTTCCTTTCCAGTAACTACTCTTGCTTCAAAACTACTTGCAGTAGTCTTCAAAGATTGAGTCTGTTTTGCTTTAGTGAATCCTGGTAGGAGTGTCTTTGATCTATTTTCTGATATCAAGTTAACTTGAGCTACGTCAGAGGTTACTTGCTTCTTGTGAATATCAGAACTTATAATTTCTTGACTCTGAACAACTTGATCCATGTCAGAGGTTGTTTTAAGAACTTTTCTTGAAGTCATAGCAAGATCATCATTTTCATCAGTAATTTCTTCTTCCTCAGGAGGTACATAAACCTTGATAGGTTCACCAACCTTTTCTTTACCCTTGGATCTTGGATCTATCTGTGGTTGTGATCTAGCCAATGTTGCTTCAGTATGTGTCCTTTCTTTGATCACAATGCCTTTGAGTTTTGGAAGTGATTTTTTACCAGAAGCTTCAGATTTAGATGTGACTTTCTCTGATTTAAGTCTAGCTTCTTCTTCCTTTAAACTTTCCAAGTCCATTCCTGGATTTTCTTGAAGAAATAACTGTCTTGACATTTCCTCATCAAGATCTAGAAGTTCATCAGAACTTATCCTTTTACCAGCAGCAGAACTTATTCTTTTCCCAGTATCAGAACTTGTCCTGTGACTAGCTTGTCTTGATGTAAACCTTCTACCTTAACTATGACCGCTACCCATTCCAGAGTATCCTTGATCATCATTTCCATCATCCTTTCCTTGCAGTGTCTTGTTAGTTTTGCATTTGGACTTAATTACCTTCTCCCCCTTTTTGGCATCAGCAGGTAGTAAAAGAGAGATAAGTAATTCCACTGAGGATTGGATGTCAGTAAGTTGCGATTGCTGAGAAGCTTGATTTGTCAGAATTTCATCAATCTGAGCTTGTTGTTTCTCTTGAGTTTTCTCAATATAAGCAATCCTGTCAAAGGTAGGTTGAAAGAACTTTTTCTTATCAATTTTCCAAACTTGTTCCTGTTTGATAAAGTTCTCCTGAATCTTGTGTAGCTCTGCATGAGTAGTTGAATGAAGACCTTGTAGATGTTTAGTACTCAATGCAGTGACTCTAAGCTGGGTTTTTAAATCATCAGAATTTAACATTTCATCAGCTTTAGTCAAGTGCTCAGCAAGATGTATTTCAGTTGGAACACATGAAACTGAGTTCCATTCCTTAGTCCACTCCTGACCTGCAGGAGTTTCACTCCAAGGTATTGGTGCTTCCCCGGTAACAAACTTCTTTACCAGTTCAGATTTTGGAAGAGTCTGTTGAGGAGTATGTCCTGAAGGACCTGCTTCATCATCATCTACAGTTAGAGCAGCATCACCAGTATCTCCAGCATTTGCAGCATCAGAACTTAAAGAATCAGTATCTTCTGATAAGACAACAGTGTGAGTAGCAATGGAGGCTTCAGCATCCTCTAATTGCTGATCTGATACTAAGTTCTGATCAACAGCCATATCCTGATGCTCACCTAAAGTCTGATCATCAGCATCTTGATGCAGAGAAGGTGTTGTTGATAACTCTGGAGTTTGAACAGCATCAGTAACATGTGTTGTGGAAGGATTATTTGCTGTTGGAGCTTCTAAGAGAAATACTTCAGACACAACCAAGTGTTGAACATCAATATCAGCACTTGTGCCTGGATCAACAAGAGACACAGATGGTGAGTTAGCCTTGTCAGATACAGCTTCCTGAGATGGAGTTGATGGAGAAGAAGTGACTGGAGCAAATTCCTTGTCTTGTGAGATCAGAGATTCCTGATCCCCTTCCTTAGTTGCTTCCTCTTCATCATCTGAAACTGGCCTTTGTGCCCTCTGTTTCTTGTACTTTCTTGTTGATTTGGATTCCTTGGGAGTTTCAGGAACTGTCATTCGTCTAAGCCTCTTGAGAAGCCTAGAACCCCCAATTTCAGAATCCTTCTGAGAAATCTCTTTCTCAGCTTCAGTTACAACAGGTTCTCTAGCAGGAACCGGTTCCTCGGAATCAGATTCATCTCTCAATGCAATTCTCCTTCTCTTTTGAGGTGTTTGAGGAACATTCTTTGTCCTCTTTGGCTTGGAAGATGAAGATTTAACAGTAGGTACTGAAGATGAAGGTTGAGCAGTCTGTGAAGTGGAGAGATAGGATTTGAGGTATGTTGAGTAGAATGAGAGGTAGGTACTGAGGTTGATGGATTTTGGGTGTTTGGAGTTGGTTGGACATCAGAGTAAACAGATCTATAAGTATTAAGATCAACATTTTGCTAGGATCTGTTTGACAGACTGAGGAATCTGTAATGGTCTAACCACTGTTTTCTTAGTATCAGCATTTACCAGGTCATTAAAGTATCGTTTTGCAACCTTAAAAGGTGGGGTTTGGGTGCTGACTAAATGAGGTTCATCAGTACAATAAGTGTAAATAAGTTGACAGAATCTAGCAAAATAAACAACATCTCGATCCTCTGTCATCCTATCCCCAATAAAACCAATTAAAGCAGTTGCAAAATCAAAATGAGTTTGATTAATAATTGCATACCCGATGTGCTGACTCATAATTGGAATAGCATCAAAATTCGAACATTTGTTCCCAAAAGCTTTGGTGATGCAATCAAAGAAGAAACTCCATTCTCTTCTGATATTAGCCCGTTTCAACTGTCCAAGTTTCGTCAGACTCTTTTCATATCCCAATTCAGTCATTAACTCCCGAAGGGCTGAGTCCTCTAGAATTGAGAAAGTACAATCTTCTGGAAGATGTAAAGCCCTGCGTACTGTACCAGGAGTGACTACAAAGGATGAATCACCCACTTGGAAGATAATACTGGAAGTTCCACATTGACCACCATCATCAAAAAGTCCAGTCCTCCAAAACCTCAGAACTTGTTGGCTTGAAAAGGATTCAGGTTGTGTTAATGCATACCCAACCTCACTATGTGCAAGAAGATCTTGCACAAAGTGCAATTCAGATGGAGCTCCAGTGTGATCAAGAACCATTTGCCTAGTTTCAAGGAAAAACTGTTCCATTTATCAAGAGAAACAGTTTGAACTCAAAATTTAAACTGTTATCACTGATTGAATTATTTTTCACTACATCATTAATATTCTGAAAATACATCACATGAAAATGACCAAGATAAATTAGATAAGTAAGTGCTGAAAACGAATCAGAACTTTATATAAAACAAAATTTTTATGGTCATCAGAGTATCAATCAGGATTTATCAACACAAGATAAAATAACTCTGAGACAAAATCTTGAAGTAAAAACAACTTTCATTAATATATCAAGACAATACATTCATGAAATGGAAATTACATCAATACTTATACAAGATTTTCCCTAAGCTTCTAAACCTAACATCAACAGCCTTAGTCCTAGCTAAGAAGCCTGACAAAGCTGATGATGAAGAAGAACAGGAAGAAGACAAGATTAAATTATTTCTTCTTCTTCCTACTCTCGACAAACAGAATGGTGAGTCGGATGATTCGCTCTTGCTGGCGGAGAGCTTCCAGCCTTTCCTCCTCCAATCGCTCCAGATGGCGATGGTAGTCCATATAGAAGAACAGGAGGTGTGTTAGTACCTCCTGTGGGACAGAGTCCCATATCTCCTCAGGAATGGCTGTGACATGCCATTCCTGCTGCCAATCGGCACAGCTTAGCTCCATATTGAAGTTTTGGTAGTTCAAAAACATGTTGCATCTGACCATTGTGTTTTTGAAAGAAGAAGTATGAAGATAAGTGTGTGAGAAGAATTTGATGGAAAGACTGATGTGAAGTGGCTGCTTATATAGGCAAGAGAATGCCAGGAGACACAAAGAAATTGAATGCTGACAGGTAGAATTAATTCTACCTCGTCTCCCTAGACTTTGAAAAAGAATAACATTCATTGGAAAGAGGAATCATGGTTTAAACCGCACAAGAAACAAGAAACAGTGGACTGTCCAAGTACGAATACCATTAATCCTAATCATAGTGACTATTAATCTTCCACTTCAACATATTCAATTATTAACTGAGACTGTTATCAAATTTTATTCACAGATAAGTCAAGTAAAACATTAGACTGTAATATCAGAACTTAGACTTATATCAGAACTTAATAGTCATTAGAACATAATTTCTTAACTCAAAAAAGGAATGCCCATCTTAGTAAATCCTCATACAAGTTCTGAGTTATAGACTTCAGAACTTAATCATTAGAACGTGTAACTAGAACTTGTCCTCAGAATTTGTGCAAAGTGACACAGTGACTATTTATCTAAAATAACATAGACCACCACAGTAATTTTCATCATTCATATGGAGTGATTAGTGTGTGCATTAAGCTAAATAACAGACAAAGAGTAAAGTCTGAGTTACTTCAGTACATCTTAGAAATAAGGCATAACTAAAATTTTGCTAAAGAGCTGTCATTGTCCTGAAACCTACTGATGAATGAGTTCATGCTTGAGTCCACCTCAACTGGTTTGTGCTAATTTTATGCATCTTTTGAAATTCTATTTTACAGTGGCTTCTCAGTGTAAGTGAGTCACGACTGTTTATTAGAATTTATGCTATTATCAGAGTATTTCTCCAGTAATCATAGAGTGTGAAAAGTCACCAAGAAAATATTTTGCTTTTCTAATGCATATTTACTTAATACCAGCAATGCACTTGGGTCGTCCCTTCCACATTTTTACTCTAGATCTCAAAGGAGTACCTGATTGTATTCTTTAATCTTTTTGCTTTTTCTTTTGATAAGTGAGGTTTATCAGCACTTAGTACATTCAGCAGTTTTACTAGTATCAGAACTTAACAGATGAGTAGCATTATTCTAATTTGTGACTTAGTAATAAGATATATAAAGTAAACTTAACTAAGCTCAATTATCAATATTTTCTAGTGTCATAAGATTTCCACTGAAATAATTACTTCTTACATGGAATCATTTGTTTATTGAAGACTACTAGGTCAGTATCTAGCACAGTTATCCTCATAGGATTGAATAGGTACTTGAACAGACATATCACTTATCAGAGTTTAGAAACATATATCAGACAACAGTCAGTACTTAAAGACATTTATCAATTAAGCACAGAATACACAATGAGATTAATTCTGTAAATACTGAGCATAAAGTCTGATAATACGGAACAAGACTAAGCAGATTTAGAGAAAGAACCTGAAACCATTCCAAGTTCATTTACCAATCTTGTAAAAGTAGCTTCACACAGTGGTTTTGTGAAGATATCTGCTAGTTGTTGATCTGTGGGAACAAAATGCAATTCCACTGTACCTTCATCCACATGTTCCCTGATGAAGTGGTACCTGATGCTGATGTGCTTTGTCATAGAGTGTTGAACTGGATTACCTGTCATAGCAATAGCACTTTTATTATCACAGTAAATAGGGATTTTGAAATATGTTAACCCATAATCCAGTAATTGATTCTTCATCCAAAGAATCTGTGCACAACAGCTTCCTGCAGCAATATACTCTACTTCTGCAGTTGATGTGGAAATTGACTTTTGTTTCTTGCTGTACCAAGAAACCAATCTGCCTCCAAGAAATTGGCAGCTTCCACTTGTGCTTTTCCTGTCAATTTTGCAACCTGCAAAATCTGCATCTGAGTAACCTATTAGTTTAAAATCTGATTCTCTAGGATACCATAATCCCAGAGCAGCTGTTCCTTTAAGATACTTAAAGATTCTTTTTACAGCTGTTAAGTGAGGTTCTCTTGGATCTGCTTGAAATCTTGCACAAAGACAGGTAGCATACATGATATCAGGTCTACTAGCAGTTAGATAGAGTAGAGAGCCAATCATACCTCTGTAGTCAGTAATATCTACTGATTTACCAGTATCCTTATCCAGTTTTGTTGCAGTGGCCATTGGAGTGGATGCACTTGAACAATCTTGCATTCCAAATTTCTTCAGCAAGTTTCTGGTGTACTTGGTTTGACAAATAAAAGTGCCTTCCTCATTCTGCTTGACTTGAAGGCCCAGAAAATAGCTAAGTTCCCCCATCATACTCATCTGATATCTTGACTGCATTAGTTTGGCAAACTTCTTGCAAAGTTTGTCATTTGTAGATCCAAAAATGATATCATCAACATAAATCTGGACCAGAAGTAAGTCATTTCCATGGTTGAGGTAGAACAGTGTTTTGTCTATTGTCCCTCTGTTGAATCCACTTTCCAGAAGAAACTGAGCTAAAGTCTCATACCATGCTCTAGGAGCTTGCTTAAGTCCATAAAGTGCTTTATCAAGCCTGTAGACATAATCTGGATGTTTGGTATCTACAAAACCTGGAGGTTGTTCAACATATACCTCCTCCTCCAATTCTCCATTGAGAAAAGCACTTTTCACATCCATTTGAAAGACAGTAAACTTTTTGTGAGCAGCATACGCCAAGAATATCCTTATAGCTTCTAACCTAGCAACTGGTGCAAATGTTTCATCATAATCAATTCCCTCCTGTTGAGAATATCCTTTTGCAACCAGCCTTGCCTTATTCCTTGTAATTATGCCATCACTGTCAGTTTTGTTTCTGAATACCCACTTTGTACCAACAACAGATCTATTCTTTGGTCTTGGCACTAGGGTCCAGACTTTGTTTCTTTCAAATTCATTCAACTCTTCCTGCATTGCTTGCACCCAATCAGCATCTTGAAGAGCTTCTTCCACTTTCTTTGGCTCAGTCTGAGAGAGAAAAGAATTGTAAAGACATTCATTTGAAGTACCTGTTCTAGTTCTGACACCTGCATCAGGATTTCCAATTATCAAATCAGGTGTATGTGATTTTGTCCACTTCCTTGCAGATGGAAGGTTTTCTCTAGAACTGGATGCTCCCCCATGATCCATGCTATCTTCATTTTCATTTTCTGATGCTCCCCCTGAAACTATGCTCTCTGAGTTGGAGTCTGCAGTATTTAAATTTTCAGCCCTATCAGAACTTGGCTTATCAGAACTTGACGAATCAGAATTTGAAGAGCCAGATGTATGTTCTGATGTTTCTTGAGCTGTGGTAGGATCTTGAGTATGCTCCCCCTGCATCGGTGCATCTTCCCTTGGCGTAGCCACCACAGTTTCAATAACATCAGAGTTTATTCCATCAGAGTTTATTCCATCAGAGTTTACAGTATCAGGACTTAGACTTTCAGGATTTTCAGTATCAGAATTTGAGTCTTCATTTTCAAATCTCAGCTGATCATGGTCAATGAAATCTTCAAGACCAGTAATCTTCTTGTCATCAAAAGAGACATTGATAGATTCCATGACTACTTTTGTTCTCAAGTTATAGACTCTGAAGGCTTTTGTGGAAAGTGGATATCCAACAAAGATTCCTTCATCAGCTTTTAGATCAAACTTTGATAGCTGTTCAGTATGAGTCTTGAGACCAAAACACTTGCATCCAAATACATGAAAGTATTTCAGATTTGGCTTCTTTTTCTTCACCATCTCATATGGTGTTTTTCCATGCTTGTTAATGAGTGTTGCATTTTGAGTAAAACAAGCAGTCTGCACAGCTTCAGCCCAGAAATAGGTTAGAAGCTTTGCTTCTTCAAGCATTGTACGTGCAGCTTCAATGAGAGTTCTATTCTTTCTTTCAACAACTCCATTTTGCTGTGGAGTTCCAGGAGCAGAAAATTCCTGCTTTATTCCATGGCTTTTGCAGAACTCTTCCATTATCAAATTCTTGAACTCAGTGCCATTATCACTCGGTAAAACTTTCACAGAATCTTTGACCATTTTATCCAGATGTTTGACATGATCAATCAAGATTGATACAGTTTCACTTTTTATATGCAAGAAATACACCCATGTGTATCTGGTGAACTCATCCACTATGACCAATGCATACTTCTTCTTTGCAATAGACATGACATTTACTGGACCAAATAGATCAACATGTAGTAGATGATAAGGCTCAAGAATTGATGATTCAGTCTTGCTCTTGAATGAAGATTTTCTTTGTTTGGCTTTCTGACATGAATCACAAAGACCATCAGGAGCAAATACTGTGTTTGGCAATCCTCTCACAAGATCTTTCTTGACCAGTTCATTTATATTGTTGAAATTTAAATGAGAGAGTTTCTTATGCCAATTCCAGCTTTCTTCAATTGATGCTCTACTCATCAGACAGATTGCAGATCCATCAGTACTTGTTGAAATCTTAGCTTCATAAATGTTACCACGCCTGTATCCTTTCAGAACAACTTTTCCTTTAGATTTACTCACAATTTCACAGTGTTCTTCAAAGAAATCAACATGATAACCTCTGTCACAGATTTGACTTATACTCAGTAGGTTGTGTTTAAGTCCTGAGACCAGAGCTACTTGTTTAATTATGACATTTCCAAGATTGATATTGCCATATCCCAATGTTTTTCCAATATTGCCATCTCCATAAGAAACACTTGGGCCAGCTTTCTCCACAAAGTCTGATAGCAGGGCCTTATTTCCAGTCATATGTCCTGAACATCCACTGTCCAGAACTAGAATATTTTTCCTGTTGCCCTGCAATCACAAAGACCACTAATTATTAGTTTTAAGGACCCAGACTTGCTTGGATCCTTTGGCCTTATTAAGTTTGTTAACATTTGCAGCGGATTTAGCATCAGAGTTTATGTTAACAATTTTCTTATCAGAACTTACACTATCAGACTTTGAATCAGAATTTACACTAGAAGGAACAATGGAAACTTTCTTCAAAGAAGGTTTTATTTGATAATAATCATAGTACAAGCTATGATATTCCTTACAAGTATAAATTGAATGCCATAAACTACCACAATGAAAACAAGGATTTTGTGGTTTGTATCTAACAGACTGACTCTTAACTCCTGACTTTGAAGGTAAGGAGTTAATATTCTTATTCTTCCTGCAAAAAGAAACCAGATGGTTAGAACTTCCACAGTTATGACATGTTTTCCTAGAAGCATCAGGAACAGGTTTATAATTATTGCTTTTATTCACACCTTCCTTTCTATTCCTATTTTTCCTAGGTGATTTTACCTTGTTTGCATTCTTGACATCTTTCAGCTTATGCTTAAGCTGCTTCTTTGTCATTAAGCCTATGTTTACTTCAGCTGTCTTTTCCTGATTTAGTTTGTCAGAAGTTAATTTCTTTGTAACTTCTGATTTTTCATTTTCAGACTTTACAGCTACAAACTTAACAGGTTTTAACTTTGGCTTTTGCTTATCAACAGACTTAATTTCTTCAGTTCCTTTATCATTCTTATCTTCTCCATAACCTAAGCCCTCTTTCCAGTTTCCACTACTTAGCAAATTTTGAGTTATTTTGCCAGAGTTAGTCCAAGTCCTGATAATCTCTCTTTCCTTTTCTAACTCAGTTTTTAGAGATTCATTTATTTTTTGCACTTCATCCCTAACATAAAAAGCATCATCTCTATCCTTCTGATTTTGATGGAACATGACTAGCTCTTTTTCTAAGAAATCATTTCTTTTCTTAAATGCAAGATTTTCAGAAGTTAATCTTTCACATGTTAAAGTTTGATCTCTATAACTAACAAACATGGTTTTAAGATATCTTCTCAACTCATTAATATCATCAGTATGAAAAGCATAAGTAGTCTGAGGTACCTTTATTTCAGCAGCTTCAGAACTGCTCTCAGCACTTTCTTTATCAGCATTTGCCATCAATGCATAGTTTTCCTCACTTTCAGAGTCTGAGGTGTCTGTCCAGCTTTTCTGCTTTGTGACAAGAGCCTTGCCTTTGTCACCCTTTACCTTCTTGCAATCAGGAGATATGTGGCCTTTCTCACCACAGTTATAGCATTTAACATTGGTGTAATCTCCTCTATCAGACTTTCCTCCTCTGCCTTCAGATCTTCTGAAATTCTTCTTATCAGAACTTATGCCTTTCCTGGAAAACTTCTTTCCCTTCCTGAACTTCCTGTATGCAATCTTTGTGATTCCTTTCACCATAAGAGCACACAGCTTCATCATCTCCTCATCAGCATCAGTCTCAGGCAAGCTTTCAAAATCTGAGTCATCATCACTCTCAGAACTTGATGACTCGGTATCAGACTTTATGAAAAGAGCTTTACCCTCGTCTTTCTTTGAGGAAGCTGCTTTGGGGAATTCTTCTTCATCCTTAAGAGCAACTATCCTTGACTTTCCTCCTTTCCTCTTGCTTCTTTGTTCCATCTCCAGCTCATGAGTCTTGAGCATTCCATAGATTTCGTCAAGAGTTGTTTCATCAAGATTGTAGTTGTCTCTTATTGTCGTTGCCTTCAAATCCCAGCATTCAGGAAGAGCTAACAGGAACTTAAGGTTTGAATCTTCAAGATCATACTCTTTATCAACCAATGACAAATCATTCAAAAGTTTGACAAATCTATCATATAAATCATTCAATGACTCATTAGTCTTTGAGTCAAAGTGTTCATACTCTTGAGTGAGTATTGTCTTCCTATTCTTCTTAATTGTGTTAGTTCCCTGACACCTTATTTCCAGAGCATCCCATATCTCCTTAGCAGTCTTACAGTTAATTACCCTATTTGATATTACATTATCAATGGCACTATGCAGTAAGTGTCGTACCTTAGCATCCTTAGCAATTGATGCTATGTCTTCAGCAGTATAATCACTCTTCTCCTTTGGTACGGTCTTTGCTGCTTCACCTGCAACTGCAACAGCGAGTTTGGTTGGTTTGTGAGGGCCTTCCTTGATTCTATCAAGGTATTATGGATCTGTTGCTTCCAGGAACATGGTCATCCTTACCTTCCATATGGGATATTCAGATGGTCTCAGTATGGGAACTCTGCTGGTCTCATACCGACTCTAAATTTGTGTCTTTGGTGGTTCCTCAGTTTTGGTAGGCTTAGTTGGAGTTTCTGTGTCCGACATGATTGTGTTTGGATCTTTAACTGTATGTATGTTAACAGATAGGCTCTGATACCAGTTGTTAGGTCACACACATATTGTAGAGGGGGTGAATACAGTGTATAGTACACTCAAATCGAACTTTAAGAACTTAAGTAACAGAAAACAAACTTTATTGAAACAATAAACTCTGTTACAGTATGGAACTGTTACCTCTCAGTGATGAACAAATATCACGAGAGCTGCTAGGGTTACAATGAATAATCTTCTCTAATAATGATAACACTTATAGTGTAAACCCTATGTCTGTGTTTATATACTACACAGTTACAAGATAATCGCTAATTGATATGGAATATAATTCTGCTTCCTAAAATATATCAATCAGATATCTTTTCTTCCAAGTATTCCATTCTTTACAGAATTCCTTCTTCATGCATATCTCTTCTTATGTTTATCTTGATCTTCTTTCCTATAATCGGCTACTGTCCTTATCTGATCGTCCTTCAGCACTTAAGTTCTGATATCTATCTTCTGATGATTATCTCCTGATAACATAAGTACTGATATCCCTTAAGTCCTGACTTCCAGTATAAGTATTGATCAACAGTTAAGTACTGATTTATCCTGTTCAAGTAAGATCTGAAAGCTAAACATAAAATATATTAGCCATGACATTATCAAATATATCTAACATACTATGAGAGGGCTCATATATTGTTAATCATTATACATATTATTTTGGTGGGCTTGCTGCTCACCCTTGATTTCTTCTTTCATCACACAACAACAGATAGAAAAGATGAACAGGACCAAGCTCCCAATTCGCGAGCGGATAGGAAACGTTCCGCAGTTTCCTATAGGCGTTGATGTCGTTGTAGCTGAGGTAGGAACTACCAATAGGCTAGGCTTCAACTTTTGATGTACCAGATTTATGTATATTTATGAATTATAATAATGGCAAAGAAATGTAAATTTATTCAGAAACCCTTTTAAGGTGTATTGGCAGATAATTGTGGAATAAAATGACTTGTGATTATTTTTGGATATTCATCTCTGAGACTATAACATATGGTGTGTGTGTTTATTGTGGGGTCACAGTACAGAGTAGTTGATTATTTATTAAGATTGGGTGTTATTAAGGGTAATGGAACTCGTGACAACCCAGATCCCCGACCCCGGATTTGGGGGTGTTACAGAAATGGTATCAGAGCTAAGCGTTATAAACCTCAGAGATGATATGACGTGAAAATAATAAGTTCACTAAGATAATAAGAATTCTTTCCAAGTTCATAGTCGGGCTACCTAACGTAGTACTGACAGTTAAAACCCTTATGGGAACCCTTATAAATATCGTGATAGAAGCGTAGTTCGTTATCGTAGATGGTAGCGGGACTCCGAACCCTGAGGTTGAGTAGCAACAACACGATGATGTTTTATTACTAATTGGAGATCGGATTGTGGATCAGATAGAGCGTCCTAACGCAGGACCGGATGATGTTCATATTGAGGATGTAGTGGTTGAGGATGTTGTCCTAGATGGGATTGTTGCTGAGGAGGATCTCGTAGTAACAAGAATGAATAAAGGACCATTGAGGAATTGATGACCATGGTTAGGGAAACTACCAGAGGTAGGATTGGTCGGTCACTACCGGAGGTTCGTTCAAGTTTGTAAAGATAGTAGCCCCTTTAACGCGGCTTACTCGTAAGACTGAGAAGTTTGAATGGACAGAGAAATACGAGAAAAGCTTTTAACAACTGAAGCAAAGGTTGGTGACGGCCCCTATGTTGGCATTGTTGGATGGAAAAAGGAGATTTTGTGATTTGTATTGACGCTTCGCATAAGGAATTAGGGTGCTCTTATACAGCACAACAAGGTACTCGCGTACGCGTCAAGAAAATTAAGGGAATATAAAATTCGATATCCCCACCCATGAGCTTGGGCTCGTGGCAATAGTTTTGCCCTAAAGATTGGAGGCACTACTTTTATGGAGAGAAGTGCGAGATTTACCTAAGCCATAAGTGCTCTAGTATAATTTCACGCAGAAAGAGCTCAACATGCGCCAAATGAGGTGGTTAGACCTAATCAAGAATTATGATTGGGAGATTCTTTATCATTCAAGGAAAGCCAATGTGGTGGCTGATGCCCTTAGTAAAAAGGAGAGACTCAAGATAATAATGTCTTTGGGAGAGTTTATAAGAGATTTTGAGAAAATGGAAATAGAAGTGAAGGTAACCGGAGCCGGTACCGAAAAGCTGTTTGAGATTGCAATACAGACCGAATTATTGGAAAAGAATATATTGTGCCAGAAAAAGTGATGAATGAAGGCAGAGAGCCAACAAATAGATATGAGATTAATACCGAGAAAGATGATAAGGGAATAATGAGGTATTCCTATAGAATTTGGGTTCCAAATGTTCAAGAGCTTAAAGATGAGATCTTAGATGAAAGTCATAGTTCAAGGAATAAGATTAAGGTCAAACCCTGAATGTGATAGTCAGGGAGGACGCCATCAAGATAGAAGGAACCCATAACATAATGAAGTGGAAAATGAGGATTTTAACGTATAAGATAACCCCAAGTATGGGAGAAGGATGAAACATTTCATACTAAGGAAACAGAAAGTCGAGTAAGGAAAGGAGACCCGAGACGGTACTCCTATACGGCAATTCATGGACCTGTCTAAAAAGGACTTAGACTATTATCCCCAACCACCACCTTGAGGAAACAATGCGGTAGGAAATTCTTTCATGACCTTTAAATCGCTAAGCTCTCAGAGTTCCAAGGAACAGGTTGACCCAGTCGGGGCAAGAGCCTGGCTAAAGGAAATATAGGAATCATTTGAGATTCAAAATGATTGACGAATCACAAAAGACTGTTTTGTCACTTACCCTCCTAAGAGAGAGGCCACCCGCTGGCGAAAGACCAAGAAAGGCACGGAGCCAGAGGTTAGAATAAACTGATTAACGTTCAGTCAATTGTTTTCGGGAAAGTAACTCCCGAGGTTATGAAGGTAGTATAAAAGAAAAAAAAATTAGAGCCAGAACAAAAGCGGACAAGTATGATTAATTATGAATTTAAGTTGTAAAAGTTGTCAAGATTCGTTCTGAGGACACGAATCTAGAATGACGGGATGTTTGAAATCAATGCTTATGTTGTGTTGGTTGATGTAATGGTTGTAATGGAAACGAAAATAAAAGACTGAAAAGGGTAGAAATATAAAGGGATATAAAGGAAATAAAGTTGAGAAGTGATAAGGGAGTTAGGTATGGGAAACCCTAAGAAACCCTTGCAATAAATATAGAGAAGTGTGTCATCATCAGCGCGATGGTGACTGATCATGAGATAAATTCAAGGTTTGAAGGCGTAAGCGATACGTATAGTTAATTCCCTTGAAGTTAACAGTATTCGATGAAACTTTGAGATAGATCGATTGATTAATAAGGAAACGCGGATGGACTGAGGAGTCAAGAAAGTAAGAAATTAGGAAAATTGGATGAAGGAAGTGACCTTCAAGAATATGAAGTGTAAGACCGGTGGCTTGATACCCAAAATGGGAGGCGCCAGGTATGAAAGATATCCCAACATTGAGATGACTGTTGAGATAAACAACAAAAGTAAATAAGGAATTATTAAGAAGAAGTTCACGTTGAACACGACCAATATCTTCCAGAACATCCTTGTTATCGTTACCCAATTTAGGCAATAAAAGCGGATAACCGTTGTTATCTTTTGGAGGCCATTTGATTGACCTCATTTTGAATACAGATGTTATTGTGAAATTCAGCATATACTAACGAGGTGGGAATGATTGAATAAGACACCCTTATCCGGGATATATGACTTGATTTATCCATGGAAGGATGCATGTACTTTTTCTAAAGGTGGAATTAAGGATAGAACATCGGTAACTTAAAATGAATCCTAGGGGAATGCATAAAGGTTGGCATTTCACCCTTAATAGAGATAGTATGAGTTTGACAATACGAATTGGAAAGGAGTAAGGTAATAACAACCTTTAAGAATCAGTGGAGAAATTTTTCAGAAGTATATAGACAATGATTCTGGTATTAATAAATGGTATCATGAAATGCCCTGTATCTAGGGAATACAGGAGGGACGATTCAAGGATAACCTTAGAGGTTTTACAAGGAGAAAGGTAAAATTCAAAATTCTCAAGAATAAAAATGTTGATAAAGGAAATATGACGTAAGTATAAGGATGCCAAGTGGGGCACGTGTTAAACCACGAGAAAGTATGGATCAAACCAGTAATGGTCGAAATTGTTCAGGGCAATTAAGATTTAAGATAAAAGATGTTCTAAGTATAATTGAGAGTCAGTCGTGACAGTGATTAACCTCTAAAGACCAAGGCAATAACTTATGGAAAAATGGTGATATTTTTTTTACTCATCAGATTATAAGGAAAACATCTTCACATAAGCTGTGATTGAAATAAGGTAGAAAATTTATTTGGAGGAGGTTAAAATGACATTGACTGTAAGGAAATTTTACTATCAGGAAAGGCCAAAGAGGTGGCCGACACTTTAAAGGTAAGAGGATAATTATAGGCGCTTGGGCCAAAGGAATACAGTGATGATGGTTAAAGCTATGAAGGTTGTATTATGGTTTGGAAGATTGACATTCCTTCTGATGACTGTGCAATACCCAACCGTAATAGTAGTTGGTAAAGGTTTAATTCGTGTAATCTCCATGAGCGGGCTATCTATCTCAGAAGATACTATCTTGAGATAAGCCAGGACCATGTTTCAAAAAGGACTAGACGAACCCTTGAGTTAAGTCTTATATTTAAGGCATACGATTAAGAATGGTATTAACCTGCTATCGTTGCTTTGACTGAAACTCTTTTGCAATTTTATCTACTTCATGTCATGAAAGTACGTCAGAGTTTGGAGTGTTCTTCATGAATTAGGATTGGTGATTATGTTAACTCCTTAGAAGTATTCTATACGACATGTATGGACTCCGTATGGTTAGATATTAAGATTTCATGGAAAGTGAATGACGACAGTAGGTCAGTGGTGGACCATAGTAATGCAGCAATGATTCTGCGAGTAATGAGCTGATTACAACCGTGAGAGTTGTATTGGAATGGATGTTGAGATTGAGTACCACTAATCGGGTCGTGGTAGTGTATAAGTTATCATTGATAGACTAATTAAGTAGAGTATATACCTATTGAATATTTATTCCTCCTTATCAATAGAGGGTCGTATGACTATACGAGAAAGGTTGCGATGCAAGCATAGAATTCTAGTAACGATGATATCTAGAATGAAATCCCATATTCGATTTTCGATGTAGAGGGAGCTTCAAAGGTGATTGTGTATAAGCTCGAGGAAGAGCAAGGGTCCATAGAATGATGGACGGAATAGCAAAAATATTTAAGCATGTGAAATGCGATGCGATAATACTTGATATATATACACATATGTTTTGTTCTCCTATGACAAACCTCTATAGTTCAGAGATAGGTTCCAAGCCAGATATTTTGTGGCAGTATATTTTTTTTCATATATACAATTCTCTTCAATTCGTTCTTTTCTCTTCTTTTCATTTCATATAAACTGAGAAGAACAACCCTTCCAGAAGGGGAGGTATTGCCGAATGACTATCTATCTGTGTGATAGAAGCCGAGTAGGATACCGACTGTTATGGATAAAAAACCAAGGTTATTATTTGCTGTATTTATTACTAAGATTCGGGAGCTCAAGGCCTTTAATGGCTGCTCTCGTGTATCGTAGCTTAATTCTGCCTTTACGAGATGCCTACGTATCTCTGTGAATTAGAGAATCAAGCCAAAAAACGTAGTTCTGATTGGTGGGGGTGAGACCCCTTATATAGATGTTGGGAGTCCTTGAATTGGACTTGGTATAGGAGACTTGGTGGGCAAGTCTCATAATTAGAATGGACTTTGGAGTCCTAGATAGTAGGAAACTGATTCCTTATCCTTTTAGGTCCCCTTGAGGCTAATCTCCAAGGATTTATATCCTTATCGGGACTCTTTTCAACATCTGATTTGTCCCTTATTAATTAATTATGAAATTAATTAATAATCAGGGCTTTTGGGCCTTTTTTATTCCATCAGGCCTGATCTGGTCCATCAGGCTTAACCTTTCTGGTCTGAGTATCATATATCTTTTTATTGGGCCTAGCAGCCCACAGCTTGTACAATTAATGCAGTATTTAATTATACAAGCATAATTTATTTATCCCTATCATTTGCCCCCAACTTTTGGGAAACATTGATTAGGTTTCGCAGAAGTTAAGTCTATTCGTTCCCTTACAGGGTTTCGTTTTTCCGTAAAGTGTGGAGCGACCTACATATTTACAACGATTTTTCCTTTATTTCTGGATTTTTCCCTAATTTTCTGGAATTTATCCTTAATTTCTGGATTTTTCCTTATTTTCTGGAATTTTCCCTAATTTTTCTGGGATTTTTCCTTATTTTCTGGAATTTTCCCTAATTTTCTGGAATTTTCTGGGATTTTTCCTTATTTTCTGGAATTTTCCCTAATTTTTCTGCGATTTTTCCTTATTTTCTGGAATTTTCTGGGATTTTTCCTTATTTTCTGGAATTTTCCCTAATTTTTCTGGGATTTTTCCTTATTTTCTGGGATTTTTCCTTATTTTCTGGAATTTTCCCTATTTTCTGGATTCTTCAAATTTCCAGCCCTTTTTTCGACCAGGATCCTAGTCGAAATTTCGACCTGGATCCTAGTCGAAAATAGGGGCCAGCCTTGCCATCCTAGTCGAAGGAATTCGACTAGGATCCACGACCTGGAATTCGACCAGGATCTAGGTCGAAAATTCCACCCCCCCCCTTTTTTTTTTTTTTTAGCTTCTTGTCATGAGCCTATCGACTAGGATTTCGACTAGGATTCTAGTCGATATTTCGACCTGAATCCTGTTCGAAAATTCTTTGATTTTCTTGCTTCCTGGTCGAAGGATTTCGACTAGGATCCACGACCTGGAATTCGACCAGGATCCTAGTCGAACTTCGACCTGGGTTTTTAATCCCCATTTTTTGAAAGATGCTTGGTTTATTCGACCTCATTCCTGGTCGAAGCTTCGACCTTAATTCAGTCCCGTTATTCCAGCTATTTTCGGGTGTCTGCTCGAAAGATTTCGGGCAGGATTCACGACCTGGAATTCGACCTGGATTCTGGTCTTTTTTACCCGTTATTTTCGGGTGTCTGCTCGAAAGATTTCGGGCAGGATTCACGACCTGGATTTCGACCTGGTTCCTGGTCTTTTTTACCCGTTATTTTCGGGTGTCTGCTCGAAAGATTTCGGGCAGGATTCACGACCTGGGTTTCGACCTGGTTCCTGGTCTTTCACTAGCCTTCTTTATTTAGCTTTAATTTAGGGTATTGTATTTTCCAAATCCTAATTGGATTTGGGCCTGGCCTTTTTGTTGGGCCTTTTAAATTTTACTGGGCTTCTATTATTGGGCTTTTCAAATCTCATTGGGCCTCTTTTATTGGGCTTTATCAAATATTGTTGGGCCTCTCTTTATTGGGCTTTGTCAAATATTACTGGGCTTAACACACCCTGTTTAGAATGCCCTAGAATTCCTAGGTATATTCTGGAATATTCTTTTTTCTGGGCCTCTTCTTATGGGCCTTTGTTCTTAATGGGCTTTTCGTCCCTTCAACTTCTTTTTCCTCCTATATAAAGGAATGAGGAAAGGCTATTACTCCTCACTTTCTCATTTCTTTGTTTTCTTCTTTATCCTCCTGCTAAGATTCTCAGAGCAATAACAGCAAGTCGGAGCTCAAAGCCTTTTTCAGGAGTGCTTCTTCAGGTAAGATTCCTCCCTTTGCTTTTCGTGTCTATTTTTCCATTGTGTGCCATTTTAAGATAGCCTATTTACGTGCCTCATACTTTTTTCAGATGGCTGAAAAAAGAATGACTCGTTTGGCCAAGATGAACGTGGCTAGAAAGTCCAACGATTTTCCTATTCGATCGAGGTATACTTCCTTAATCGACATGATCAACACTCGAGGGGACGAGTATCCGTCTGATGCGCATCTGGACGCGCACGATCATATCAGTGCTTTACGGGATCCCAAGGAGCTGGAAAAGTTGAGCAGCTGCTTCAAAATCAAGGAGCCTTTTAAGCTACTTCTTGCGGGTCCGGCCGACAGGGCCTGTCAGTGGAAGAAGGACGCGCTATACGTCTATAGGGATACTCTAAGGGCAGGTATTAGACTCCCTTTTCATCCATTCATTCCTTTGCTACTGGCTGATGTGGGCATCAGCCCTTGCCAACTTCCCCCTAATTCCTGGAGGTTGATTCTGTGTTATCTGTCGCAATGCGCCAAGCACAACGTCCCCACATCTGTTCCTGTCTTTAGGAAGATTTTTCAGTTCAAAAATAGCCCTGATAAAAGTCCGGGTTGGGTTTCTATCAACCAGCGCCCCACTATCCCCCATATCGTGAATGGGAAGTCCATCCCTGACAACAACTTGGGGTGGAAGAAAGATTTTTTGTTTGTTATTTGGGAAGGTGGAGATTGGGGCTCCCTGTTTCGATCATCCTTTGGGCTGGCCGTGGACGGGAGCCCGAATGACATAACTTTGTCTGAGGAGGAGGCTAGAGGTTTCAACCTCCTTACGCAAGACAACGGCACTTCCCATTGTTGGGACCTTATCCGGGAGACCGTCCTGGTAGAACGCGGCCTTTCGCCCGTTAATAAGAAAAGTAAGTTCCCTTTCTTATCTCCTTTATTTCCTGCACTTTTATTTCATTGATTTTCAACTGACTTTGTTTGTTGCAGTGGCTGAGAAGATTGAGGAGGCTACCAAGCCGAAGGACTTGGAGACAACCAGGATGAAGAGGGCCGGGAAGATCTTTAAGGACCCTCGACTGGGTGACCGCTTCCCGGAGTTCCTTCTTCAGGCAACGGAGCCAGATGAGGAAGGCCCCAGCCAAGTTCTGCGCACCAAGCAGAGGCCAGGTGCCTATTTTCAACCTGCTTGGGGTATCCGGGTCAAGGACTCAATTGTGGGCAGCACGGCGCTGTCCAAGGAATGGTCTAAGCATTCCATTTCCTCAGTGGATTATCAAGATTTTGTCCTTCAACAGGACTTGGAGGGGAATGAGCTGTTTGGAGCCCAAGCTCTGGCGACGGTACGTACTTTACTTATGCCTTTTCCAATTCTCTTTTCTTTCTTTTCTAAACCTTTGCTGTTTTCTCTTGCAGGCTAACGCCCATTTTCAAGGGGCAATTCACCAAGCCAAGGCTTGGAAGGTTGGCCTGGAAGATGCCAACAAGAAGTTGGAGGAGGCCAATCAAAAAATTGAGGCCCTTGAAGCTCAATTGGCCTCTTCCACTTCTGACCTGGAGATGGCCCGGGCTGAAAATGTCATCTTGAAGGCGCAGAAGGAAAAAGTCTTTGATGGCTGGATGGACACTCAAGAATTCAAAGACTTGATGGTGGAGCATGACGCCCTTCTTCATCCTGTTAGCTATAAGGAAGGCTGGGACGCTACTGTGGAGGCCATCCAGGATGAGTTTCCCGAGGTCCTTGAGCAGTTGCCCTTTCCTTGCCCAGTGCGGGTTCCAGAGCTTGGAGGTGTTACTGAAAAGCTTGCTGGTATGATCAAGGATGGAGAGGAGGAAGATTCCCCCGAGGAGGAATTCGAGCCTGTCGCTAAGAAGGCCAGGGTGGAAGAATCTCCCAAAGCAGCGCCTCAACAGCCATCATCTCCTGCCGAGGGAACTTCTACAGGGACTTCGGAGGGGACGACCGAGACGTCCGAAGAAACGACTGAAACTTCCGAAGAGACTTCGGATAGTGGTTCTGAGGAATCTCAGCCTTCCAAGGCCTAGCTTTTTGTATATCTTCTTTTTGAACTTTATTTATATCAGAACTTGTTACCCTTCGGGGTTATGTTTTATACGTTGCTTTTCTTGCCTTTTTCTGTTTTAACTTTACAATCTTAATATGCATTTGAACCTTAAACATCCTTAGATAGAAATAATTTCAAACTCTTTAATATGAAGTCTGGTTTTCCAAAACCTTACATAGCATGGGTTCGACCCTAATCAACAATAACTAGACAATGTAAATTCTACTGGAATATAAAATCCTATGCAAGCAAAGCTTCAAGGTGCTTTTAAACCTACTTGTCAATGACAAGTGAGAATCGTACTTCACCTATCTTACACGTAGTAAACCTTCAGGTTTTGTGCGTGCCAGGTCCTCGGGACTTCAAAACCTTCCATAGTTTCCAGCTTGTAGGTTCCTCTACCCTAAACGCTCTTGACTCTGTACGGCCCTTCCTAATTCGGGGCAAGCTTTCCTTTCTGTCCAACACCAGAAGCCTCTATTTTTCTCAAGACTAGATCTCCTTGTTTAAAAAAATCTCTCTTTAACCCTTAGGTTGTAATAGAATGAAGCCTTTTTCTGATATTCTACTATCTTTGCATGTGCCTCATCTCGCACTTCATCAATTAGATCCAGGGCTAACCTCTGCCCTTCCTCATTTTCTACAGCATTGAAAGTCTGAATCCTTGGAGAGGAATGCGATATCTCCACGGGAACTACTGCTTCTGCCCCATATGCCAACATGAAAGGAGTTGCTCCTGTCGTGACTCTACAGGTAGTCCTATAGGCCCATAATATTGGAAGTATCTCATCCACCCAATTATTTCTTGACTTCTCGATCCTCTTTTTTAGTCCATCCAGGATTATCCGATTTGCTACCTCTGCTTGCCCATTGGCTTGCGGGTGAGCCACAGAGGTGAATCGTAACTCAATTTCATTTTCTTCACAATACTTCTTGAATTCCTCATTGTTGAATTGTGTTCCATTGTCAGTGACGAGGATACGGGGAATTCCATATCGGCACATAATGTTTTCCCACAGGAATTGTGCAACCTGCTTAGTTGTGATTTTGGCCAAGGGTTTGGCTTCGATCCACTTTGTGAAATAATCAATGGCTACAATCAGAAATTTCCTTTGTGCTGTGGCCATAGGAAAAGGCCCTAGAATATCCATCCCCCACATGGCAAAGGGAATAGGCGAGTTGATAGAGGTCAGCATCTCGGGGGGTTGTCTAACAACTGGTGCATGCTTCTGACAGCGATCACACTTCTTCACATATTCTTTGGCATCAGCCATCATTTCTGGCCAATAGAAGCCTAAACGAGTTATCTTATGAGCCAAGGCCCTGCCCCCCAAGTGTTGTCCACAAATACCTTCATTCACTTCTTCAAGAGCCAAGTGTGCCTCATCGGGCCTGAGACACCTCAAGTAGGGAACCACGAAAGATCTTTTGTAAAGAATCCCATCTATCAAAGAGTACCTTAGTGCCCGAACAGTTAACTTCCGTGCTTCAGTTGCATCACTTGGCAACCAACCGGTCTGAATGTGAGCCTTGATGGGATCAATCCATGACGTCCCCAAGCCTATGGGAGCCACCAGCTTAACATCTATGCTTCGTTTCTTCAAAACACGGAAGTACACACTTCCTGAACTTTCTTCAATCTCAGACGAAGCGAACTTTGATAGCGCATCTGCCTTAACATTTTCTTCCCTTGGAATGTGTTCAACATGGCACTCATTAAATTGGGTCATCACAGCCCTTACTAGGCGGACATACTTAGCCATCGTATCATCCCTTGCCTCGAATTCTCCCTTTACCTGGGATATGATCAGCTTCGAGTCTCCACAGACCTTTAAGTTTTTGACTCTAAGTGTCCCAGCTAGACCAAGGCCAGCTATTAGGGCTTCATACTCTGCCTCATTGTTTGTGGTTGGAAAATCTAGCTTTATAGCATACTCAATTAAGAACCCATCAGGGCTTTGCAAAACCAACCCTGCTCCACTGGAATTTGTTTTTGATGCTCCATCAAAATAGAGAACCCAATATTCTTTCTCCTTATCATTCTTCTCCCTGTCCCCATTGTCGACTCCCTTGTCTTGAGGTATGGTATCTTCCTGCCCCTCGACTTCTTGGTTGGGTATGGTACATTCCACCACGAAGTCAGCTAGTGCCTGGGCTTTTATGGCCATACGTGGCTTATACTTGAGATCGAACTCTCCCAACTCTATTGCCCACTTAATCAGTCTCCCACTTGCCTTGGGACTGTGAATGATATTTCTCAGTGGCTGATTTGTTAGCACTTCAATTTGGTGAGCTTGAAAATAAGGACGCAGCTTTCTTGAAGCCATTACCAAGGCTAAAGCGAATTTCTCAATGGCTGAATAATTCAACTCAGCACCATGCAAAATTTTGCTGACATAGTATACGGGTTTCTGGACTTTCAGTTCCTCCTTAACCAACACGGCGCTCAAGGCGCTCTCTGAAACAGCCAAGTACAAGAATAAAACTTCATTCAGAACTGGCTTGGCCAACAACGGGGCCTGGCCCATATACTTCTTTAACTCTTCAAATGCCTTCTAATTTTCCTCACTCCATACAAAGTCTTTGATGTTCTTAGTGACTTGAAAAATGACAAGCACTTGTCTCCTGACTTGGAGATGAATCGTCCTAACGCAGCAACCCTTCCTGTGAGCTTCTGAACATCCTTGACAGTTTTGGGGGGTTCCATGTCCAGGATTGCCTTTATTTTATCGGGGTTTGCCTCAATTCCCCTCTTCGAGACCATCAATCCCAAGAATTTTCCAGATCCTACTCCGAAAGCACACTTCGTCGGATTCAACATCATCTTGTGGTACCTCAGGACCTCAAAAGCTTCCCTTAAATAGGCTATATGATCAGTCTTCACTAGACTCTTGACTAACATGTCATCAACATAGACTTCCATAGTCTTACCAATAAGATCCTTAAAAATTCTATTCACCAACCTTTGATAGGTGGCTCCTGCATTCTTGAGACCAAACGCCATAACAAGATAACAATAAACACCAAAGTCAGTGATAAATGATACCTTTGGAATGTTATCCTTATGCATTTTGATCTGGTTGTATCCGCTAAACCCATCCATGAAACTCAGCATCTCATGTCCAGCGGTGGCATCAATCAAAGTATCAATTCTAGGCAGCGGAAAACAGTCTTTGGGGCATGCATCATTCAGATCGGTGAAGTCTATACACATCCTCCACTTTCCATTAGCCTTCTTCACCATTACAGGGTTTGCTAACCACTCCGGAAATTGAATCTCCTCAATGAAACCAGCCTCTAAGAGCTTTTCCACTTCCTGCTTTATAGCCTCTTGTCTTTCCGGGGCAAAATTTCTTTTCTTTTGTTTCACTGTCTTCCGGCTTGGATCTACGTTTAGCTTGTGAGTAATTAACTCCGAGTCTATGCCTGGCATATCAGCTGCTGACCATGCAAACACATCACTATTTTCTTGCAAAAATTTCACTAACTTCCCTCTAAGGGGCTCCTCTAATGTGGCTCCAATGAAAGTCGTCTTCTCAGGATTCTCGGGGTCTAAAGGAACCGAAACCAATTCTTCTGCTGGCCTTCCTCTATTCTCATCATTTTCTCGAACATCCATATCTTCAATAGGAAGAACCTGCCCCCCGACTCCATCTGCCCTCAAAGAGGCCACATAACAGCTTCTAGCCATTTTTTGATCTCCTCTCTCTTCTCCAATCCTGTTTCGGGTGGGAAACTTCATGACTGAATGGTAGGAAGATGGGACTGCCTTCAAGGCATGTATCCCTGTTCTCCCCATGATAGCATTATAAGTTGAACTAGCCTTTACCACCACGAAATCCAGCATCTGCGTTGCTTGCCTTGGCTCCGTACCTATGGTGGTTGGCAATTTGATTATCCCTTCCACAGGACATTCTACTCCAGCAAATCCATATATCGGCATGTCGGTTGGTGTCAACTGGGAGTCGTTATACCCCATCCTTAGAAAGGTGTCGTGGAGCAAGATATCCACAGAAGCACCATTATCCACAAGGACCCTCTTAACCGGGCTATTTCCTATTATTGGTGTTATGACCAGCGGGTCGTCATGGGGAAACTTCACACCCTCTAGGTCGGAATCATCAAAAGCCAATGTTACTTCTGTCCTGGCCCTCTTCGGGGCTTCTCCAACAATATGCATAACCTCTCTAGTATATGCCTTTCTGGAATTTTTGTACAATCCAGCAGCAGTTGGACCTCCAAAGATCGTGTTTATCACAGGCCCTCGAGGTCTCGGCCCTCCATAAATGGTGTTTATAACTGGTCCTCTAGGCTGGGGGTTTCGCCCCTGATCGTCTTGGTCCCTCCTACGATCTTCAAAGTTCTTCCTTCCATTATTATTTCTGTCCCCTCCATCTCCAGTATACTTGTTCAATCTTCCTTTTCGAATCAAAAACTCAATTTCATCTTTCAATTGCCTACACTCATCGGTGTCATGGCCAACATCTTTGTGAAACCTACAATACTTGCCCTTATCTAGCTTGGCGGGATCAGCCTTCAAGGGCTTAGGCCAGCGAATATCTCTGTCTTTCTCAATATCCATCAAAATCTGACTTCTGGGAGCATTCAGCTTAGCGTATTCAGTAAACTTTTGCCCAGGTCCTCCCTTCTTGGGGGTTGAATCAGGGTTTTGTTCGGTTCTAGGATATTTGTCCTTAGCAATATACTCCAAATCAGTTTTTCGTTTCTTGCCTCCAGTGGGCTCATTACTTACTACGGTCTTCCTCATACTTTCTTCAACATTGATATACTTCCCTGCCCTCTCTTGGAGCTGCAACATGCTCTCAGGGGGTCGTTTGGCCAAAGACATCTTGAAAAACTCATCCCTAGTTCCTTGTTGCAGTGCTATCATGGCTACCTTATCATCAAGGTCTGGGACTTTTAAAGCCTCCTTTGTAAAACGATTCAGGTAATCTCTTAAGGATTCCTTAGCTCCCTGCACAAGACTCATAAGAGATGCTGAACTTTTCTCATGGACTCTTCCACTGATGAATTGCTTAATAAAAGCCTGACTTAATTCTCTGAATGATCCAATAGAATTTGGGGGTAGGCGACTGTACCATCTTTGAGCCATACCCGACAGGGTTTGAGGGAAGGCCCGACATTTTATAGCATCATTCACGGGTTGCAGCAGCAGTGCATTAGAGAATGTCCTAACATGATTAGCGGGGTCTCCCGTGCCATCATAGGCTTTGATAGTGGGCATCTTGAATTTCCTTGAGATATGGGCATTCATTATCTCTTCTGTGAAGGGTGGAGTTGGATCATCAGGATCTCCAAGGGGAAGGAGATTGCTTGGATCAGTTCTTGGGACAGCAGCCCTTCTTCTTACCGGACCATCCAGGTCTATGATAGGAGGAGGATTTCTCCCCCTAGGAGGTATGTGGGGTCTGGTGGCTTGGTGAGCCTCCAAATCACGCCTCAGCCTTTGGATTTCAGCCTCGTGAGCCCTGATCTTTTCCTGCACTTCTTGGGGATTCGCCTCTGGGGTGCTTTGGGGGCGTTGCCTTCCATCGGCCATTGGCTCTTTTCCAGGACGCCTCCTTCTCGGGGCCACTTCATCATCCGAAGATTCGGAGTCTCTCTCAGTGTATGGACCAGAAAATTCCCGATCCTCAGGGATAGGATCCAAACCTCGTATATAGGGGGGCGACCGCCCTCGTGCTCCGCTTCGCCCAGCATATCCACTTCCTCCAACCTCAGGGTGAAGGGGCATCCCATAAGGGGGGTTAGTAGTAACAATAGTTGAATATTCATACCCGGCGGGTCGAGAATTCACAGGTATATGTATTTGTTGAACTTGAGGATTCGTACCTTGAATAGTCGGGGGAGTTGTCCCTTGTGGCTGAGAATGAGTTGCCCCTGTCTGGGCTTCCCCCTGAGTAGATGCATAAGTTGAATGGGGAGGAACCTCCACGGTTGATGAAATCACCTGGGTTGTCTCTGATGGTGTTCCTTCCTCTAGAGCTCCAATTGTTCTCCGTGTTCTCGCCATGGTTGTTGTTGCGTTTCCCACAGACGGCGCCAAATGTTATGGATAAAAAACCAAGGTTATTATTTGCTATATTTATTACTAAGATTCGGGAGCTCAAGGCCTTTAATGGCTGCTCTCGTGTATCGTAGCTTAATTCTGCCTTTACGAGATGTCTACGTATCTCTGTGAATTAGAGAATCAAGCCAAAAAACGTAGTTCTAATTGGTGGGGGTGAGACCCCTTATATAGATGTTGGGAGTCCTTGAATTGGACTTGGTATAGGAGACTTGGTGGGCAAGTCTCATAATTAGAATGGACTTTGGAGTCCTAGATAGTAGGAAACTGATTCCTTATCCTTTTAGGTCCCCTTGAGGCTAATCTCCAAGGATTTATATCCTTATCGGGACTCTTTTCAACATCTGATTTGTCCCTTATTAATTAATTACGAAATTAATTAATAATCAGGGCTTTTGGGCCTTTTTTATTCCATCAGACCTGATCTGGTCCATCAGGCTTAACCTTTCTGGTATGAGTATCATATATCTTTTTATTGGGCCTAGCAGCCCACAGCTTGTACAATTAATGCAGTATTTAATTATACAAGCATAATTTATTTATCCCTATCACCGGCTATTGTTTAATTGCTTGTCAAGTACTAAAGGCTGGCCACCTTCTGTACTAACTATGCAATATAACAAGTGTTCATGATCATAGTGATCTCTCAATGAATTCTTTTACTTCTATATGATGGATCAAGCTTTCAAAGATAGAAGCAGCTAGAAAGGAGTAGTATCAGTACAGTGGTATTCCGAATCTAACACATTCGTGATACTAAGGTTGACGTGGTTATTAAAAGGTTATAGAATGCTAACGAGCAAAAGTATGACCAGTATAGTATTTTGTACGGAAGATAGTAATGACTACGAACTGGAAAAGAATGGGTATTGAGAAGCAAAAGCTATAATGCTAGAAGCTATGATGAGAGTCTGTGCAATAGACTTGAAAGAATTTGAAATGGTCACTTAACACGGATTGAGTTTTCTTACGACAATAGATCGTATGCCAGTATTGAGATATCACCTTATAAGATCCTTGAGGGAAGACAATGTCGATCTCCCTTATGTTAGGATGAAGTTGTAAGAGCGCAAGATGCTCGGACCCGCAGTAGTCCAAAGGACCAGGGATATAATAGATCTAATCAGAGGACGGCTGGTAGTAACCCAAGATGGACATAAGAGGTATGCTGATTTGACTCGAAAGGACAAAGAGTATGAAATAGGGGACCTAGTAATGTTATAGGTATCCCTTGGAAAGGATTGATGAGGTTCGGAAAGAAAGGAAAGCTAAGTCTACAATTTTTTGGACCCTTGGATATATTAAGACGTATTGGGAAGCTAGCATATGAGCTAGCCCTACCCCCGAACATGTAGCAAGTTCTTAACGTGTTCCACGTATCAATGTTAAGGAAGTGTAATTCGGATGCCAGATAAATAGAGGCATATGGGCACATAGACATGCAACCCGACGTAACCTATATGGAGCAACCTGGAAGGGTTATAGAGTGAAAAGGAACTAGTGCTTAGGAGAAGGGTTATCAAACTATTCAGAGTTTGATGGAAGAACCACAATGTGGGAAAATTACTCGAGAGTTAGAAAGTGCAATGTTAAGAGAGTATCCCTATTCATTTTCTATCTGATTCCGGGACGGAATCCTTTTAAGGAGGGGAGACTGTAATAACCCCAAATTTTGGAATTTTTGAAACCCTTATGAATAGTGATTTTGCAGATTATGCTGAATGAGAAAACTTTTCATGCCACACTATATAGGGGTTCTTCTATTGTTATTCTGAGATCTTATTAGTACTTTATATGGGATATAAGTGTATGTAAAGATCGTCAGAATCCAAATCCGAACACTTTGATTTTTCCTGAAAATCCACCAGATACTGAAAGAATCGAGTATAAGGTAACAGAATAAAAATGATCTAAATTCAAGGATTATAAGAGAGGATCATAAAAGGGATATAATGTATTGAGAAAGGTTAAGGAAACCTAAGTAATAAGATCCCGGGTATGATCCCTCAAACGAGAAACGAGAACGAAAGTTAAGCGAACCGTATAACAGATCAGCGGTCATTAGGCAAACAATTAGGAGTTAATCAAGGAGGTTAGGGATGATGAGGTCATCCAACCAATAAGAAGAGGGCAAGTAAGGGATGATGACATCACAAGGTGACATAAGCATGACATAGGGGGGAAGGAGGTGTAGATGAATGATAACCACACAAAGTTCAAGGTTAATAAGGTAATTAACCAAAATCAAAACAAAAACAACCAAGGCAAATAAAAACAAATCACAAAAAACACAAAACACTCCATTTTCTTCATGAAGCTCTCGGTTTCTTTCTTAGCAAAAGGGAAGTCCAAGCTCCTCCACTTGCTAATTTACAAGGTAATTATCCTAGCTTCTCCTAGTTAAGTTACAAACTTCCTAGAAATCTTAGCTTCAAAATCCTTTCCTAGCATTTCCTATAAATCATTCAAGAAGATGGTGAATAGTACTTTCTTGAAATTAATTTTTGTGTTCTTGATTTCTTTGAAAGAACAAGCTTGTAGGAGGTTAGATTAAGGCTTCCATGGGCATTCCAAGGATCTTTCATGGATTAAAAGCTTCAAGGAAGGTATAACTCTTCATTATCTTAGCATTTAGTTGTTTGGTATAAATGATTATGATGATGGAATGAGAGATTAAGTGTAGTAGTTGTTTTGTCATGTTGAGATCTTAGTGGTTAAGTGCTTTTGTTGATTTTGGAGTTAAAAAGTAGCATTAGTTGTTCTTGATGATTCATGGTATGATTTGAGCTTGGTTTAAATGGTTTAAAGTGGTTGATGAGTGATATGGTCATATGGTTGTATTGGGATTGATTGGTGATGATTTGGTGTTGAATTGGTTGGTAAAATTTTGGGAAATCGCGTAAACATAGCCGTCGTAATGTCCGATTTACTTTAGGCTGTTTTTGTTCTTAACATTAGGACCCGTGAACTCACTGCCAGGTTTTGACCACTGCCATGATTAGATAGTTCATGTTACGAGCTTCGTTATGAGATGTAGTTCGTTTGATTCCGATGTACGGTTTAGGAGAAACGACTGTTTTAAGTAACGGCGTTTTGCGACCGAACCATTACCCCTCGCCTTACTTTAAAACCTTGGTTAAGGACCTTAAATGACTAATTGGGGTAAGAAACAATTATTTAAAGTGGATTAGGCAGTTGGTAAGGTACTCGCGAAAGAATCGCCTTAAAACCCTTAATGGTTAATTTATTAAAAATGGTGGAGCCGAGGGTACTCGAGCGACTTAAGTAAATCGTTAAGCGCGAAAGCGAACGTTAGGACTCTAAATGGTTAAAGTCTAGTTTCTTAAGCGTCCGGGGTTTAATTCCGACTTATGTTGTTGTTCATAGGTTATCGGACCCACTCTAAGCTTAAGCCTATCCGGGAGCACTCAGACAAGTTTTCTACCCGTATAACTGTTGTTGTGATGTATATGTGTATATGCATTATCTTGTGATAGATGCATGATTGTTATTAGCAAATTCTTGCGATATATTGGAGCATGTGATATGGTATATATGCATGTTTGTTTCGTAATCTTGATATATGCAATTGCTTATAAGTTGCATAATACCTATGCTAGAGATAAGCAGTAGTTGCGTATATCAATATTCGTGGATAATACCTTTCCTTCCACTTCCAGTTCCTATGTTAATAGGAGCGGGACTATGTAAACACTTACTCGAAATCTTACGTATCGGATTCCGTTGTGGAAGACCCAATTTTTTCTGAAGAATTCGACAGGATATATCTAATACATGCATAATATCATGAAAAATGGATACAAATTTTTGACTGCTACTTAGTATCGGCAATCGGTGTATCGGCAATAGGTGTATCGGCAGTAGGTCATATCATTTGCCCAATTGTAACTTCTTTATTTTAATATTTAAAGTATTTTGGAAAGACCCAGATAATATAGAAAATTTGAAAAATATCTTTAAGTTAGTACATCTCTTGATTTTTTTATTGACCCCTTTTTTGTTTTGAAATTGAAAGGGGGTAGGATCCGCTAAATTGGAAACAATCAATTAAGAATAAAAAAAAACTTTTTTATGGAACAGACATATCAATATTCGTGGATAATACCTGTCCTTCCACTTCCAGTTCCTATGTTAATAGGAGCGGGACTATTAGTATAGGGGACCCAAAGGTGAACCCTTTTCTAAAACCGGGAGTAGATGTTCCCGAGTATATGATATATATATATATATATATATATTTATATATATATATTGATATAGTTTTCAAAACTATTAATCGAATAAGGTTTATTCGATAACTTTATATTATTTAATGAATATTACTTGAATATTCATTCGAGGACTTATGACTCAGTTTATATTATTTAATGAATATTACTTGAATATTCATTCGAGGACTTATGACTCAGTTTATATTATTTAATGAATATTACTTGAATATTCATTCGAGGACTTATGACTCAGTTTATATTATTTAATGAATATTATTTGAATATTCATTTGAGGACCTATGACTCCGATTATTTACTGAATAATATTCTTTATTTTATTAAAGAATAATGTGTCGATAATCAAACTTACTTTTGATTATTCAAATATAGATATTACTTTCGTATAAGTGTATCTTTAGTTATTTACTATTCATTTCAAGTATAAGTTTTACAACTTCTACTTCAATTATTTTTATAAAGATTATTCTTTATGGGAATATTATTTAAATAATAATATTCAGATATTTTCTAATATATTGGGACTGATTTACTTTATTAAATCAGCATTACTCCAAATACTCTTTAAAGTGTTTTCGAGTCTTTAAAATGATTTTTAAAAGTTAGAGCGGATCCCAAAACTCATTTTTATATATATTTAAGATCTTCCTTTTAAAGGGGATTTAAATACTCGCTCAAAACCGGAGGGATCCGGCTCTATGGTGTATTTTATATTCGCAACAAGGTTGCTGTTTTGGTAAATGAATTGATTACTTACCCAACGTTCGAGAAGTAAGTCCATCTATCGAGTCGGCATAAGCAACATGGGCTCAGTGGGCGTCCATGAAAGTGTAAGTGGCTCAGTGGGAGTCCATCAAATGTGTAAGTGGCTGAGTGGCAGTCCAGCATAAGGTCCTATTGCGACCAGGGTGATGACCAGTGGGGAATTCGTCCATCTACTAGTAGAAAAGGTTACTTATTGGTATCTTTGCCTGATCAGCAAGATATCAGGTTTATGCCAAGGTTTTCTCCTTTCCAAATTCATTGGATATTGCAACTCTGTTTATTATTTTCATAACAGAGGTTTTAAAGGAGTGTATGAATGTATATATATATAGGTGTATATATATATATCGGGACTTAATGAAGTATCTCGTAACTTCATTTCATTCAATAATATTTCAAAGATTGAATCTATTCAAGTATTATCTTGTAGTCTCATCTATGTGATGAACTTTTGAAACTAATTATAACTTGAACGGTGGTAGTTCAAGTAGTATTTGGAAAAGATATAAGTATATTGGAGTATCTTGTAACTTCATCTTTTAAACTTATATCTAGTAAATGATTATCTTATGTATGTCAAAGATTTTCAGAAAAACGTTGAGACAAGGTTAGATATATGAGATCACCTTGCAACGATAGTTTTATACAGTTATAAACTGGAACTCTGTGTATATTATGCATGGAAGAGGACTTCCAAGATTTTGAAAAGTATATATGTATATATACTGAATATTTTGCGACTTCATCGCATTAAGATATCAAACTTGGTCCATTTCTTTTGACCAAGACTTTCATGAGTACTATGAGAAGGCTCATATATTGTTAATCATTATTCATATTATTTTGGTGGGCTTGCTGCTCACCCTTGCTTTCTTCTTTCATCACACAACAACAGATAGAAAAGATGAACAGGACCAAGCTCCCAATTCGCGAGCGGATAGGAAACGTTCCGCAGTTTCCTATAGGCGTTGATGTCGCTGTAGCTGAGGTAGGAACTACCAATAGGCTAGGCTTCAACTTTTGATGTACCAGATTTATGTATATTTATGAATTGTAATAATGGCAAAGAAATGTAAATTTATTCAGAAACCCTTTTAAGGTGTATTGGCAGATAATTGTGGAATAAAATGACTTGTGATTATTTTTGGATATTCATCTCTGAGATTATAACATGTGGTGTGTGTGTTTATTGTGGGGTCACAATACAGAGTAGTTGATTATTTATTAAGATTGGGTGTTATTAAGGGTAATGGAACTCGTGACAACCCGGATCCCCGACCCCGGATTTGGGGGTGTTACATTCATCAAATTTTTACTACAAAATTCAAGCAATTATCATATAAACATGCAAAAATTGAATAAAGCAACAAGAATGGTCTCAAGAACCATTCATTCGGCTCCCCTATGGTCATGGCCGTATGAAATGGAAGGGAATGGCCATTTAACATCAAGAGTTTCCTTCTCAAGACTTGGCACTTCACCATTCCTTGTAGTCCTCTCAAAAACAACCTTAAACTCACAAGAATCAAGGTTGTACTTTGAGTTTCAACTAAAACCTTAACATGCAACCTTAAAACTTAAACTTTCTACTCAGAACTCTTTGAAATATATGTGATCATGGTATGGGAAGTAACATTTACTTGTGTAGGAGGTGGAAACTTGATTAAGAAAGAAAGAAAATGGGGAGGGGGTGGTTTCGGCTGAAAAGCCGAGAGTGAGGGGGTAGGAGCCGAGAGTGAGAGAGAGGAGGGAGAGAAGAAAAGTGTGGTGTGGGTGATGTGTGAAATGATCATGTCTTTTACTTGTTTTATGGTTTTTGTTTTGACAAATGTGAGTGGGAATAGGAATTGACATGACTACCCTTCCACTTATACTTGGATCATTTTGCATGCAAGGGTAAATGAGGAATTTGGCTAGAAAAATAAGAGTTAGTGGGGTGGTAATTGTCTCTTTAGCCCTTTTGGATTGAATAGAAAGGATTTGCATGCAAGGACAACTATGTCATTTGCTAATTATAACAATTAACATTTATAAAGATTTATTTTTGTAAAATAAAACACAAGTTCAAAAATTATAAAATTTATACCATAAAATAATTTGGATTTTTAAAAATTTTATAAAACTACTTTTGAAATTTGTGAACAAAATAACCTTTAAAGAGAAATTTATTCAAGGTTTAAAATATTCCTTATGAATCAAAAATGAAAGAAATAAATAAACTTTTGCTTTGAAAATTCATATACCACATAACGAAAATTTAAGACGCAGAGTTCTCATTCACACAAGCATACAATAGTTGCATATATTGGCATTCGGCTTTTAAAGTTGTACTAAATTTACAATTAATATTACACAGAAATGCCGGTTGTAACACAGTGAATTCGTATGATCCGGATAGTCGCGATATGCTGAGAAGCATCCCTCACGATGTAGAATAAATATGATTAATTAATTAATCATATTTAATGAATTAGAGAATTTATATAAATAATGATAAAATAGTTTTATTATTATTTATTTCTACTACCGGCTTAATATTGAACCTACAGGGTCACACCATAAAAGATAATGATTTAATGGTGGAGGAATTAATTAATAATGGTTGATAATTATTTATTTATGAAATAAATAATTAATTGGAAAATTTAATAATTGATTAAATGAGATTCAATTGGTTATTAATTAATTAAGAAAAGGTTCTTAATATTATTAATTAAGAATTTAATTTTTGGAAATTAAATCAAGAGAGAGAATTATTTCTAAGGTGTTTAGAAAAAGGATTAATAATTAAAAGGTGTTTTAATTATTAATGAGAATAATAAGGGTTAATAATAATAATATTTTATGGGAAAATTTTCAGCTGAAAATTTTGCCTATAAATATACTATTATAGACCATATTTTTGCCTCAACCAAAAAGATTTACAAAACCCTAATTCTCTCTATCTCCTCCTCCTTCATTACATCGTTTTCTTGGTGGATACCGGTGGAGTGCTTCACACTTGAGGAGCAGCTGCTAAGGATCTCCGTTCATCATTTTTGGATCGCCATTAAAGACCTCCATCTTTCCATTAACATAAAGCCAGTTCTAGAGAACTGCCTACTCCCACCTCGAATCTTAAGGTAAACATACTGAACTACGAATTAAATATTATTTTTCGCATGGATCCTGTGGAGGGTTTCGGTTTTTTTTTAAGATTTAAATTTACGTTTTCGCTGCGTTTATGTGCTAAAAACCCTTCAGCTTCTTCTTCGATTGCATCACAAAGACGTTTGCCAACAAATGCTCAAATTTTGATGCCATTCCTATTCCGACACAATAATATGGGTATGCACTCCTAAACCAGTCTCATTTTGATTATGCAAAGACTGTGTTATGTTTTATAGGAGATAGAATGAAAGAGGACAGGAATGTAGTTTATTTTGCTAGGTTCTATCAGTTAATTTACAATTATTGTACAGAAGATGAACCAAAACTAGCAGGTGAACTCATAGAACCTTTTAGGTTAGCAAAAAGGGCTTTTACTGATCTTTTCACTGCTGATAAGAAGAAGGGAGTTTTGAGACCCCTTAGCATTCCTTTATCAGTAAATCAAGCTCTTGTAAATATTGATGCTACTACATATTCATTGCTATATCCTGATATCCAACCTACCACCACACAACAGCCATCATCACCTACTTCTGTCCCTCCACAAACATCAGCAAATACCACTCAACCATCAGCAGCTACAGTGAAGCCTTCTTCTTCTAGAGCAAAGAGGACAAAGACTGTACCTCAAACACAAAAGAAAAGGAGGATGATTCTGAGAGATGAATCAGAAGATGAAGCACGGGTTCACATATCAGAACCTGTTGCAAAAGCAGCTGAGGAAGTGTCTTCTCAGAAAGCTCATGAAACTGGGAGCTCTAGGCCCCTAAAAAGGCTTAGAAAGCTAAACTTTGATGATGAAGCTCCCAGAGTCTCTACTTCAGCTAAGAGACTTAAAAAGCAAAGAGCAAGGAGGGCTGTAAGTGAATCATCAAACTCTGAAGAAGGGATGGAAGCAGCGGCTAAGGAAGCTCTGATCTCAACAGAACTAATTGTGATTGAATTACTTCCCACTCCTGAACCAGACCTTACTGAAGCTCACAAATCTCTTATTCAAGAGCCAGAGAAAATTCCAGAGCCAATGCCTACACCTCATGTGTCTCCTATCATTGATCAAGTACATGCTAAAACTACAGGTACAAGTGCTGGAATAGACATTCACAACTTGAATGTGCCTGAAGTTCTGTACTTAGAAGCTCCAACCATTCTTCAACATACTCCATCAACAACACCAATTTTAGTTGTTGATTTCAATGCAGATATTCCAACAACACCTCTTCTGAATCTAGATGTTGAAGATCAGATATTAGGTGAGCATCAGAATTTGGATGTTGATCAGAACTTAGAGGATGATTTTGAACCCTCTATAGCCTCACACACTATCATTTTATTAGAAGAAGTTGATTCTGTAGGCTCTGTAAGTTCTGATGCTGCAAATGCTGAAAATACTGGTGAAACGGCTACAAATGAAAATGCTGATGCAGCTGGTCCTTCAGGATATGCACCTCTACAAACAAGTAATAAAGCTGATTTGATTAAAAAGTTTGTAAGAGAGGATGCACCAGTACCTTGGAGTGAAACTCCAAGAGGAAAAGAATGGATCAAGGAGTGGAACAAAGTTGATTTTGTTCCTACTGCAAATATTCTTGCTGAGCACCTGGCTAAAGCTGATGAGATGCTGGTGAATGATGATTTCAGAGCACATCTCAGAGTTACTGCATTGAGTACAAGGCACCTTCAAGGTCAACACTCAATAACTCAAGCCAAGGTAAACAAAATTCAAGAAACACTGATTCAACAAGACATGAATATCAAATTGGAAAAGAACAGGTTTTTTAAGCCAACCTTTGACCGTATTGGGTATATAGAAAAGACTCAAGAAAAGCAGCAAGCTCAAATATCTGATATTTTAAAGAATCAAGCTGCTCAACAAGATCAACTCAATGAAATCCAAAACTCTGTGGAATTGCATGTCTCTCTCCTACTACCTGATGATGCCAAAAAGGGGGAGAAAGTGATTAAGTCCAAATGCAAAACTGATCAACCACTGAAAGGTAAGGATGATGATAATGATGACCAGGGAAACTCTAAAAGGGGTAGAGGTCATGGTCAAGGCAAAGGTTTTTCATCTAGGAAAGCAGGAACTTCTACACAGAGAACAAGTTCTGATGCTAGGAGAAGAACAAGTTCTGATACTAGTAAAAGGATGAGTTCTAGTGAACAAACTTTAAAACTTGATGAAGAGATTTCCAAAAGGCTATTCCTAAAGGACAATCCAGGCATGGATATTGAAAGTCTGAAGGAAGAAGAAGCCAGACTTAAAGCAGAAAATGTCACGTCAAAGTCTAAAGCTCAAGTTATTGTAAAGAAACCACCTAAACCTAAGGGCATTGTGATTAAAGAGAAGACAAACCCTGAGGCAATCAAATTTGAATCCAAGGCCAAATCACAGATGGAAGTTGATCCTAGATCCAAGGGTAAAGCAAAAATTGATGAACCTGTAAAAGTATATATGCCAATCATGGATCTGAAAGCAAAATCTGATGAAGATACTAGTCTGATTTTGAAGAAAAAGAATATTCAAACAACCTCTGACATAGCTCATGTTGTTCAAGATCAGGACTTAGTACATTCTGATATTATAATGAAGCAAGCAACCTTTGACAGAGCTCAAGTTGGCTTGATATCATAAGATAAACAAAAGGAAACCTCTGACATTGCTCATGTTAAACCTTCAAAAATTCTACTACCTGGGTTTACTAAAGTTCAACAATCCACACAACTTTTGAAGACTACATCAAGTGGTTTTGAAGCAAGAGTTATTAGAGGAAAGGAAGCTAGAGACAAATCAGGATTGGGTAGTTCTAAAGAAAAGAAAGTAAATAATACTACCTCTGATCCAACTTCTTTGAGTGAACCAGGAGTAGGAACAACTCCTGAAAGATTGAATCAGCTGGAGTCTGTATAAATGGTCTACCACTCTGTATTGAAAGAAGATATCATGTTTTATTTCATGACAGATGGGAGGGTATTCCAGATTAGAAAGAATACTATTCGTTTGAAGTACTTTAAAGAATTGCAACATGTGTTATTTCTACTTCAAGTGAAGAACAGATCAATAGATGGTGCTGCCAGTTACTTAAAATCTGATATTCAAAGGCAGAAGAAACTTTACTCTGTAAAGTCTGATAGACCATATTGTCCTAAGTATAGAGCTCACAATGGTGATATTGTTGAGATGAAGCCTAATACTTCAAAATCATCACTACATTTCTTGGTATTAAAGGTCTTGAATTTAATCTAGAGTATGATAAAGCCTATGTCATCAGACTGGATCAGGATATAAGGAAAGCAAAAGTAAATGATCTCAGGGCTGCTATCTTCCAGACAGGTGAAGATACAGTTGAACTTAAAAATGTAAAAAGGAGGATGCAGAATGAACTTGAATATGCTGAGAGAACTATTTTGAAAAACTATCTCAGAACAACTCCTGACATTAAAGAGATTACACACTGAAGCCAAGTCAAGAACTACAACTGGTAAATTTTGAAGTATATACAGGCTAAAGCTGATATCAGACTTTAAGGATGGTAAAAGCTACAAGAACTGTGAGTTGTAGTTGTTTAGTCAAATTCTCATATGCATCTGTACTTAATGTTTTTGACATCATCAAATATCTACTAAACTTGTATATTATGTTAATTTATAAGTTAGGGGAGATTGTTAGATATATTTGTGATGTCATGTCTAATAATGATTTGTGTTTAGTTTTCAGATCTTAACTAACAAGACAAATCAGGACTTAACTGGAAATCAGTACTTATACTGAAGTCAGAACTTAAGATATCAGAACTTAAGTTATCAGAACTTAAGATATCAGAAGATATTTATCAGGAGATAATACCAGGACTTAAGAAGACATTCAGATAAGGAAGGCAGCTGATTGAAGGAAAGAAGATTAAGGCAAACACAAGAAGAGATATGCATGGAGAAGAATTCTATGAAGAATAGAATACTTGGAGGAAAAGATAACTAGTTGATATATTTCAGGATGCAAACTTATATTCGATATCAATTAGATGATTATCTTGAAACTGTGTGTCTATATAAACACATCATAGGGTTTACACTATATGTGTTATCTTAATCGAGAATATTATTCATTGTAACCCTAGCATCTCTCGTGGTATTTGTTCATCACTGAGAGAGAACGGTTTCATTGTAATACTGTTTCATTAATAAGATTATTTTGTGTTTCATACTTGTGTTCTTAATTCGATTTGATTGTAGTATACATTCAACCCCCTTCTACAGTGTGTGTGACCTAACACTATACAATATGATATTCGAAACACACACTTTCAATAAACTTCACTATTCTTATTCTTATTCTATAAACACAATACACATATCACATAAACAACAATAATTTAAAACCTATCATACATGCCATGACCACTACAAACCGCTGAAAACGGTTCTAAATTTTTAGAAAAATGTCACTACAATCATGTGACTACGGTCCTAAGTTCTTATTTGATATTTTCACAAGTCATGGCACAAATCAAAAATCCAAAATTATCTTTTGCACACCACACATATATACGATAATATATATCACTTTAAAATATATTTTCACTTAGCCCGTGTTTTGATAATCGAATATACACGCATAACACACGATTTTAAAAATCACTAGTAAGATCGATCGAAAACTTACCTCAAAACCTAATCAGATCTGAAGTTGTCCTTTTTGACTCTCTAAATGACATTATCTTGGGAAACACGAAGCACGGAAGTTGTAGAAAATGAAAAGACCTTTCCGAAAAATCCAGAATCAACGAATTCTGATTTATGATGAATATTCTACAAATTTTACAAGATTGCTAATTTTTGTGCCTAAAAGCCCTACGAATTTTAATACAAAAAGCGAGTAAAACGAATAGGGTATATTTATAACGATACAAAACCATATATCTTAACCTATAAGTTATCCATATTCAAGTCTGATCCAAATTCTAGGCCCATAAATCTAATTCAATTTTAAATCCTAATCTTAATCAAATTGTAAACCCTTTTTTTCAATTTCCTATTATTATTATGTTAGGTCACACACACTGTAGAATGGGGTTGAATACAGTGTTTACTACAATCAAATCGAATATAAGAACTCAAGTAACAGAAAACAGATTGTATTCAACACAATAAACTCTATTACAAAGAACTGTCCTCTCTCAATGATGAACAAATTATCACGAGAGCTGTTAGGGTTACAAAGAATAATAATCTCGAATAAGATAACACATATAGTGTAAACACTATGTCTGTGTTTATATACTACACAGTTACAAGATAATCTTCTAATTGATATTGAATATAATTCTGCTTCCTAAAATATATCAATCAGTTATCTTTTCTTCCAAGTATTCTATCCTTCATAGAATTCCTTATTCATGCATATCTCTTTTTGCGTTTGCCTTGATCTTCTTTCCTTTCAATCAGCCGCCTTCCTTATCTGAAAGTCTCCTTAAGTCCTGATATTATCTCTTGATAAATATCTCATGATAACTTAAGTTTTATATCTTAAGTCCTGACTTCAGTATAAGTACTGATTTACAGTTAAGTACTGATTTCTCCTGTTAAGTAAGATCTGAAAACTAAACACAAATCATCATTAGACATGACATCACAAATATATCTAACAATCTCCCCCAACTTGTGAATTAGCATATTATACAAGTTCAACATATATTTGATGATGTCAAAAACATTAAGTACAAATGCATGAGAATTTGACTAGATAAATACAACTTACAGTCCTTACAACTTTACCATCCTTAAAGTCTGATATCTGCTTCAGTCTGTATACACTTCAGAATTTAAGAAGTTGTAGATCTTCGACTTGGCTTCAATTTCTGATCTCTATGATGTCAGGAGTTGTTCTGAGATAATTCTTCAAAAGACATCTCTCAGCATATTCAAGTTCATTAACCATCCTCCTTTTAGCATTTTTCAATTCAGCTGTATCTTCACCAGTTTGAAAAATAGCAGCCCTGAGATCATTTATTTTAGCTTTCCTTATGTCCTGATCTAGTCTGATCAAATATGTCTTTCCATACTCTATATTGAATTCCACAGTCTAATAACCCAGAAAAGTAGTTATGATCTTAGCAGTGTTAGGCTTCATTTCAACAATATCACCTTTGTGATCTCTGTACTTGGGAAAATATGGGTTGTCAGACTTTACAGAGTAAAGCTTCTTCTGTCTTTGAATATTTGATTTTAAATAATCTGCAGCACCATTTGTAGATCTATTTTTCACTTGAAGTAAAAATAGAACATGTTCCAGTTCTTCAAAATACTTCAGTAGAATAGCATTCTTCCTGATCTGGAATACCCTACCATCTGTCATAAAATATAACATGATGTGTTCTTTCAAAACAGAATGGTAAATCATTTGTACAGATTCAAGTTGATCCAATCTTTCAGGAGTTGCTCCTACTCCTGGTTCACTTAAGGAAGTTGGATCATTGGTAGTGTTGTGTACTCTTCTTTCATCAGAACTACCCAATCCAGATTTATCTCTTGCTTCCTTTCCTGTAACAACTCGTGCTTGAAAACCACTTGTTGCAGTCTTCAAAGGTTGAGTCTGTTTAGCGTTGGTGAATCCTGGTAGGAGTATCTTTGAAGGTTTAACATGAGCAATGTCAGAGGTTTCCTTTTCCTTAACTTCTGATATCAAGTCAACTTGAGCTATGTCAGAGGTTACTTACTTCATTGTCATATCAGAACTTACTACATCTTGACTCTGAACAACATGATCCATGTCAGAGGTTGTTTGAGAAATCTTCTTTTTCATCAGAGTAAGACCAGCATCTTCTTAATCAGTTATTTCTTCATCCATGACTGGCATATAAACCCTTACAGGTTCATCAACTTTTTCTTTGCCCTTGGACCTTGGATCTACTTCCACTTGTGATTTAACTTTGGTTGCCTCAGAATTTGTTCTTTCCTTTATCACAATACCCTTAAGCTTTGGAAGTTTCTTTTCAGCAACAGAAGCTTTAGATTTTGTCTTGACACTTTCTGCTTTGAGTCTAGCTTCTTCTTCCTTTAGACTCTCAAAGTCCATTCCTGGATTTTATTTAAGAAATAATTTCTTTGAAATTTCTTCATCAAGTTCCAGATGTTCACCAGAACTTATCATTTTACCAGTATCAAAACTTATTCTTCTCCCAGTATCAGAACTTGTTCCTTGACTTGTAATTCTAGCTTTACTTGATGAAAATTCTTTGCCTTGACCTTGACCTCTACCCTTATCAGAGTTTCCCTGGTCATCATTTCCATCATCCTTTCCCTTCAGTGTTTGAATAGATTTGCATTGGGACTTAATCACTTTCTCCCCCTTTTTGGGATCAGCAGGTAAAAGAAGAGAGACAAGCAATTCCACTGAGGATTGGATCTCATTGAGTTGAGTTTGCTGAGAAGTTTGATTCTTTTTTCAGCAATCTGAGTTTGTTGCTTCTCCTGAGTTTTCTCAATGTAGGAAATTATGTCAAAGGCAGGCTTGAAATATCTGTTCTTTTCAAGTTTCACATTCATATCTTGCTGGATCAAGGTTTATTGAATTTTATTCACCTTGGCATGAGTTGTTGAGTATTGACCTTGAAGGTGCCTAGTACTCAATTCAGTAACTCTCAGCTGTGCCTTGAAATCATCATTTATCAGCATTTCATCATCTTTTGCCAGATGCTCAGCAAGAATCTTTTCAGTAGGAACAAAACTAACTGTGTTCCATTCCTTAGTCCACTCCTTTCCTCTAGGAGTTTCACTCCAAGGTACTAGTGCTTCCTCTCTAACAAACTTCTTGATTAGATCAGCTTTATTAACTGTTTGTTGAGGTGCATATCCTGATGGACCAGCTGCATCAGCATCTAAATTGGCAGCAGCTTCACCAGTAATATCCTCATTGGCAGCATCAGAACTTGTAGATCCTGCAGTATCAGGATCCTCTGATAAAATAACAGTATGTGAGGCTATAGAGGCTTCAACATCATCATTTAAATTCTGATCTGCAGCTAAGTTCTGATCAACATCCAGAAGCTTTTGATGCTCACCTAAAATCTGATCTTCAGCATCTAGATCCAGAAGCTTCTGAGCAAGACTGTTCCCATTCTCTCTGAGGGATAAGGCTAAGAGCTGGTTACACTCTCTACCAGCTGGTTCGATTACTACTTGGGAAGATCTTGCTCAGAAGTTTCTAACTAAATTCTTCCCTATGGCGAAGACAGCTGCAATCAGGAATGCTCTTACTCAATTTGCGCAGCAATCAGGAGAATCTTTATATGAAGCTTGGGAGCGCTACAAGGAGATGCTTAGAAAGTGTCCTCATCATGGAATGCCTGATTGGATGATCATCACTTATTTTTACAATGGGTTGGGAGCACAGTCCAGACCCATGCTCGATGCAGCAGCAGGTGGAGCATTATGGGCAAAGAACTATGAGGAAGCTTATGATCTAATTGAACTGATGGTTGCTAATGAATATCAGTATCCAGCACAGAGATTGCCATAGAGCAAGGTAGCAGGAGTTCTTGAGGTGGATACAGCTACAGCTATCACTGCTCAACTAAAGGCGTTGTCTATGAAGATCGATTCTCTGGCTAACTATGGTGTTAAGTAGATAATTAGTGTTTGTGAGCTATGTGTAGGTCCGCATGTGACGGAGCAATGTGGTATATATATTGACTCAGCTCAGTTTGTGAGCAACTTTCAGAGATCGCAGCAACCAGTTCCAGACACTCATCATCCTGACAACTGGAATCATCCTAACTTCAGCTGGAGCAACAATCAGAATGTGATGCAACAGCCGTTCCAGCAGTTTGGAGCAAAACAATTCAACCCTCCTGGTTTTCAGCAACAATTTGCACCAAAACAACAACTCCAAATTCAACAACAAAATCATGATGCAGGTCTATCTTTGAATGAAAAATCTGAATTGGAGGAGTTGAGGCTTATGTGCAAAAACCAGGCTCTTCTATGCCAAAGCCAAGCTATTTCTATCAAGACTCTGGAGAACCAAATAGGACAAATTGCTAATGCCTTATTGAATCGGCCACCAGGAATGCTTCCTAGTGATACAGAAGCCAATCCAGGCAAGAAGGAAGTTGAAGAACAGGTGAACGCCATCACCTTGAGGTCTGGAAAGGTCGCAAGCCCCCAAATTCAGCAAGACGAAGAGCCTGAAAAATCTCAAGATTCAAAAAATGTAGTTTTGGCTGAAGAAGATGTGCAGAAGGAAGTAGAGGTGAAACCAAGGAAGACTACTGTGGAACACACTCCTCCTGAGGGTAATACAGGGGAGAAACAGATCTATCCTCCACCTCCTTTTCCTAAGAGGCTGCAGAAGAAAAAGCTGGATAAGCATTTTGAGAAGTTTTTGGAGGTGTTCAAGAAACTTCATATCAACATACCTTTCGCTGAAGCTCTTGAACAGATGCCTAGCTATGTCAGGTTTATGAAAGGTATTCTCTCTCGGAAAGTGAAGCTCGATGACTTAGAGACCGTTGCTCTCACGGAGGAATGTAGTGCTGTGCTGCAACAGAAGTTGCCTCCGAAGCTTAAAGATCCTGGAAGCTTCACTATTCCTTGCACCATCGGAAACTTGTCGTTCGACAAGTGTTTATGTGATTTAGGAGCTAGCATCAATCTGATGCCCTTATCTATCTTCAAGAAGCTTGGTCTGCCTGATCCGAAACCAACATACATGTCATTACAACTAGCTGACCGTTCCATTGCTTATCCATGAGGTATAGTGGAGGATGTCTTGGTCAAGGTGGATAAACTCATCTTTCCTGCTGACTTTGTAATTCTTGATTTCGAGGAAGATAAGAATATTCCCATTATCTTGGGGAGACCATTCTTGGCTACAGACTGAACTATGATCGATGTGCAAAAGGGAGAGCTTTCGATGAAGGTTCACGATCAAAAGGTCACTTTTAATGTGTTCAAGGAAATAAAGTTACCCACAGCTAAAGAGGAGTGCTTTAAAGTAGAGCAACTGCAGGTTTTGAATGCACCTCCGTGGAAGAGGAAGTTGGATATGCCATTCAATTCTCTTGGGTTAGCAGAGTTAAAATTTTCTGAGGAGCGTTTTGAACCATTTATTCAAGAAGCTCCCACACTTGAGCTCAACGAAATGCCAGATCACTTGAGTTATTCATTCTCAGGTGCACCCTTGACAAGGGGTTTGGATATACTTTTGACGATGTAGAGGGTGGCTGGACGGATCTTCCAGTGCCTACAGAGGGTTCTTCTCATGCGCCATAGTTAGTTGATAGGACTGGTGTTGGTGATGAGCAGTACAGGCGAGTAATTAGGCGTATGGAGGCCATGCACGACATTCACCGTCATTTTGCTGTAAATTTGACACAGGCTTTGGGACTATTTTCCGAGACACTAGTGGCGAGGTTGATTGACCACCTGATCCTCCACCCGACGAGGGTGATTCTTCCGACGACTAGGAATGCCTGAAATCCTTATTATTAACTTCAATGAGGACATTGAAAATTTTAAGTTTGGAGGTGATAGTGTAAGGATTAGTAGTGTCTGTCCATATAGATTCATATTGCATGTTTAGTTGTAGTTCATTCATATTTTTGCATGATTTGTTCATTTAGGACATATTTGTTTATTTTTATGTGATTTCATATAGTTGCATTTGCATGCATATTTAGCATGATCCCTTAAGATGAACTATGATATTTGATAAGTTGATGTTGATTTCAGTGTGGTGATGACGAATAGAGGGATGTTTAAGTCTTAATGAATTGATTTGCATGCCAGAAACAAATATTTTCATAAAGTCTTATAGGGTTGCTTTTGATCTAGATCATGATCATACTTGTTTGTTGTTGAGATTTAATCACTTGGTTATATTTAGAATTTGTGATATTCTCGTAATGATGTAAAACACTAATTTTTTTTATCTGGAGAAAAACTTGGATTTCATTGCTAGTTGTTGTAAGGCTAGGCGTCAAATGGCTAGTAGCCGGCTCATATTTTTATGAGTAGACTAGGGTTTAATGAGATGGAGCGAAACACACTCATTCAGAAATTATTGAAAAAAAAGAAAAAAGAGAAAAAATAAGAAAAAAAAAGAAAAAAAAGTATGTGTTTATGCATAATTGATCAAGAGTAAGCTCTTTAATACTCGAGTTATTAAGTTCTAGGGGACTTTGTGCCTAGTGACCTAAGGCTTTTATAGTCTGGGATCCGCTAACCTAACGCTCACTACATGGGTATTATTGCATAAGTCTTTTGGGACCTCATTCATTGCACGGTCAAATAAGCATCTTTGCTATGTGTTCTATAATAGTGTGAATCCATGTATAACTCTAGTAGAAAGGAGGTGTTGTGAGTTATAATGTGTTTATTGTCTATTCTGTTTATAAACTTTTGATTGTTTCGATGATAGTTAAGTTATGGTTATTGATCTAGTATCGAGAGTATATCTGTTAAGCATTCACACACGCACGTTTCTGGTTTGTGAGTTGGTTTATGGGATTTATTCGAACTCTATTTTAAGTCATTGCATTCTTAGAGGCATTGGCTTATTCATTTGGTTATGGTTATCCTGAGGGGATCGATTGCATTATCATTTACTTGCATTCACGTAGTTGCATTCATGCATTAGGTTTGTTTTGTAGTTTTGAGTCTGTTTATGCTTGAGGACAAGCATCGATTCAAGTTTGGAGGTATGATAAGTGGATTTTATATCCACTTGGAACGCTTTATTACAAACTTAAATTGGTGTTTTGGACTCAAGTTGTTGGTATTTTGATGTGTTTTTGTGTTATTGCATTTCAGGTATCAGTTAGATGAAGAAAAGAGCTTTTAAAGGAAATATGATAAAAAGTGATCATATTTGGAATCCAAGGTCATTGTCAAGTTGTATAGAATCTCGTTAGCTTCGCGTGGGCAGTTGAATCGCCTAATTCCGACGAGTAGAACTCAAGTTATGGCCAAAACAAGATTCATCAGAATTTTTTCCAGAAGCTAGTTGAGCGCCCGCCCAGGAGAGCTGAGCGGCCGCCCAAGGCGCGGCTGGTCGCTAATTTCGCTGAAAAAGCCTTTTTTTAGTGGAATTTGACGATTTTAAGGGTCCAGGTCCACTAGGGGCGTATGTATACTTAAAAAAAGGTTTTCATCATCCGGGAAGATTGGGATACCAAGGAGAAGACCTAGAAGCACAGAACAACTCCGAAAAAGAAGATCTTGTTTTCAACTTGTGATTCTTTGAATTAGTTGTAACTTTGGATGCTCGTTTTCGTTCTTGTTGAACCTAGATCTCGTTTATTCATACTTTAATTATTATTCAGTTTATTAAGACCTTGTTTTATACCATGCTTTCATTGGAACCCATGCTGACGATGAGTTCGATTATGGGCTAATTATTGTCATGGAATTCTAGCGGATTTACTTATGGATTTCAATAATTAATTTGTTTCGATATCTTGGTGTGTGGTGATTGATTGATATCCTAGTATTGGTTGTGCTTATCCGTCTTATGTGCGTAGCTAACATATAAGATAGCGTGTTAATCTCTATTGAAGCGACAGTGAATATAGAGGTTTAGAACTTGACATGCTAGCATAGGTTCATGTATTGTATGCATGATTCGTTGGTAACTTTAACCGTTTTACTTGCCCTATGTAATCAAGATAGATAATTTGTGCTTAAACCGTTATGTTATCAAATTCTATAGACATATAGGGTCTCAATATAATTGGTGTCTATTCAGTTTCTATCTCTTTTGTGGATGTCTGGTAGAATGGTACCCGTGCAACGAAAGTTGGCGTTTATCAGTTTCATGTTATCTGATTAGTGTCATCACCATCACATGCTAAGGTTAAAAACGAAAAGGCTATTGAATGAAGTAGTAATGAAGTTAGGATCCCAATTCTCTTAGTTAATGTTATTTAGTATAATCTCTTAGTTTAATAAAAACCCAATTTATTATTTGTCTTAGCATTGAGCGATAACCATACATTGTTGTATAGGTGCATAAATTGAACTTAACCTAAACCAGTCTCTGTGGGAACGAATCTGATTTATATCTTATACTACTTGCGAACGCGTATACTTACGTGAATATTAGCGTGTGCTTTTGCCCTAACACCCCCTTCCTTAGCTACTTCCTCATCTTCTGAATCTGACTCAACTGTGTCCCCGTGAGCTCTTTGCTTTTTCATTTTCTTCAAGGGTGGAGACACTGTAGGAGCTTTATCATTAGGATTTAGCTTTCTAAGCCTTTTGAGAGGCCTAGAACTCCCAGTTACAGTATCTTTCTGAGAAGAGACCTTCTCAGCTTCTACAACAACAGGTTCTGATATGGGAACATGTTCCTCAGTATCTGATTCATCTCTCACAATAATTCTCCTTTTCTTCTGTTGAGACTGTGGCACAGTCTTTGTCCTCTTTGGTTTGGAAGATGAAGGCTTCACTGTAGGTGCTGGAGGTTTGAGGTTGAGTTGACTGTGTTGGTTTGAAAAATGTCCTGATGGAGGGTTGAGATGGTTGAGGTTGAGAAGTTTGAGATATTGGTGTAGTTGTGGTAGTTGTGGTAGGTATGATGGAGTTTGGGTTGGTTGTGGTGAGTTGGTGGGTTGGACATCAGGATAGACAGATGTGTATGTATGTGGATCAGCATTTACCAAGACTTGTTTTACAGATTGAGGTATCTGTAAGGGTCTAACCACTTGTTTCTTATTTTCAGAATTTAACAAATCATTAAAAGCCCTTTTTGCAAGCTTAAAGGGTGGAATTAAATCAGTGGTAGGTTAGGGTTCATCAGCACAACAAAAAGTATATATAAGCTGACAGAATCTAGCAAAGTATACTACATTCCTATCCTATGTCATCCTATCCCCTATGAAACCTAGCACAGCACTTGCAAAATCAAAGTGAGTTTGATGGATAAGAGCATACCCGATTTGCTGATTCATGATGGGAATAGCATCAAAGTTTGAGTATTTATTTGCAAATGCCTTAGTGATACAATCAAAGAAAAAGCTCCATTCCTTTCTGATATTTGCTCTTTAAAGTTGACCCAAATTTCCCAAACTTTTCTCATAGCCCAGACTGGCCATAGACTGCTGTAGAACAGGGTCCTCCACTGTTGAGAATGTACAGCCTTCTGGTAAGTGGAGAGCTTTACGAACTGCTCCAGGAGTAACTACATGCTCAACATCATTTACTTCAAATACGATGCTTGGAGTACCAGTAGCACCACCATCATCAAAAAGTCCAGTCCGCCAAAATGTCAGTACTTGTTCGCTTGAAATAGTTTGAGGTTGGGTCAAAGCATACCCAATCTCACTATTTGCTAAGAAATCTTGCACAAAGTGCAAATCTGATGGAGCTTCAGCCTTGTTCAAGATTGCAGCATAGTTATTTGGTACAAACTTGGCTCCATCAACAGTTAAATCCTTGGGCGCCATCAGAAATAAGTGAGAATCTTGTTTGCCTGAAAGGTGTTTGATGAAATGTCTGTATAGTGAACTGTCAGAAAATATGAGAGAATAAGAAAAGAGAGAGAGTGAATAGAATAAAAATATGAATAAAAGATTTGAAAATATTTTATCTCATTTACTTAGACAACCCACGTTACAGCAGTTAATAAGAAGTGGGACAGACCTTTACACCTGTCAAGAATGTAGCAGTTAAGGCAAAAGTTAATGGGCACAGTAAATAAGCAATTATTACTTTGCACGTTCAGTTTTTTTTAACAAATGATCATTACTGCTTTATCTCACATAAACCAATATTCTGAAAAAAAATATGACCGTTGAAATAATGACCAAAAATAAACCAAGTAAATAAATACTGCCACGTCAGCATCAGAACTTGATTATTATCAGAATTTAAAAGTCATCAGAATATGGCTTCTTAACTCGAAAAGTGAATGTTTAATCTTGTAATTCTTCACAAAAATACTGATATGGGTACATCAGAACTTAATCATCAGAACTTCCATCAGAACTTGTCCTCAGAATTTATGCAATAGACACTTAGACTGTTCATCTAAAATAACATTTATCATCACAGTAATTTTCATCATTCATATGGAGTGTAAGTGTGTGCATTAAGCTAAATATCAAACAAAGAGTAAAGTCTGATTCACTTTAGTACATCTTAGAAATAAGGCATAACTAAGAACTTTATTCAAAATCTGTCATTATTCTGAAGTCTACTATAGAATGAGTTCATGCATGAGTCCACCTCAACTGTTTTGTGCTCATTTTATACATCTTTTGAAATTCCATTTTACAGTGGCTTCTCAGTGTAAGTGAGCCACGAGTGCTTATCAGAATTTATGCTGTTATCAGAGTATTTCTCCAGTAATCAGAGAATGTGAAAAGTCATCAAGAAATTTTTTTTATGCTTTTCTAATGCATATTACTTAATACCAACAATGCACTTGGGTCTTCCCTTCCATATTTTTACTCTAGATCTCAAATGAGTACCTGATTTTTATTTCTTTTCTTTTTCTTTTTCTTTTGATAAGTGAGGCTTATCAGCACTTAGTACATCCACCAGATTTACTAACATCAGAACTTAACAGATAAGAAGCACTATTCTAGTTTTTGACTTAGTAATAAGATACACAAAGTAAACTTCAACTAAGCTCAGTATCAGAATTTGCTTGTGTAAAAAGATTTCCATATAAACAATTACTTCAAACATGGGATCATCAGTATGTGAAAGACTACTAGGTCAGCATCTAGCACAGTTATCCTCATTAGATTGAATAGTCACAGAAACATTTATATCACTATCAGAGTTTAGAAATTCACATCAGACAACAATCAGAACTTAAGCAAATTTCAATTTAAGCACAAAGAGAGTAATATCTGTTAACACTGATCATAAAGTCTGATGTATAAGAACATAAACTAGCCAGATTTAGAGAAAGAACCTGAAACCATTCCAAGTTCATTTACCAATCTTGTAAAAGTAGCTTCACACAGTGGTTTTGTGAAGATATCTGCTAGTTGTTGATCTATTGGAACAAAATACAATTCCACTGTACCTTTCATCACATGCTCCCTTATGAAGTGGTACCTAATGCTGATGTGCTTTGTCATTGAGTGTTGAACTAGATTACCTGTCATAGAAATAGCACTTTGATTATTACAGTAAATAGGGATTTTAGAATATGTTAACCCATAATCCAGTAACTGATTCTTCATCCAAAGAATCTGTGCACAACAGCTTCCTACAGCAATGTATTCTGCTTCTGCAGTTGATGTGGAAATTGACTTTTGTTTCTTGCTAAACCAAGAAACCAATCTGCCTCCAAGAAATTGGCAGCTTCCACTTGTACTTTTCCTGTCAATTTGGCATCCTGCAAAATCTGCATATGAGTAACCTATTAGCTTAAAGTCCGATTCTCTAGGATACCACAATCCCAGATCAGTTGTACCCTTAAGGTACTTGAAAATTCTTTTCACAACTGTTAAGTGAGGTTCTCTTGGATCTGCTTGAAATCTTGCACAAAGACAGGTAGCATACATGATATCAGGTCTACTTGCAGTTAGATAGAGTAATGAGCCAATCATACCTCTGTAATCAGTGATATCTACTGATATACCAGTATCCTTATCTAATTTTGTTGCAGTGGCCATAGGAGTGGATGCACTTGAACAATCTTGCATTCCAAACTTCTTCAACAAATTTCTGGTGTACTTAGATTGACAAATAAAAGTTCCTTCTTCATTTGGCTTGACTTGAAGGCCCAGAAAATAGCTAAGTTCTCCCATCATACTCATTTTATATCTTGACTGCATCAGTTTGGCAAACCTTTTGCAAAGTTTGTCATTTGTAGAACCAAAAATGATATCATCAACATATATCTGCACCAAAAGTAAGTCCTTTCCATGGTTGAGATAGAATAAGGTTTTGTCAATTGTCTCTCTGTTAAATCCACTTTCCAGAAGAAACTGAGCTAATATCTCATACCATGCTCTTGGAGCTTACTTAAGGCTATAAAGTACTTTATCAAGCCTGTAGACATGATTGGGAAATTTGAGATCTACAAAGTCTGGAGGTTGTTCAACATATACTTCCTCTTCCAATTCTCCATTAAGAAAAGCACTTTTCACATCCATTTAAAAGACTTTAAACTTCTTGTGAGCAGCATAAGCCAAAAATATCCTTATGGCCTCCAATCTAGCAACTGGTGCAAATGTTTCATCATAATCAATTCCCTCATGTTGAGAGTATCCTTTTGCAACCAGCCTTGCTTTATTTCTTATAATTATGCCATCACTATCAGTTTTGTTTCTGAACACCCACTTTATACCAACAATAGATCTGTTCTTTGGTCTTGGCACTAGGGTCTAGACTTTATTTCTTTCAAATTCATTTAACTCTTCCTGCATTGCTTGCACCCAATCAGCATCTTGAAGAGCTTCTTCCACTTTCTTTGGTTCAGTCTGAGAAAGAAAAAAATGATAGAGACATTCATTTGATGTAGCAGTTCTAGTTCTGACACCTGCATCAGGATTTCCAATTATTATGCCAGGTGTATGTGCTTTAGTCCACTTCCTTGCAAATGGAAGGTTATCTCTAGAACTGGATACTCCCCCATGATCCATGCTGTCTCCATCAACATTTTCTGATGCTCCCCCTGAAATTATGCTCTCTGAGATCCTTCAGAATTTGAGTTTCCAGAAATATCAGAATATGAGTTTCCAGAATTATCAGAACTTGGCCCATCAGAACTTGATGAATCAGAACTTGAAGAGCCTGTTGTAGATTCTGATGCTTCTTAAGATGTGGTTGGATCTTCAATATGCTCCCCCTGCACAGGTGCATCTTGCTTTGGCGTAGTCACCACAGTTTCAATAACATCAGAGTTTAATCCATCAGAGTTTGCAGTATCAGGATTTAGACTGTCAGGATTTACAGAATCAGAATTTAAAACTTCATTTTCAAATCTCAGCTGATCATGATCATTGAAATCTTCAAGTCCAGTAATCTTCTTATCATCAAAAGAGACATTGATAGATTCCATGACAACCCTTGTTCTTAAATTGTAGACTCTGAAGGCTTTTGTGGAAAGTGGATATCCAACAAAAATTCCTTCATCAGCTTTTAGATCAAATTTGGATAGTTGTTCAGGATGAGTCTTAAGAACAAAACACTTGCATCCAAATACATGAAAATACTTCATATTTGGCTTCTTTTTCTTCACCATTTCATATGGTGTCTTTCCATGCTTGTTTATAAGTGTTGCATTCTGAGTAAAATAAGCAGTCTGCACAGCTTCAACCCAAAAATAGGTTGGTAACTTTTCTTCATCAAACATAGTTCGTGCAGCTTCAATAAGAGTTCTATTCTTTCTTTCAACAACTCTATTTTGTTGTGGAGTTCCAGGAGCAGAGAATTCCTGCTTTATTCCATGGTCTTTGCAGAACTCTTCCATAATCAAATTCTTGTACTTAGTGCCATTATCACTTCTTATGATTTTCACAGAGTCTTTGACCAATTTATCCAGTTGTTTAACATGATCAATCAAGATAGATGCAGTTTCACTTTTTGTGTGCAAGAAATACACCCATGTGTATCTGGTAAACTCATCTACTATGAGCATAGCATATTTCTTCTTTGTAATAGACATGGCATTCACTGGACCAAATAGATCAACGTGTAGTTGGTGATAAGGCTCAAGAATTGATGATTCAGTCTTGCTCTTGAATGAAGATTTTCTTTGTTTTGCCTTCTGACATGAATCACAAAGGCCATCAGGGGCAAATACTGATTTTGGCAGTCCTCTCACAAGATCTTTCTTGACTAGTTCATTTATATTGTTGAAATTTAAATGAGAAAGTTTCTTGTGCCAATTCCAGCTTTCTTCAATTGATGCTCTACTTAACAGACAGATTACAGAACCATCAGAACTTGTTGAAAGCTTGGCTTCATAAATGTTACCATACCTGTATCCTTTCAGAACAACGTTTCCTGTAGATTTGCTTACAACTTCACAGTGTTCTTCAAAGAAATCTACATGATAACCTCTGTCACAGATTTGACTAACACTCAGCAAATTATGTTTAAGTCCTGAGATAAGAGCTACTTTTTCAATGATGACATTCCCAAAATTGATATTGCCATATCCCACAGTTTTTCCAATGTTGTCATCTCCATAAGAAACACCTGGGTCAGCTTTCTCCATAAAGTCTGATAGCAGGGCTTTATTTCCAGTCATATGTCCAGAACATCCACTGTCAAGAACTAGGATGTTTTTCCAGTTGCCCTGCAATCACAAAGACCACTAATGATTAGTTTTAAGGACCCAAACTTGCTTGGATCCTTTGGCCTTATTAAGTTTGTTAACATTTGCATCGGATTTAGCATCAGAGTTTATGTTAACAGTTTTTTTATCAGAATTTACAATATTAGACTTTGTATCATAACTTACACTAGAAGGAAAAATGTTAACTTTCTTTAAAGAAGGTTTTATTTGATAATAATCATAGTACAAACTATGATATTCCTTCCAAGTATAAATGGAATTCCATAAACTACCACAATGAAAACAAGGATTTTGTGGCTTATATCTAACAGACTGACTCTTAACTCCTGACTTCGAAGGTAAGGAGTTTATGTTCTTATTCTTCATGTAAAAAGAAGCCAGATGGTTAGAATTTCCACAGTTATAACATTTTTTTCAAGGAGCATTAGGAACAGGCTTATAATCATTGCTTTTATTCACACCTTCCTTTCCATTCCTGTTTTTCCTAGGTGGCTTTACCTTGTTTACATTCTTAACATCTTTCAGCTTATGCTTAAGCTGCTTCTTTGTCATTAAGCCTATGTTAACTTCAGTGGGCTTATCCTATTTTGGTTTTTCAGAAGTTAATTTCTCTTTAACTTCTGATTTATCAATATCAGACTTTACAGCTACAAACTTAACATGATTTACATTTGGCTTTTGTTTAATAACTATAGGCTCAATTTCCACAGTTCCTTTATCATTCTTATCATCTCCATAACCTAAACCCTCTTTCCAGTTTCCAGTACTTAACAAATTCTGAGTTGTTTTGCCAGAGTTAGTCCAAGTCCTGATAATCTCTCTTTCCTTTTCTTACTCAGTTTTTAGAGATTCATTCATTTTAAGTACTTCATCCCTAACATAAAAGGCATCATCTCTATCTTTCTGAGTATGATGGAACATGACTAACTCTTTTTCTAAATAATCATTCCTCTTTTTATAAGCAAGATTTTCAGAAGTTAATTTTTCATATGTTAAAGTTTGATCTATATAACTAATGAACATGGTTTTAAGATATCTTCTCAACTCAGTAATATCATCAGTATGAAAGGCATAAGTAGTTTGAGGTACCTTTAACTCAGCAGCATCAGAACTGCTATCAGCATTTGCCATTAAGGCATAGTTCACCTCACTTTCAGAATCTGAAATGTCTGTCCAGCTTTTCTTCTTTGTGACAAGTGCCTTGCCTTTGTCACTCTTCACTTTCTTGCAATCAGGAGATATATGGCCTTTCGCACCACAGTTGTAGCATTTGACATTTGAGTAATCTCCTCTGTCAGACTTTCCTCCTTTGCCTTCAGATTTTCTGAAACCCTTCTTATCAGAACTTGCACACAGCTTCATCATCTCTTCATCAGGATCCATCTCAAGTAAGCTTTTAGTTTCTGAGTCATCATCTCTATCAGAACTTGATGACTCAGTATCAGACTTTGTGATGAGAGCTTTTCCTTTGCCTTTTCTTGAGGCAGCTACTTTGGGGACATCCTCCTCAGCCTTAAGAGCAACTGTCCTTGACTTCCTTCCTTTCCTCTTGCTTCTTTGTTCCATCTCAAGTTCATGAGTCTTAAGCATCCCATAAATTTCATCAAGAGTTGTTTCATCAAGAACATAGTTGTCTCTTATAGTGGTGGCCTTCAAATCCTAACTTTCAGGAAGAGCTAACAGGAATTTAAGATTTGAATCTTCAAGTTCGTATTCCTTTTCCATCAGTGACAGATCATTCAAGAGTTTGACAAATCTGTCATATAATCCAGTTAATGACTCATCAGGTTTTGAGTCAAAGTGTTCATACTATTGAGTGAGTATAGTCCTCCTGTTTTTCTTAATTGAATCAGTTCCCTGACATCTTGTTTCCAAGGCATCCCATATCTCCTTTGCAGTCTTGTAGTTGATTACCCTGTTTGACATGACATTATCAATGGCACTATGCAGCAAATGTCGTACCTTTGCATCCTTAGCAATAGATGAGATATCTTCAGCTATATATTCATTTTTCTCCTTTGGTATTGTCTGTGCTGGCTGATCTGCAACTACAACAAAGAGCTTGGTTGGATTATGTGGTCCTTCATTGATTCTGTTAAGGTATTCTGGATATGTAGCTTCCAGAAACATAGACATCCTCGCCTTCTATATGAGATATTCAGATGGTTTCAGTATGGGAACCCTAATAGTCTCATATCGATTATGGATTTGAGTCTTTAAAGGTTCTTCAGTTTTGGTGGGCTTGGTTGGAGTTTGTACTTCTTCAGACATGATTTTTTTTGGATATTTACTGTGTGTATGTTAACAGATAGCTCTGATAGCACTTGTTAGGTCACACACACTGTAGAAGGAGGTTGAATACAGTGTTTACTACAATCAAATCGAATATAAGAACTCAAGTAACAGAAAACAGATTTTATTCAACACAATAAACTCTGTTACAAAGAACTGTCATCTCTCAATGATAAACAAATTATCACGAGAGCTACTAGGGTTACAAAAAATAATAATCTCGATTAAGATAACACATATAGTGTAAACCCTATGTCTGTGTTTATATACTACACAGTTACAAGATAATCTTCTAATTGATATTGAATATAATTCTGCTTCCTAAAATATATCAATCAGTTATCTTTTCTTCCAAGTATTCTATTCTTCATAGAATTCCTTCTTCATGCATATCTCTTCTTGCATTTGTCTTGATCTTCTTTTTTTTCAATCAGCCGCCTTTCTTATCTGAAAGTCTCCTTAAGTCCTGATATTATCTCTTGATAAATATCTTCTGATAACTTAAGTTCTGATAACTTAACTTAATCCTAACTTCAGTATAAGTACTGATTTCCAGTTAAGTACTGATTTCTCCTGTTAAGTAAGATCTGAAAAATAAACACAAATCATCATTAGACATGACATCACAAATATATCTAACATATTATTATTCTAAAAATTACGGGATATTACGTCTGAGATTTAAAGTTGAGATATTTTCTATTGTCTTTCCATTTTTTAAATTGAACCGAACATATGTGATTGTGACACTTAAATGTTATTTTCTTGTAGCGAGATTCAAAATTGGTTAAACTTCGTAACAAGCCTGTAGAGTGGTATGATGATTGGCAGAAAATCTTTGGTAAGGACAGAGCTACTAGTGAACCTGCAGAGGCCCTTGTGGATATTATTGAAAATATGGATAAAGAGCAATGTGAAACTGATGAACTTTCATGCTCTACCGGTGATTCACATGCAAATAAAGGAAATAGGAAAAAAGCAAAGTTACAAAATGCTTTATTGACATCAATGGAAAAAATGAAAGAGAATGCTGAGAGCCTATTAAAAACAACTATAGAACAATTTGGAGTCAAGAGTCAAATAATTGGATATGAGCATGACTTGGGCAAGTCACGACGAGAGGTGTATGGAATAATTAGCAAGATTAGCAATTTGGACAACAAACAAAAGTTGTTTGTAGCATTAAAAATAGTTGATAAGCCAGCTAATGTTGATCTATTTTTAAGCCTCCCTCAAGAAATGCAAACTAAATTCGTACATTTAAAGTTATCATGTAATGTGTGAGACTGATTCCGGAATGCACATTTTTGTTTTTCTCAACATAGTGTTGAAACTCTGGACATCACGACATCTTTGAATAAGTCATTTTAAGGAAGTTTGTAACCTTTTATTATTTCTACATTTTTGAACTATGTTTCTTTAATTTATAGTTAATGATCATGCAATATTTCTAGTTTATTTAAATGTATGCAAATTTTATATAATTTTCTACAAAAAAATATGTCTATTTATACTTTTATATGAACCCAATTGATTATGATCTGAATATAATTGAAATGAATGTAATTTAACAATTACTTTTTTAATTATAATTATTCTTATCTATTGGAGTTGTCTCACATCTTTTGTAGGATGGGCAGTTTGCTAGTATATAAGCAGCCAGTTAACTCCATAAGTATGAAACCTTTTAGGATGTGCCCAAAAACAAACCCGTGCGGGCAAGCCCATCTGTCTCTTCCTACGTCACTTCTGGAACTCATCTAAGATTGTTATGGAGGGTTTATAACCTGAAGTTTTGATACCACTTGTTGGGTTTTGCTAAGCAGACATAACTCCACATAAGTATGATATTGTTCGTTTTGGGCTGAGACCGCACAGATTTATTTTTGGGTCACTCCCAAAAGGGCTCATACTAGTGGGGTTATCTTGTTTCTTATATTCTAGCAATCTGCCCCTCCCACAACTAATGTGGGGAAACTCACATCAGCTCTTCTGATGTGGCTTATCAACTATTTATCTTGACGATAATAAAATATATTATTAATCTGGGCTAAAAATTAAACTAAATAATAATTAGGTTGATTTAGTTTGGTCGTTAAATAATCTTGTGTTAAAATAAAATTATATGATTCTTAAAACAATATAAATACATATTTTTGCAAAAAAATCGTATTTTTCTAAAAAAATATTTTATCTTACTTGTGCCCAAAAAAGATAACAGACCATTGAGATACTGATTTACGATTAAAGATAATATATTTTTGTTAAAAGGTATTTAATTAGAAAAGATTTTACCATGTATTAATTAGAATGAAAGACCGAAAGTCAAAAACTTTATTTTTCAGTTTTAAAATTTTAATATAGATAATATAGATGAGTTAAAGACCTTTTTGATAAAATTTAAATTTATTCACAAATTAATACATGAATGTTAAAGTAAAATTTCAAAAGATAAAAAATAAACAATGAAAAATACTACTGACAAGCAAGAATGGGGTTAAGTTGAACAGAATGTTAGAGCTTCTCAACTTTCCCATTTGTGTATAAAAGCGACAAGAAAGTTCTGTAAAAAGAAATAGCCAAACAGTACACGATAAATGAAATGACGTTTGGAGTAGGAATAAGTCAAATTTATGGTACCCCAAACAGCCACAGTGTTCAAGTTGATTAACAAGAAAATTATGCAAGTTTTTGTGTGTTTTGTGGGTGATAAGTGTGATAACCACGGCTGCCTTGTGATGGATTTAAGAGGGTCTATAATTTCTTAAAACAACCTGCGACATCTTCCACTGAATCCCTTGAAAAAAAACACTAGTTCACTTCCTAAAGGTGAAGTAAAGGACACCAGTCTTTGGACGGACAGTCCTGGTACAATAAAGTCATCGGAGATAAGTTCTTAAATTCCATGCAAGGAGTGTCCAAATTATCCCTGATTTATCTTCTGTCCTTCCCGTGTTTGGGTCTCTTTATTTAGTCCACTGATTTTGATGGAGGAGAGTTGAAACTGAGTTGTGTAAACTTCCTACAGAGGGAAGGGCTACTTTTCCTCAACCACATCCAAGCTATTTACAAGTTTTGAATATTTCTTATGTTAGAATCGGGGAAGTACAGTATGGTTTTCATTTTGTTTCGCTTAGATATTTATACTATTGAGACAACATCACAAAATTAGGAAATTTTGGACAATTTGACCATCCGTCTTCCAGCTGCTGGAATCATGAATTACCAATTCAAGAAAATGCCACCGGTACAGGTAGTGTGTATATGGTGCACGCTTTCAGCAGTGCCGTACCTATTGCACACCACACCCTTGCCAAACAGCACCACTGCATCACTCCAACAATTTATTAATCTTTCTACAACTTTTTGTACATCATATAATACCTTACTACATTCTTGAACATTACCTAGAAATAATAAAGCATCATCCTGTGGTTCATTTTTACCATATGTCTAAGCATTCTTTGGCTACTCAATGTTAGTATAGGTGACAATGCAAGGCACACAACTCATCAAAGAGACGAAAATTCAGGTTAGGCGAAAAAATTCAAAAAATAAAGATATAAACATGTACACACACATACAAAAGATATATCAGTTGAATGAAGTACAACTTGTATAATTTTAACAACACTTGAAAATTTATGAAATACTTATACCTTCAACTGGAGGTGCAGGTCAAAGTAGTTGATTAATATTGTCAAACTAATTTGATTTATTGAAAGAAAAAAGTAATACTACATGAAAAGAATCGAGAAACTGTCCTCTATTATTAAGGAAATATCAGTTATACAACTATATTACCTGGTACCTACATATAGAATATTATTGAACACAAGTACATAACTATAGTATATAATGTATATTATAACATCATACTGTATATTTGTAAAAAGGGATACAAACGAATCGCAAACATATGGCTCCGTGTGTGTGCGTGAGTATATGTATATAAAGTGTATCTATATACAAAATGAACATACAGAATGAAAAGTATAAGAATAAGAGATGAAGGGATGAAGCAGAACACAACTGATGGATAAACATATCCGGACTCAAAAAGAAATTGGAAGAACTCAGCTGACTTGGTGATACATAGAAGGCAAGACCACCAGAATTCAGACACAATGTGAGGACAAACTTGATGTGATTTAGGGTGTTTTCAGGTACTATCAACTTGATCTATTCGTCGGCTAAAGCTTTGACTACATACAATACAACTGAGATTGGGCCTGGATTAAAAATGGTGCCCCCTGGTATCTCATGGGTCAAGGCGCACAATTCATTGAAGTGTATGCACCTTGGTCGGAACGCTGGTCAAATTGCATTTCCCCTATGCATTTAAAACCAATAATTACTGCTAAATTTCCCAAGTTTCTTCTTTGGCATCCGCAACATTTTATAATTCACTAAATCCCTATCCTTTAACTTAGCTCAGTTCCAATAATGAATTAGAGGGTCCGACCGTCCTATCTATATACTCCACAATATCTTCCACAAACTATGAATTTTCATGTAGAGGTACCAGCACAACTCATATGCTCTTTGACAATTTGGCGGGGTCAAGTCTTCTTTCTCGGTGGACATTCCTGCATTTTTGGTTCTGTCGCGCAGCCAATACTGTCCCATTCATACAAACATAGTTGCAATAGTGTGGTATATCTAGAGAGAAGAAATCATACTTCCATTTCTACAAGTCACGTACAAGTCCCCACCCAGATAGATAAGAAAAGCAGCACCGGTGTTGGAAGACCTTCTCAAATTCCGGAAACTTGTTATCTAGATTGAATCTTCTATTAATTTTATCCAAGAACTACCTTCTAAAGAAACTAAAAGAATCTATCAACGTGGTTAACTAGAGAGAGTAATAAAACCACAATCACAAAACATAACAGCACATAAACCATTAAAGCATGAAACAAACAAGTACAACACCAACAATACTAAATCTTACCATAAATATTACAAGACAATGAAAACTTATAGCAAAAGTTCAAAAAAAACATTAAAAAACTCAAATTAGGAGGTCGCTACCACACTAAAAAGATGTCCATAATCCCGATTACACTAGATCAGAAACCTTAAATCTTGCAATTACCTCATTCCACGACTTTAATGTTGAATCACATTCATCACAGCTTCAGCTTGGTTAGATCTCAGCATTACCTTCTTGGCATAAGCTTGATGCTCCATCACAGTGAAATCCTTCCATCCCTGCTCTAATTCTATTGCCTTCTCTTTAGTGAGCCTGCTAACTACCTTCTTCACGTATTCCTTTGGACTCATTGGCCCAGTAAAATTCTTAACTGCCTCTGCTTCAAGCGAAGCACACAATAACGGATACATTAACCAACAGTTATCCTTCTCTACCTCACTTGTACCCAAAACTTCCTCTTCAAAGTCACTCTCCCTGCCAACCGAACTCAACGGCGTTTTACCACCAACATTATCATCCTTTTTCCTGCTACTTCTCTTCACCTTACTATCACCAGTAACTTCACTCCCCAAACCCTCACTTGGCCAAATCTTCTTGGAAAGCTCAAAAGACTTATACTCATGAGGCCTCGAAATAACAGGATCCTCACCATTCTTTCCTTTCTTCAAATAATTGACGTACTTCTTCTTCAACCTCCTAATCTTATCCGCAATCTGACTCTTGGTAACACTACAAGACAGCAAATCCTGAACGGATTCATGAAATTTCACTATATTCAAACTCGGATCAGCCCCTTTATTTTTTTCCTTGTAATTAATCATCCCTTCCAACAACACAATCTCATCTTTCTCCGTAAACAACCTCGCAAATATATTCCCCTTCTTATCCTCAATCTCCCCACCCTCTACTTCCCCATTACTCACTTTACTCTTCTTCGAACCCTTATCGACTTTCTCAACACTCTTTGAACCCTTACCCTTATCGACTTTCTCAACACTTTTCAAACCCTTATCGACTTTCTCAACACTCTTCGAACCCTTATCGACTTTCTCAACACCCTTAATCTTCTTACTCTTGATGGCCTTATCAATTGGGTCTATCTCAGCTGGACGCTTGCCATTGGCTTTCGATACGGGTTTCTTGGGGTGAGGTGAAAGGGGCTTCTGGGTTTTGTCAGATTCAGAATCTGATTCAGAGTCAGCGTCAGAGTCAGATGAATCTTGAGATTCATGGTTGGGTATGAGTTGTTGGGGTTTTGATTGGGTGAGTTGCCGGGGTTTGGATAAATCAGAGTCACCACTGCTGGAAGAGTGTTCAGTTTCGGAGTCAGAAGAGTTAGTCGAAGAAGGGGAATTGGGGAGTTTTTTCTTTGGTGCCATTTGAGATTGTGAGAAAGGGAGGGGCTGCTTTAGTTAGGGTTGTTCCAATTCTCCTTCAATTGGGGTGTTTGGCTATGCAAGACCCTCAATTTGTAGTGCTCAAAATTACGCTTTTCTTTACAAAATCTGTTTTTTAATTTTTATTTTTCAAAAATATAATTTACAATTTTTTTTATTCTTTTATCGCAGGAACCCGCAAACGTTAGGCTCGTTACCCTTAAGATGTTGTAAACTTACAACCTAAAATCAATAGTATACTAAAATATAAAGTTCGGTACTTCGTTTAGAAATTATGTATTTGATAAAGTTATTACGTTAAATTAATTATTTAATAATTAATATCGTAAATAGAAAATTGTGCATATTACGTTACACGTTAACTTAACTGTATTTTACATGACAATCCCATAATTTTGTTGTATACTTTTTATTATGTAATATATAATAATCTATTATTATATAAAAAATATTCTAGAGTAACCTGGTTTAAAATATGAATCTAATGTTTTATTTTAAATTAATACTTATAATAATTAATATTACATGTAATTTTAATTAAATAATATTTATATAAAATTAAATGAAATTACTAAATTTTAATACCTCTTTTTTGTTTGAAACTCGTCATTTATGAAAGTATTTAGGGATCGTTTGAATCATAGATTTAACTCGATTAATGTCAATGATAATGAGATTTCATTATTGGGCCTGAACTAATATGGGCTATCATTTGCCTCCCATTCACTTATGCGGATTTCCCGGATGGGGAGTAAATTTGTTGTCCTTAAACTACTTAGAAGAAAAAATGGGCTTTTGGCTGTCTAAATTTAAGTTGGATCTGGGGTTTGTTCTTGGTTTATGTTTTTGAGGATAATCATATGTATAGTGTATAGATCTTGTTTTTTATCTTTGATTTGCATAATACATGTTTCTGAATTCCTCTTGTTCTTGTTTTTGTTTTTGTGTTTGGGTTCGGGTGTGGCATTGACTCCAAGGTACGTATTTATATGTATACTATATGCAAGGTACGAGATTTAAACAAACATTAAACCTTAAGAAGCGTAACCCGGACAAACCTGAATTTATAGGTGAAATAGAACCTATCTCTTCCTCTTCCTCTAGCGAGTTTATAGAAATGCCTCCACGCGCAGAGAAACATGTTCAGGTATTAGTCGAGACCTTAATTCTGGGACCTGCGGGTACTCTGTCCAACGATGATGGTTCTTGGGAGGACGTAGATCACTACTTCGTATAGTATAGGAGAGATCCTAAGCCCCTGGGTTTTTATTATCAAGATTTATCCGGAGTATACGAGGCCCGAAGGGACTGGACGGGAGAGAGCTTTATGATGAGGCAGTTATGGATATGCAGTCTTTTAACGCCCCGGGGACTAGACATGAGTGTGGCCCCGTGCACAAGGAAATTGGATAGAAGTATACTGACGTCGAGGTCGATAGTGCGCTCCGGCACGCGTTTAATCTTGGGGAGGAGTACGAGTGGAGGTGGCCAGAGGACCATGAGAGAGTCTATCACAGACTGACTGGGGGTTACGTTGGGATACCACTAAAGCATATCTGGGGTATGCGTCTAGGCTTGCGCCAATTTACCAAATTCCTCTACCGGGATGTAAATGGGATTCCCTTCACTCAGTTAGCCCCGAACTCTGTGAAGTGGATTAGTTGGTTCTTGGCTTGCTGTCATGCCAAAGATTATTTTCCCGCCTTCAGACTTTTCAACCATCTTTTTAGGATCAAGAAATCTACAAGTAGACCGATATATGAGGTTCTTTTCCGGATAGAGGATTGTGGGTATTCATCTTACCAGATGGTGTTCCCGGTGAACATGCTGAATTCCCTAAAGGGTTGGCACCGGGAATTCATTTTTGTACGGGGTGGGGATTTGGAGTTTATGCCACTCCATAAATTTAATTTGAAAATAAATAGGTTTCCGGTCCAGAGGCTCGGACATGGCGCTCTCACGATGGTCTATGCCTTATGTGGGACACTAGGAGGGTAGTGGACCCGGGACAATTTCAACAATAATGTAGACATGCATGCAGTCGGCTGTAAGTCCCTATTTCGTATCAAATTTCTGTTTGTTTTGCTATAATATGATGCTTTTATCCGGGCTTAATACTTGTCCGACTATAATTTCAGGTATTCCAAAATTGATCCCTTATCCCAGCAATATGTCTACACAACTGAAAGACTTAGCTGCTCGTTCTAGGAGGATTGGGGATCTCAACAGCTTGGATTCCGGAAAGAAGAAGGTTGGTGAAACTGAAGTTGGAGATGTTGGGTCCGAGTCTGGACAGACTGTGGCTTCTCGCCCGGGGTGGACGACTATCTAAATCAATGAGCCCGGGTGGAGGTGTGAGGGAGAAGGAGAATTATAAGGCTCCGAGGAAGAGGAAGAATATTTTTATGGAGGACGCTGAGGATTCCGGGAGCAGGGCTTCCAAGAAGGCTGCAACAAATATGGCTCTGAATACTCCGAAAACCCTCATGGCGCTGTTGGCTAGTTTCACTCCGGAGACTCACCGGAAGGAACTGTTTGAGAACTACGCCGCCACGACTGCCGAGAGGAGGCAGTACCGGAGGGAGCCTCTCGAGAACTTTCTTATTTCGATGCAGGAGGATATTACTGTTGTAAGTATTTTCTTTGTTTTTGTACTTGTCTTTTTCCTGTGTGTTTTTCATTTTTAACAAGTGTTTGTTCACAAGCCAACGCCCGAATTGCTGGCTTGGTGGCCATTGTCCGGACTCTGAAGGCCAAAGTTGATGCCGGGGAGGTTGCGAAGACGGAGGCTAAAAACTTGGCCAGGGAGCTGAAGGAGCTAAAAGAAGCCAATGTCAAGGAAACCGAGGCTCACAAGAAGCTCTTGGATGACATTAGGGCACGCCAAGATCAGGCTGAGGCTTCTGTCCAAGAGATGAGGGATGAGAACTAGAAGTTGAGGGAGGATTTGGCTGGGAGGCCAACTGCAGAAGAAGTCTTGACCAGTTTTCGGGGAACTCCCGCTTATTTCGAGGAGTTGAACTGTAAAGCCTTGGAGAAGATCCATATATGCTGGAAGGTTGCCTCCCGGTAAATGGCGGATTGCCCTGACGGGACCATTGATGTCTTCTTGGAGAAGTACATTGAGGAGGAGACCCGGATTGAGAATGAAGCTAGAGTTCGGGGCCGAACCGTCGACTGCTGTTCCTCCTATTCCCGAGTCTCCCCTAGCCCAGTAGCCACCACTTCCTCGAGAAGATCCGGAGCAGCCTCATTCCCCTCTCTCCGAGTCGGCAGCTGAAGATTAAGATGTTTGGACCTTGTGGCATGTAATTATAACTTGATGTTTTAAGTAATTTCTGAACTTAGCCTTCTGGATGTTTCAATTTGTATGTATGTTGGATTCTCCCGGGGTTGGTTTCCCCGGTTACTTTATGTCATGCTTTCATATTTATCTTGCCATTTTTTGTTTCGTTTAAAACTTTAGAGCTTATAAAATATTGGTGACACAAATGTTGTGTTTTATGTACCCTTGGTAAGAGTAAGTTTTGAATATAGAAATTTTATCTAAGTACACATGGATTGCGACTTTGTTTTGACCTCGGGTTGGGTTAAAATTTCAATTCTTATAATTTTTCTAGGTACACATGGATTGTGACTTATTTTTGACCCTACGTTGGGGTAAAAGTTCAAATTTTTAGAAATTTTTATAAGTGCACATGAGTTGTGACTTTTAGACCCCGGGTGGAGGTAAAAAATTTAAGTTTCAAAAGTATGTCTAAGTACACATGGTTTGTGACTTCGTTTTGACCCGGGGTTCGGTTAAAATTTCAATTCTTATAATTTTTTTTAAGTACACATGGATTGTGACTTATTTTTGACCCGGGTTGGGGTAAAAATTCAATTTTTTAAGAAATTTTTCGTACACATGGGTTGTGCTTTTTTTTTGCCCCGGGTAGGGATAAAAATTCTACATTTTCAGAAATTTTTCTAAGTCATAAATTTATCTAAGTCATGCATTTGGTTGTGCATACAATGGTAGTAATCAAAAAAAGAGAATAAAATTATTCTAAGCTATGGGATGCTCAAAGTAAGGTTTTTCATTTAAATAAAAATAAGGGTGAGATTACATTCCGGGTCGAATAGATACATATTTTAAATCGCTTAATTGGGAATTAAGGATATAATAGTTCTAAGATAGAGATGATCCCGGAATGAGCACCTTTTAATCATTGGTATAATTTCCTTAACCGGGCTCCGTGCCAGGTGTTCGGGACCTCGGTATCGTTGAGATAACATATTTTGTATGTCCCAGGGCGCAACACCTCTTTGATCTTGTAAGGCCCTTCCCAGTTAGGCTGCAATTTTCCTTGATTTGTTGGGTCTGAAGCTTTAGTGTCCCGGAGTACCAAATCTCCTACCTCGTATTCTCTGACCTTGGCCTTCCTTGCGAAATAGAGTTTTGTCTTCTCTTTATAGTTTTTCATCTTTTGCACAGCCCGGTCTCTCTACGTGCAGTTTGACTTATCGACATCTCCACTTCTCTACATGTAGTTTTGACTTGTCGACATATCCACTTCTTTATATGCAGTTTTGACTTGTCGACATCTCCACTTCTCTACATTCAGTTTTGATTTGTCGATAACTTTACATTTCTACATGACTTGAACTTCTCTACAAGTAGAAGACATTACTACAAGTAGAATGACTTTTCTACAAGTATAATGACATCTTTACAAGTAGAGTGACTTCTCTACAAGTTATTTGACTTCTCGATAGACATCTCTATGCACTTATGCCACTTCTTCCCCTCGTGTCCGTCTTCAGAAGCTAGAAACGCTTTATTTCGTTTCGTTCCCGTTTTCATTTCCTTCTTATCGAGCGGAACCCCGTATTTCTTGACTTAGAACATTTTTCCAAAACCAACTTTATTCAATCTCAAACTCCTACATTTCTCTTTAAGGCATGCTCAAGCTTGATCTTCTTCCAGACTTTAGCTTAATGGTTGTTCATAAAAAAATCTCCAAGTATAATCTTCTTAACATTTTTACAGACTCAAGAAATACAATTACAAAATACAAAATGATTATCATACAACTAAATATTTGGATTGTCAAGTGACTTAATCTTATTATCTAGAGGCATGTCTGACACAACAATAATATATGATTTTCGTATTTTTTGGATTATATTTACAAATTTAGACTTTTATTATACGTACACATTCTTGATTATCATTTATAACAAATTATTTGTATTATATCTTAGAATAGTTTAGAATTTTAAATTTATATCTCAGTAATTCGATCTCAAAATTAACAGAAGGTATTTACGTATAAGTAAAAAATATGTAATTATCATTTCTCTAAATAATTTATTAAAAATTTAGGAATTCTATTCGAAATTATATTCGATTATAAAATAAATTTGGATAAAACTATTTTTTCGATGTTCTATTCAAATATTTATTAAAATTAACTTAAATCAGGATTTTTATGGGCCAACCCGATTTATACAAAAAATACGTCATCTGTTAAGGCCCGCGGGCGGGTTCAAACCGAGCCAGACTTTTTTGAGATCAGATTTTTACCGAATTTTTCTGAACCGAATGTGACAGGCTTTTCGGATTCAGATTTTTTATGCATCTCTATACTAATGTAGGGTTATGGGCTAGAGATGATCTCAAGGACGTAACAATGGCATATTCGGATAATCAAACTTATTTTTTCTAATTTAAAACTCTGATAAACTTTTTTTTTAAAATTTAAAATTCTGATAAATTAGAATCGGATTTTTAACCTTCTAAAAAATTCCGACAGTAATCAGGGCGGATGGGCCCTTGGGTTTTTAGACCAACTACAACGCGGTCCCAAGTGGTGTCTTGGGCCGCGTGAAGTGACCCCCGGACGCTGAATAAGCAAATTCTTGCATTGCATGAAACCTCTAGCAAGTGGCCAGTCCCTCTTTGGTAGCCAGTCCCACTTCCTTCACTTTTTAATTTTATATAATTATTTTGCATGGAACTTGGCAGGGAAATGAAATAATATTGTGCCATTTTACTTTCTATTACTATGCATGCAGACTGCTTTTCTAGCCGTTAAGTAATAATAACATTATACTAATAATAGATAGTTAACGTACATATAAAAAATGGTAACATTTTATTCTTATAAATTCAAGTTTCACACCCTATTATTCATGTCTTCATTTCTTAAAAATATTTTCAACATTTTTCCTCTACCAAAAAATGAATCCAATAATCCCCCATCTTCAAATTCTCAAAATCCAAACCCTCAATTTCCATATCCATATCCAAATCCAAATTCATATTTTCCAAATTCACCAAATTTTAATTTTACTTCTCAAATTCCGAATTCTCAATATCAATTTTCACAATCTCAAAATTCTCAATTTCCATTTTCGTATCCTCCAAATTCTTCATATTAGTTTCCATTTCCTCCCTTTTCAAATTCACAATTTGGAACCCAACAAATACCAATCAATATCCGAAATTCTCCAGAATCGCAAGTGTCTGTTTTTGGTCACGAAAACATTATTGATTTAAATGAAGATTGCGAAGAAACCGACGATTTACGAGAAATTACCGGTCAGTGGAAGTGGGTTGAAGATAAACTTTTAATAAGTGCATGGTTGAATGTGTCAATTGATCCAGTAATCGGTACAGATCAAAAAGCAGATGAATTTTGGAACCAAATTCATCAATATTGTGAAGAAGATAATTCTGGTGTCATTAAAAGAGGAGCTGTGGCAATGAAAAAAAGGTGGCAGAGAATAAATGAAGGTGCTCAGAAATTTGGTGCGTGTTATGATGAGGCTCAGCGAAAAATCGGGAGTGGTTCAAACTTGGACAACATAATTGAGAAAGCTCACGAAGATCATTTAACTAAGTACAAGAAGAAGTCTAACTTTGAGCTTCATTGGCGTGAGCTTCGTAGACATCCCAAGTGGAGAGGTCCTCCAACTAGTGCAAGTTCTAAAAGAACTAAATTATGTAGCTCTGGAGCTTACTCTTCAGAAGGAAATAATGATACACCAATATCTGAAGAATTTGAACTGGTTCGTCCTAAAGGAACAAAAACTGCAACTAAAAGGAGGGGAAATGGGAAGGCTACAGCTGCAGAAGTTGATGAATGGGAATCTTTAAAAGCTAATGACAAAAGAAGAATGGACATAATGAATCAATTAAATGAAATTCGGCTAAAGGAGCTTGAGTCGAAACAATCTGAGATGGATTTACAAATTATTATGGCGTATACTAGTAAAATGAATGACACTCAGCGGAAGGCTCATGCAAAATTGCTTGAGAAAATTATGGCAAGAAACTAGAGTTTGTCTTTTCTTGTTTGTTTTTATTTGTTTGTAAACTAGTCGTTGGAAGCTAGTATTTGTTTTTATGTCTTTGTAAGTTAGCCGTTATAATATATTCGTTTTATCTTCTATATAAACTAGATGTATTAGTTCTTTCAATTCACATCAACATGGATCAAGCACCTATACCAGCAAATTTCACTAAAGAATTCACTGAAAAATTCATTGAAGAGTTTATCAATGACATTCAAAAGAATCATCGACTCGAACTCTTTCATAAAATATATGGACAGAGTTCAACATCCACACCTCGAAAATGTATTTACAGAGATTGTGAAGCAGGCCATCAACGTCTAGTGAATGATTATTTTTCACCAAATCCAGTATATCCAGAAAATATATTTCGACGAAGATTCCGTATGGGAAGACATGTCTTTCTTTGTATTGTGGATGCTATTTCAAATTTTGATCCATACTTTCAACAGAGAATTGATGCTGTTGGAAGAAAAGGTTTATCACCTTTACAGAAATACACCGCGGCTATGCGTTTGTTGTCATACGGTGTATCTGCTGACGCTGTTGATGACTACGTTCGTATTGGAGAGAGTACCACAATTGAATGTTTGAAAAAACTTGTCTCCAATGTAATCACGATATTTGAGGGTGAATATTTACGAAAGCCGAACTCCACTGACGTGCAACGCCTATTACAGATGGGTGAGGCTCGTGGATTTCCTGGTATGATGGGAAGTATTGACCGCATGCACTGGCAATGGAAAAATTGTCCAAAAGCATGGAAGGGAATGTTCATGAGTGGTCGCAAAGGAGTTGCAACAATTATATTGGAAGCGGTTGCTTCATCTGATCTATGGATATGGCATGCATTTGTGGGAGTTGCTGGATCAAATAATGGCTTAAATATTTTAGATCGATCACCTCTATTCGATGATGTGCTACACGGTCGTGCTCCAGAGGTAAATTTTACTATCAATGAAAACAATTATAATATGAGATATTACTTAACCGATGTAATATATCCTGAATGGTCAACATTCGTTAAAACGATACCACGTCCACAAAGTGAGAAAATAAAATTATTTTCAAAGTATCAAGAAAGCCAACGAAAAGATGTTGAACGAGCGTTTGGTGTGTTACAGTCCCGTTTCGCAATTGTACGTGGTCCGACACGCTTTTGGGACATAGCAGATCTTGGGGAAATCATGAGAGCATGTATCATAATACATAATATGATTGTTGAAGACGAGAGGGACACATATGCCACTCAATTTGGTCCACTACCAACTTATGATGATGCAACAAATGGCTTACCGGAACCAAACTTAGGTGAAGAACCTTTTATCCCATATGAAACATATGTTCAAAACAGTATGCAGATGCGTGATAAAAGGATACATCGTCAGCTACAAAATGACTTGGTTGAGCATATCTAACAGTTCCATAATAATCATTAATTTTTTTATTGTAAATTTTAAATTTTAGATGTTCTCGTATGGTGTTTTTTTTCAATGTTTTAATATAATATGGTGCATTTTATTTACATATTTTTATTTTAATTAAAATTTTAAAATTTAATCACTTTTTTTATTATTATAATTTTATTTTAGAATTCAATATTAAAAGATCAAATCATTTTATTAGTAAATCAAATAATAACGTTAACTCCTGCTAACAAATTATATCCAAATAAAATTAGTAAAAATGATATGTTATGTGGCCCACAAAACTGAAAAAAACTTTATTAAAAAGGGTGAAACGGGCTCGGCGCCAGATACATTTGGCCATTTCTTATGTGGCACCTGCGTGGGGTCAGAAAATTAGGGAAGTGGTCTGGAGGGCTGTGATTGCTCTTACAACGAAAAAGTAGTTAGGGTTTATTCGGACATAAATAAATAAATAAAATCAGAGAATTGAGGGCAAGAGGGTTTAGGGTTTTACAACTCGGTTAAAACCTATTCTACAGCAGTAAATTACTCATCATCGGGGATGACGAATTTCACTTCTCTATCATCTTCAACTAGCTTCTTGCAAGTCGTCAACCTCACTCTCTCATGTTGTATGCATATAAGTTATAACTACACAATTGGATATTATAAATGTGCTTCATAATTTAACTATCCAATTTAGATGTGTATTTAAGTGTTTATTAGTATTATACTTAACTTATGGTGAATAATTTAAACTAGTCGATGCCGTATGAAGTAGCATCATGTCGAACTGGCTGTGGGCCCCACGCGTGAAACTACAACTGCTTACAACTGCTTTTATTAGTGCTGAATCAGTTTAGGAACTTCTGGTGTGTGAATAAGCCGATAATTAAGTGATTTTGGTGTGATTTGTTAGAATTGTGATTATGATTTACAATTTATGGTGTAACTCCAGGAGAGGGGAGTAGCTCTGACACGTGTGCAAAGTACTATTTATATAATAGTGATTAGATTTAAAAATAATAGATAAGTTTACTGGATGATCATTGGAGAATTGGAGTTGAATTAGTATAAATCAGGGGTCACCTGCAGTTGTTAGTACTTCAATTACTGCTTAACATTTGTGCTGGTTTTCAGTTTTGGTATAGAAGTCTAGGAGGATAAATTGCAATTTTAAAGATTAAATGGCTCAAACAGTTTTATGAATCTATCTGGTTGAGAGACTTAAGAGGTCTCTTTAGAGTCGAATGAGTTAAAAAACTTGTAGGGGGTGAATAAGCAGAGAATTGAATGAGGTCTCCTATAATGTTATTAGAGGAGACAAGAGTAGCATTAGCAGTGCACTCCTAGTGCTTGTATGCACATACTAGATGGATGAATTTGAAAACAGATAGTGGTATTTGGTTTTATTTTTTGGGAAAGATGAATCCTTCTGAGTGTGTGTAAGAAATTTTAATGAATCACAGAAAAACCGATTGTGCTCTGTTATAAATTCAGTGTTTGAATTGTACCAACCTAATGGGGAATATAAATATACATGGCTTTCTTTTCGGAAAGAATTCTAAAGCAAATATTTAGGAAGTTGCAGTACCTTTAAAAAGTAATGCGACTTTCATAACTTTTGACAGAAGAACCACTGTGTGTTTGCGAGATATGGAAATACTTATGTTTATGGAAGTTCTACATGAAGTTTGGTGATTGGATACTAACATGCTGCAAATCTGTAGGAAGTGACTGAGTAATTTTAGGTTGAGCTTTGATGATATATACCGAAGTTGTGCGGATTAGAATTGTACTGTGTGACAACAGAAGGCCCTGGCCCACTTTAGAACCCGGCGGCCTGTACATTGAAGATATAAAATGAAGGACTAGAGGTCCCAAATAGGTCCTTAAAAAGGATCCCAAATGCTTAATTACAATTTTTTAATTAACTATAAGGCTACTATGTGTGGAGGGACCCTTATGTTCTTATACAGTATGAGCAGCTAAATTAATACATGGCACCCATGCATTTGGGACATATCTTCGAGACTTTGACCCACTTTTGGTAAACCTAGCAATACTCAACAAATATACATTTTCGTGCAAAAAAGGGAAATTAATTTTTCGGATGCATTTTGTTATTCTAATTCCCTGTTCAACGTTTTTGTTTGTGTTGGGTTTCTAATGCCACGTTTAACCATAATTATAAAATAATGTCTTTAGACACTGTGTTTTAGCTAGAAATATTATTATTTTGTTTTTTTACAGAAGGAAGAGAAAAGCTGTTTACCAGTACGGAAGGTTGAGTAAGAAGCGAGAAGCTTCAAAGGGTACATCAACAACAGCTGCAGCAGTTATCAACAACAAACTGAGCGAGACAAGTGTTAGTGAAGACGATGGGCAGTCACATGCTTCAGTCTCATCCATACAATATCAGAAATCTGGCAGGATGAAAAGTGTAAGGGAACCTGGTGACAAAACCAATAAAAAATCAAAATCGCATGGAAAAGTAAGGGGGGCATTATTAGTTGAAATTTAAAAATCAACAGTTGATCGAGCCACTTTTATAAAAGAAGAAAATGGAGCTTTACCATCACCAAATAAAAAAAACAAGAGTGTATTAAGTAAATTGTTGGAGAGTTTCCCATCTGAGAACTCTACATGCTCACTTGCCCAAATAAGAGCGACTTTCTATCCCAAATTTGAAAATGAAAAGTCTGATCAAGAGGTAATTCATCGCGTCCCTTGTCTCTTGCATTCTTGTTTTGCGAACAATATTTTTGTGATATTATGTACATGGAAAGATTGGATTACACAACTAATGCACTTCATAAGTATTTTTAAATTACACAAGCATGTTATCCTCGAAAGCAAATGAAGATTTGGTGATTACTTTCTTGACATATAGGTTATCCCCAGGTTACTAAGTCACACGTGGGAGAGCAATAAATGAAGAAGTTGTATTTGTGGAGTATGATAGGAAATATCTTGAAAGAAAATATCACATTGATTATTTTTACTTGATCTTATGTCTTTCACGTGATGGTCTTTTTATATGTTCGTGTTAGCTGGTGCTTTTACTAATTAGTCTTATGTGTTTTTGCCTTGCTAAAAAAATCTTGTTGATTTGCGTGTCAACCGGTGCTTACACTAATTATTCATACTAGTACTTGTTTGTCGCGCTACGCGACGAGGCTAAAATGTTCGACAATATGTATTATAATTTGGTAATAATCATAAATGCGATACCGAGAAATAGTAGTAAATTGATAATATTTATGTTAAGGTGTAAGAGTAATATAATGCATGTCGATAAGAGATTTGTCAGTACATTTGTGTTGGTATTTTCTTAAGGTCAATAAATTTAATATTTACGAGGTGTATCTAACTTGTTGTACATGAGTTGGTCTTTCTAGGTTTTGTAATTTATAAAAGGTGTTGGAGTGTTTCTCAAAATGACATTGTCATCTTCACAACTAATTATGGTAAAATTAATAAGATGTATTAGTCATTATAAAATTATCTATTAAATTATTTAAATTGTGTTTCATTTAAATTACATTATATATTTTAAACTTCATAAGCATGTATTTTATGGTAAATTATGGTCGTGTATAAATTTGATAGTGAGTATTTAAATGTAGAAGTTTGTGTTTGTTAGTGTATTTTTATAGGTTGTTAGGTTGTAGTCATTCATATTGAAAGTACATAGTTAAACTTTTTAAGGTGTTAAAACTTTTAATAGATAAATATTTATAGGTGTAAAGTTAGTAGTTAGGTTTATATGATTGTAGGTGTGTCTGTTAAAAAGGCTGTGAAGAAACATTATTGTTGTATAATTTTATGTTAGATTATATATTTGTATGTCAGATTATATAGGTTTGTGTAAATGCACTTTAAATGCAGTTGTGTATGTTCATTTAGGAATTACGATTATAGCTCGCCGGACTTGTGTATGCTGGATTAGATTAAGTTTATATAATTGTAGGTGTTTGTTCCTTCAGACTTATGACCTCATGATGCGGCGACATCAAGAATAAATTGGGTAAAAATGTAATAAAAATACAAGATAATTTTTTTTGGTATTAATTAATGTATTACCTTCATGTTATGCCTTAAAAAGTTATGTAAAGATTTTGGTGTAGAGTATGTGTTTAAATTTATAATGAATTATTTATTGATTTTTAAGAATATGACTTCAAATTAATTAGATAAAATTTAAATTGTATAATGGATACAAAATTTTAACTATAATGGTAAATATAATAAGTAAAATCGGTATACAGTGATTTCTTACTGTTTTTATATATTTGGGGTTTTAATAATAATTTAAAATATGTAAATTTTTTGTATGTAAGATTGAGTTCAAACTATAATTTTAAAAATAGTTATATGTGTACTTGTGTGTTAAGTGTATAACAATTAGGAAATAATAAGTTTGATAAATATAATAAGCAAAGTTAATATATAATTTTTTGTTATCCTTTATTTTTGGTGTTTAAATATTAATTAAAAATTAGTAATTTTTTGGCCTGTACGGTTGAGGATAAAATAATAATTAAAAAAAATAATTGTTTGCATTTTTTAAGTTTATAACAATTATAAATTAATAATTTAAGGTATATATAATTTTTTAATGTTCTATTCTTACAATATCAAACTTGTAGTTTCTTCGTTTCATTTTAGGAGTTCATTGCAATTGTTAATTAATTTTAATGAAAAATATGTATATTTAAGATATGTAAATTTTTCAACAGTAATTCAAAATATTTATCCTTAAGATATGTAAATTTTTTTTATAATAATTTCTCTCTAAACACTAAACTATTTGTAAATTAAATATAATTGTAAGTATTTTTATTAGGTTGGGGGGTTTAGGTTTTCTATGCATATAAGTATTTTTTTTAAAAAATTTTTTTGGCCGTGGTGTTGTTAGTTTGTGTAATTTTTAGGTTGTGTAACTTTATTCTAGCATATGTGTTAGGACCCGTAAATCTAATAAAATGTAGTAGTTATTATAAAATGTAGTTATTATAAAATTATGTATTCAATAATTTTAATTGTGCTTTGGTTGAATAATATTATATTTTTTAAATTTAAAAGCATTTTTTTGGAAATAACTCTAATGAAATGCGGTAGTTATTATAAAATGTAGTTATTATAAAATTATGTATTGAATAATTTTAATTGTGCTTTGGTTGAATAATATTATTTTCTTTAAACTTTAAAAACATGTATTTTTTGAAAAAATATGTTACTGTATTAAGAGTGAGAAGTGAGAGTGAGTATTTACATGAAAAAGTTAATGTTTGTTTGGTCAAAACTTTTGTTTGAATGTATAAAGTTTTATCTGTTTAGCCTTTTATGTTTTGTAGGTAGTTAGTTTGTACTTATTAGCAAAATTTGCACCCAAATAATATAATGTTTAGTTTGCTTAAAATCTTTTTTCAAAAAGTTAGTTAGGTTGTATTTATTCACAAAATTTCCACCCAAATAATATAATGTTTAGTTTGCTTAAAAGCTTTCTTGAAAAAGTGTTAAAATAATTGTTGGATTTTATGTATATATAAAATTAGTGGTTGGAAAGTACATACTTAAACCTAGATGTTAAATGATGGTGTTAAAATATTTAATTGTTTAATATCAGTAGTTGTGTCCTTAACAAAGTTAGTATTATTTTTAAGATTTAGGTTTTCAATATTTTCTTTTATTTGTTAGCCTTGTTTTTAGGTCGTTTAACTTACGTGTTCATATGTGTCTACTATTGATCGCGTAAATCTAATAAAATATGCTAGTTATTATAATATTGTTTATTCAATAATTTTAGTTGTGCTTTAGTTGTATAATATTAAAATTTTGAAACATTAAAAGCATTATTTTTTGAAAATTTGGTGTGAAAGTGATTATTTACATGTAAAAGTTTATGTTTGTTTAGTTAAATTTTTTACTCTGAATGCATAAATTTTTATTTATTACGTAGTTAATGTTTTATAGGTAGTTAGGTTATAATTATTCACAAAATTTGCAACCAAATAATATAATAATAAAATGTTTAGTTTGCTTAAAATCTTTCTTAAAAAAGTGTTAAAACAATTGTTGGATTTTATGTTATGTACAAAATTAGCATAGGTGTGTGGTTGGACATACTTAAACCTAGATATTAAATGGTGTTGCCGAAATATTTAGTTGTAAATATTAATAGATGTGTCCATTACAAATTGAGTAGTTAGGTTTAGGGTTTAGGTTTTCAATGGTATTTTTTTAGCCGTACATGTTGATATATTTAGGTTTTAGAATTTTTTATTATCATATTAATTTGTTTGGTTTCAGATTAGAAATGGTGTCTGGAGGACTGGCTACATTGGAGGTATATGGTTCACCCAACTACTTTGTTAAGTATGACCTCTTCATTTATTTATAACTATAGAGCAGAGTTAGGTCTAATGTTTACATTAATGATTTTGGCTCTCCCAGGTTTCCCTTAAACACTCTGGATCGCTTTTTATGTATGCTGGTTGTGAAGGTGGTGCATATGCTAAAAACAGCTTCGGGAATATGTATGCTATTTACGTTTATATTATTGATAACACTTGAAGCATTTTAAGTCAATATAAGGTTGAAGAAATTAGCTAAAATACCATAATAAGATCATATACCTTACTCTAATCATTTTATATGTAAATTACGTTAACTGCTTCCAGTGTCCACTGGTATAGCTTATAATGTAACGAAAATTTGACCTGTAGAATTTAATATATAGGTAGATTATCATTTTAGGTTGACTTGGATGGTGGCCCTTAATACTATTAAAAGTAGAGATATTCTCATAATACACCTATTGCATTAATGAGTAATGCTTGGTGTCTCACACTCAAATATGTACCACATGACATATTGTATCAGTATGTAGGTTAATAAATACTAACATGAATTACTATTTATTTGGTACACGATTTTTGAAACCCTTAGTACGGTTACATATAATATAGTGTCCGAACACTTTATGTTTGATATTATATGCGTATTTTATTTTTCTTGCTGTTTTCTTTTCATCTTATCTTCATTGGGCTGGGGTTGAAATTGTGATTTCAAGTTGGTACTAGTGGCAGAAAAAATGGTTGATTATAACTTCCAAGACTACAAGGACCTAACGACTACAAGCCATTAAGCCCAAATTTGAGCTATCTTTACCCTTCTGGTTATAAGTAGATGTAGTAAAGTCTAGATACGTTGGAATCTTGTTTATGATGTTTTTGGTTATTTATACACTGAAGCTTGTTAACTTATTCTCTGAAACTGCAGTTACACTGCCGTTGGTGTTTTTGTTCTCGGGCGAACGTTTCAAGAGGCATGGGGCAGCCGAGCAAGCAAGAAGCAATCAAAATTCAATGCCTACCTTGAGGTAATTTACATGTAAATGAATTTCATGGCAATGCAAATAGAACAATACCTTTTAAATCTCCCTTACGTTTGTGCCTTTAGTTATTTTGGGATGAGCTATTGTATGCTTCACAAGTCAGTATATACTATATATTTGCTGGTTTTGAATCTTAATCAGCAATGACGTCTCTTTGAATTTGCAATAAAGATGTGGATAATGGTTGGATAGTATTTGTAGTGGTCTATAAAGAACATGATGGTAGCTATAGTGTTCATTGAATAGCAAAGGGTTATGGTATAATGGGAAAAATGATACGTATTGAGAAGTTTTGATTTTGCTGGTAATTCTGACATGGCTGTGACATATCTTCGAGCAAGGTATCTGATGTTGGATAGTATTTAGATGAAAAGTTTTCTGGGGAGATTGCAGAAATTATGTTTTTAAAATAATATGTGACAACATACAACAAGATTTCAATTTAATAAGCCGAATGAACATAAATCCACGAACAACCTAAAATTATGGTGAATCCATGGTAACTATATCTCTTACCTTATAATTTTTAAACATTGGTATGGTAACAAACAATCATAATAAACGTAATAAATGCATAACTGCATTTATTTCCCTGTCAAATTAACCTATTTATTGACTTTAGTCTTAGTTATGACTTGTGATGAAAGATGCGCTAGGATAGAGCACGATCACCCGTTAGGGTGCCTATATTTTAATTTCATAAGATCGACATATCTTTCTTTGTTGTTGCGAGGTTTTAGTATGTTTATTCATTAATTTGTCATCTGTGTTTTTCTTTCTCCCTATTACTATAGGTCGAAAATAATTACTTTGAAATTCAAAGACATGCATTTCTTTTTTATTGTATATGAAATATTTGTTTGTTTTGTTTTAATTTTTAATGTTGAAACAACATTACTGTTGGAATTTCAGAGAAAACGCATGTGCATATCTATGGAGCTAGTCACTGCTGTTCTAGGAGATCACGGACAACGTCCTCAGGAAGATTATGGTAAAGGTTCGGACAACGTCCTCGGGAAGATTATGGTAAGGGTTGGTGGTGGGTGTCAAAGGAGATAGATATTTAATTTCATGGAAGTTAGATGTGAAATGTAGTTGCAACTTGCAACATATCTGATCTGTTTATTCTCTTTTTTTTTTTGCAGACTGTATCATTTTATAACCGACATTTTGCATTGACACTATGAAGTTTGTTAATTATAAATAATATCCCCGGAGCTATTGAGTTTCTCATAAATTTCTCTTTTTATTGCCTTCTTGGGTGGCATTTGAATCATATTTGAATCTTCATTATCTACGTAGAACATACAATGCTAATTCTCCTGGTGAACTAGCAGAACACTGACGTGTGAAGAAGTTGTTGCCGCATGATAAACGTATTCGACTTGCAAAATAATTTGTTTGAAGACACATCTAAAAAACTTTTGTAATTTCCGCTGTTTCATTATCCTCAGACTAGATTAAAATACAGAAAATATTGAAGGGATCATAGTAGAGAGGAGAGAAAGATAGAGGTAGAGAAACTGAATTGTATATCTATTATATTGTCCTCTGCATTTTACAATGAAGGCAAAATCCTTGATATATATAAAATAGGAAACTTGGTTGCTACTCATGCTATAGTAACCAAATAAATATTGATGTCATCTTCATGACCTAAACGTGCTTATGTTATGATTCTTGCAGAAATTTAACTATTTTTTCATTATCTTTGTGTTTCGCTTAGTCAATCTTCTTTCCTTTCTTGTTTGAAACAGTGGTAGTGACGACAGTTACAGAATTGGGCAAGGGAAAACCAGAGTTCTATTCGACACCCGACATAATTCGTTTTTACAGAAAATGGCGTCTACCGACAAATCATGTTTGGCTGTTCTCAACAAGGTGATTAGTAATTATTATGCACTAAATGTGCACTTGAGATTGTTATTAACTTCTATTGTTTAAGCATTATTTTAGTGACAAGCATGTTGTAAAACTGTGTTTAGGTATATCAGCTCAACAAAATCTTTACTGTATACATAAAAGAGTAAAGTGTACTTCGCGTACTTACACTTTGCTGTCAGACCACTTGAAATACCAACACTCGAAAAGTCACGCTTGCAATACTGAAATTTCAAAATAATCACAGAGTGTGTGTTTCTGTTAAATACATGTAACTCCGTCAATGTAGGCAAGGGTATTTCAGTATTTTCCAAAACTCCGTTACATTTTCACCTTGATAAATGTGTTTCGAGTTTTTCTTCTTTTTTTTCCACAATACACTCCGTAACCATTCTTTGAAATCCAAAAGGTATCATAAAGTGGTCGTAGTTTGTTGATTCTCTAAGCATATTTCTTGGTAACCTTGTATCCTATATCCATGGATGAAACTGTGATTTGTGAACCAGATCTTAGCAAGCCGATCCAACTAGGAGACCGATGATGAAATCTGTTGATGAAGCTTATTCATCTTTTAATAAGTGGTCTGACACACTTTGTCTGTCAGACCACTTCATCTTTTTGAGAGACCACCGTGCAAGATGTATTTCTTCCTAGGTAGAAAAGTAATGCATACTACAGCTATCGTTAATATTAATGTTCAAGTACTTGAAAAATCCCTTGCTCTTGTTCAGAAATATAAGGATTATGGGACAGTTCGGAGGTTTTTTAATACCTACGACTGTTTTTTGAATAATCGCTGCTCAGCTTGAGAGGATGATGAGTATTTAAGGTTTTTTCCAATTGTGACAAATAAGTTAATTTCGTGTTTGATTCGGGAGTAGATTGCAATTTTTTCTATTGGTTCCTTGGATGATTAGTCTGATGCAGCTGCTTCGTTTGTTTCGCTTGTTCGGGATAATATCGATACGAGAAGTTGATAATCGAGGAATGTGGGGTTGGGCCCTTGAAGTTAGGGAAAGGAGGGAATTTGGAAGGTCTGGAAAATGATGCTAAGACAACGGAATTTATAGATGAATATGTATTTTAATGCGCCTTCCCTCTTTAGGGTTGTTAGATATATAAACGATCCAGAAATTGGTACCCCCAGAAATTGGTATCAGAGTCAGTAATAGGCGGGAGATGAACAGTAAAACACTGTAGCAAAAGTAGCCGTGAATAGTAAACCGTGAATAGTAGACAGTGAATAGTAACTAATGAATAGTAAAAGGTACATGAATAGTAAAAATGAAATAAAATTTGAAGGTTAAATGAGACCTCCGGCAAGAATAAATAGAGAAACGAATAAAGAATATAAATCTAAAATAATAGCAACTCTATTAATTTTATTTATAATAGAAAACAAAGCAACACAACAGATGTGTAAGAAAATTTTATACAGACAATTAATAAGAATGAATTTGACTTATGGAAGATTTGAGGATACGATCAATTCAGTATATAGCTGATAAAGAACCAACATATAACAGGCTAATAAATCAACATATTGAAAGTTGTAAGATAAGCATGCAAATAATAAATGAAAAATTAGATATTATAGCTATGTTACGAACAATGTTGGAAGAAAGAGATGAAAAAATTAGGAGATTAGGGGAAGAAAATCTTTTATTAAAACGAGAAAAATTTATTAAAGAAACTAATTTAGAAATCCAAATAAAAGACTTAAAAGAAGTATTAACTAAAGAACAAAAAGAATATAATGTGATAACATTTTTAAAGAATCATGGAAAAGAAATTTTAGAAAGAGAAAAATATAAGTATGAACCATTAAAAAAAGAAACAACTAGTGAAACTAAAGCTGAGTTTAAGATTGATACAACTGTGATAGAATATTTAAAGTCAAAATTAGAACAACAAAAGGAAGAAGTAGAAGAAATAAGGACGGAGAATAAAAAACTACGATTAAATACTAATGAAGAATGGTTAGAAAAATATAAAAAATATAAAAATAAATATAAAGAAACTAAAAAGGAACTAAAACAGGTAAAAAGAGATTTAAGACAAACAAAAAAGGAATTAAATGAAAAAACAGAAGAAAATAAAAAAGAAATAGAAATATTGAAAAAGCAATTAAATAAGGTAAAAGAAAAAAAAGGATACAAGTGAAGTTTCTAGTACTGTGTCTACAAATAATAATACAAGTACTAGTGAATCGGAACAAGATAATTTAGGAAAAACGGTGAATATAATAGAAGAATATAACAGTAGTTATGAGGAAAATTCTGAAATAGAAATAGAAAATAAAAATATAATAGAAGCTTTAGAAAGAATGAAAAATGTAAATGCAGTAATAAAACAAGAATCTAATAGTGACCAAGAAGATAAAGATAATTATACTGATATAGAAACTGAAGGAATAAAAAATGAGGAGATGAATAACTACCCGGAAGAAGAAGTAACCGACCATAATATGGAAGTTATAACAAGATATAGGAACACGATACCAAAACACATACCAATAGGACAACATAATGAATTTAAAGAATTCATAGGATCAATGTCACAAGGCGTAAACTTAAATTGATACTTTTTAGACTTAGATAATGTATATGAAGAACAAGAAATTAGCAGGAGAATAACTGATTGGAATTTAGGAATGTATATAGCATTAATGAACTCCACTCATACAGATGAGTTAGAATATACTTATAACTTGATCTCAAAAACATTAATTGGAAAGGTAGCATATTGGATAGAATCCATAGAATATCAGTTAAAAACTGAAGTACTAAGGTATGCAACAGATTGAAAATCAATGTTACAAATATTTGATATGATATTAAAAAGAGAATTCTTAGGAGAACCTTGGATAGTAGCTAGAGACCAAGTTCTAATAGAAAGAAAAATAGAAATAATAATGAATCTAAATAACATGAAATGCTGTAAAATTAACAAGTTACCAGAATATACTATAAGTTTTACTAAATTCTTTTATGAAGCTAGATTCTTACCCGAAGAAGGACATATATATCAACAATTATATTATGATCATTTACCAGAACCTTATAATACTGAGATAACTAAGTAATATAATAAGTTAGAACCTCGTGAGAACATTCTGGGTGAAAGAATAAGAGTACTAAGAGGATATCTAATGAGAAAATGTGAAGAATATAAGGTACAACAGAAGGTTAAAAAGGATAAAAAACTAGGATTAAGAGAAATATGTGGATTCACTGAAAGAAGACTAGGATTTGGATGTGAAGATAAAAAACCCTATAGGAACTATAAGAAGAGGTATAATAAGAAAAAATCATATGATAAGTACGGAAGCAAACAAAATAGAAATAATTATCCTTATAAATACAACAGATATAAGAGAAAAAAATTTAGGAAATTTAGAAATACACCAGAAAATAGGAGAAGATATAAAAATAAGAGAAAGATTAGAAGAAAACCTTTTAAAAAGAAAGATATAAGTGAATGTAAATGTTGGAATTGCAATGAAAAATGATATTATGCTAATAAATGTCCTAAACTGAAAGAAAAGAAAGTAAAATATATAAATACATCACAATTCATAATGGAAATAGAACAAATTAAAGAAGACGACAATAGATGGTATGAATATGAAGAGTTTTATGTTAGTGAAACTGATAATGAAATAAACTTTATAAATTATGAATCATCTAGTGAAAGCAATTGAGAGGAATGGTAGCAATATACATAGAAACAGATGTAGAATATAAAAAATATAAATTCCTAAAACAAAAAATATTTATAGATAGTGGAGCAGATCTATGTCTAGTAAAAAAGGAAGTTTTAGCTTCATATAGATGGGAAAAATCTAATGCACATAGAACTAGGGTATCAGGATTTAATGAACAAAAGAAAGAATTAGATGTAATAGCAAAAAACATGAGAATAAAGCTAAATAAAATATTATTCAGTTTACCTATTGTATATCAGAATAAGATGAAACAATCTATATTATTAGGAAATAACTTCTTAGATTATTTTAAAACACATATAGTAACTTCAAATACCCTATCATTACAAACTCCGTGTAATAAGTGGATAGTATTAAAAAGAATTATGCCAATAAGTACTATAAATACTATAAGAATAAACAATCTAAGAATAGAAAGATATAATAATCTACAAGAATTAACTGAAAAATATAATAATTTATTAAAATCCAACTTCGGAGAAAATCTTATGAGTTTATGGGATAAGGAAAAGATATATGCTGAAATAAAATTATTAAACCCTAATGATATAATAAGATCTAAACCTATAAGGTATAGCCCTTCAGACCAAAAAAAATTTGATAATCAAACCAATGAATTATTAAAACTAAAATTAATACAAGAAAGTAAAAGTCCACATAGCAGCCCGGCTTTCCTTGTAAGAAAACATAATGAACAGAAAAGAGGAAAAGCCCGTATGGTAATAGACTATAGAGAATTAAATAAGAAAACTATATTTGATGGATATTTCTTACCATATAAAAGAAATCTTATAAATAGACTAGGAAATAAGAAATGGTTTAGTAAATTCGATTGTAAAAGTGGATTTTGGCAAATAAAATTAACCAAAGAATCAAGGCCTTTAACAGCCTTTAGTGCTCCGCAAGGACATTATGAATGGATAGTATTACCCTTTGGATTAAAAAATGCGCCACAAATATTTCAACGAAGAATGGACCAAATCTTTAGAAAATTAAAAGATTTATGCATAGTATATGTAGACGATATATTAATATATAGTAAAACTCTAGAAGAACATATAAAACATTTAGAGCAATTTATAAAAATAATAAACCAGCATGGAATATTATTGTCTGAAAAGAAATCTGAAATCTTTAAGAATAAGATAGAATATTTAGGATACAAAATAGATAAAGAAGGTATACAATTACAAGATCATATAGTAACAAAGATTGTAAATTTTAAGGATAAATTAGAAAATAAAAAAGAGGTACAACAGTTTTTAGGAATAGTAAATTATGCCTCAGATCATATTAAAGACTTTCCTAAATTAAGAAAATCATTATAGGAATTAACAAAAAATAAAACTTTTGAATGGACAAAAGAACATGAAAACTGTATAAAAATTCTTAAGGAAAAGGTGAAAGATTTACCAAAACATAGAATACCCATAGAAACAGATCATTTAGAATTATATACTGATGCTAGCGATATAGGATGGGGAGCAGTCCTAATAGCATATGAGAAAGATGACATAGATAAAGAAAAGCCACATATATGTGGATATGCAGGAGGAACTTGGAAACCTAATGAATCAAACTACCACATAAATGAAAAAGAGTTATTAGCTGTAAAATATGGGATTAAGAAGTTTCATTATCATTTATTGCCTGTTAAATTTGTAGTAAGAACAGATAATACTCAAGTAAAAGCCTTTATTACTAATAAAATAGAATTATTACCAGAATTAAATAAAAGAAGAAAATGGCAATCTTTTTTCTGTTGTTATGATTTTGTAATAAAAAATATATCAGGAACAAAAAATGTGTTAGCTGACTATCTTAGCAGAGAAAATAAACAATGAAAATAGAATATACAAGAAGACAAGCTCAACCATGGAAAATAATATCGGGATCTTTAATAATATGGACTACTACTTCAGAAGCTGTAGAATTCATAAAAAATTTTGCTCTCGAAGGATTAGATGAAAATAATACAGAAAAACTAGAAGAAGCATATAAAGGATTTCTAGAAATAGAAAAACACGTTGGTTATTATTTCACTCCTAATAGAAGGTATATTGATGAATTATTAATATCAATTATTAGAAAATTAAATGCCATTGAATGTCATGCATTTTGTTTTTGTAAAGGGAAAATTTAATTGTTTGTTGTTCTTAGCAGGATAACAAAAGATGGAAAATTTTGAGAAATATATCACTGATGTCACTTCTTATATATCAACCAATAATGAGAAAATCACCAAACTCCAAAAGGAGATAGAAACCCTGGTTCAGGAGAACCAACATTTTCTGAAACAAATTATGGAAGCTATAAAAGACAAAACAACTCTACAAGCTTCAGTTGCAATCCCTACAATAAAACCTATAATATTTTCATCAAAGCTTGCAACCATGCCATCACCTTCAACCAACATATCAACTACTCTGTCAAATTTATCAATGAGTGATAAGCTGAAATACTCACCTGAGATAGTGAAAACATATGAGCAAATGATGAAATATTATGATTATAAATCTAACCCTGATATTTGCAGACTGACAAAATCTACAAAATATCCCAGATATATTTGTTGTGAAAATGCAAAACCTGACATAGTCTATAACCTGTTTATACATGGTTTTGTCGATAAGATCTTAACAAATGAAACTATGTATTGTATATCAAAACTACCAAGTATAATTATCAAATCCATGGAAGCTATGGTACGGGAAATGGGAGCAGGCTCATACGGAATACAAGTTTTTAATGCATCAACTGATCTAGTTAGAAAACCCATAATAATATGTCAACTATTTAAATTGGGAAGAAATATGGCAGATATTGTGGGAGAAACCAAAAGCTTGAAATTGCCAAATCCCTGTGATATTAACAAATTCCAGGAATGGTTATGTGAAAAACGAGCCATTGGACTAACTACCGTCAGGTCCAAAATACAAGATATACTACGAGCTCGGAAAGTTATAATCATTTCTGAAAGCCATGGTGGAGGTTTCACTGAAAGTAGAATAACCTTATATTATGATAATATTATACAAAATTCAGGTACTATGGCATTAGAGATAATGCTTGATAAAATAGAAAACCTGAAATATAATCATGCAAAACATACTACTGAATATTATCAAAGAATAACAGGTCCTAGAAAGAGACCTATTATCAGTCTAAAAGATGATGATAAAGGGAATTCTGATCCCTTTGCATGATACAAAATGGTGTGATACACCAAAACACTGTAAATTGAATGGTGAAAACCAAAAAATATAAAAGAGTTATATTACCAGGAGATAGAAGATTCCCTTCTACAACAAAATATCAAGGCAAAATGACAAAAATGGAGAAAGAAGAAAAGAAAAAACAGATTCCCTGGAAAAGATGACAGATCCTGCAAGATATCATGGCAGACACAGAAGATAAAGATGAAGAAAATATGAAGAGACGACAAAAGAAGAAATGGCAGACAAAGAAAATAAAAGATTCCTGGAAAAAACTTGCAAAAGAGAATTATTAGTAATTATGTAAAGGAAACCGGTTATCCCGGTAATCTGTAACCATATAGAAGGACTACTATAAATAAGTCCATGCATGAAATGTAAAAGACATCTGAAATTTCTGAAGTTAAAAATTCTCTCTTTGAATATGTCTGGCTAAACTTCTTCACTCTCTATAATCTCTACTAAGGATATATCATAATAATAGAAAAGATTATTTTATATGTATTATATACAATCAGGATTGATTCAAAAAAATAATACCTTGAAGAATAGTAATATGGAAGAGACCGTGTGAGGACTCCTGCATCCAACCAAGAATATCCAAAGGAGCTTGGAGAGCGTTAAGGATAATAGGGCAAGGGTGAGTTGAGACTTCCGGTGACCAGAAAGCTATTGTAAGAGGTAAAAATTCTAATTTAAATCTTATTGTGTATGATAGCATTATAAAATAATGTTCTCTAAGATTGTGATATTTAATTAGTACGAGGTTATAGGGATGATTTCATTTAAAAAAATGAATTCGTTTTTGTCTACTGCTTAACCATATTAACCGATATGAATATGTATTTTAATGCGACTTTCGTCTTTAGGGTTGTTAGATATATAAACGATCCAGAAATTGGTACCCCCAGAAATTGGAAAATGATGCTAAGACAACGGAATTAGTAGAATGACGCTGTCTCATGCCTTGAAAAGGAAGAAACTGAAATACCCTCGCATATATAGACGGAGTTACAAGGATTTAACAGAAACATGCACACTGTAATTATTTTAGAATTCCAGTATTGCAACTGAGAGTATATGAAGATTAGTATTTCAAGCACGAAGTGCACTTTACTCGTACATAAAATTAAATCTCTATGTCTTTCTCAATGATGTATGATGTCTGCACAAGAGTTTCAATCGTGCATATTACACTCACAGAAAAATTTCTGACTGATATTTTTTTTCTATTAGACTAAACTCCAAAGTCCCATATAAGTAATTTTTAAAAGTTTATTATAATTTCTCGTCTGTATATAGTATATATTGTTCATGAGCTCTACAAATTACCATTTTAGACCCAAATACCATTTTTATAAATGTAATTTGCTTAAATACGCAATATCCGCAAATATAATTTCCATAATTTCAGGTATAGTTTCTAATTTTTCTATATCTTTTATCTGTGTATAATTCTAGCACCAACCCTGTATTAGATTAAATGACTTATTGTAGCTTAAAATTCAGCACTTATATTTTTTTTACGTTCAAAATAAGTAGTATTTAATTACTTTAGTCCGACTTGTCTGGACGTCATTTTTGCCGTTCAAAATAAGTAGTATGTAAATACTTTAGTCTGACTTTTCTGGATGTTATTTTTGTCAATCAGAAATTCAGAACTGATTTACATTAGTTTGATAACAGATGTTCTACTTGTATTTACAGTTTGTATCTTGAATATAAGAATCTATAATGTATGCTTATGCATTATTTTTATATGAAGCGATAATTTACTTAATCCCAAGGTTGATTGAACATCACCGAATATATATGTGTTGTTTTGTAAACTTAATATACCTTTAAAGATAATTTTTTAACCTACAAGTACTTACTGTGACAAGATTTATTGATTGATACCTATTTATTCACACTGATAAATCATGTATTTATTGATTGATACCTATTTGTTCATCACTGCTTTGTTAAATTCTTTTTAAAGCTTACGGTGTCAGCTGATCTGCATGTCACAGTTTTCTTTATATGGCTGAATTCAAATCACGTCATTATTGACTTCTTGTTTTTTAAAGGAAATCAGTGACCTCATTTTTTGCTGCCTATGACGCACTGTACGAAGAAGGAACTGCAACAACTGTATGCAAGGTTCTTGATGAACTTGCAAGTTTATCAATACCAGGTCAGACTTATATATTTTTCATTCTAGGTTCTTGACTGTTCTGGTTGCTGAACTAAATATAACCTAATTTCGGCATCTGCAGCTTTTTCGTGATAATTTTGTCTGGTGTTTATAATATTATGACAGTTATCATATCTTGTTGTCTCACAGAAATAGGTTAGCACCTATACACACAAATAGTTTAGCACCTGTACACACATATTATTTCAGAGAACAAAAGTGTGTCATCTTGTCTAGAAGTCAATAGTATCTAGGTATGCTGACTGTATGTGGAATGCAGATATTTTCTTTGTTATCTTTTATTTTGCAAGGACAAAAAACCTTTTAAAATTTCACAATCCGTGTCGGAGGTTTGCTTGTTTTGTGTAAATTCTTAGTTACATGTCATGCCTCGGAATTCGCACATGTATCATTTTTGTATTTTATGTTCGTAATCTTACTTGGTAGTGTGGTACCTCACAGAAATTTATCCTTTTACATGCAATTTACAGGTTGAGCAATCTCTATTATCTCTTGAGCATGTTAGCAGCTTTTCCTTATTAACTTGTATTATCATATTATTGTCAGAATAGTTATTATGAATTCAACGACCACCAGATCCCTTTTTAACTGAAATCAGAAGAAGAGAGTAATCGCTACAAACTGACCAGAGATTAAACTGTGTGTTACACATGTTTTATTATTTTTGTATTATATTATGAAAACACAGTAGCAGAACAGAATATTTAGCTAATTTATTAAATCAGCCAAAGCCTCCTGAAGGATAAACTATTCACCATAATTGCACTAAACCCATAGAACTGAATCAAAGAATAAACTAATTTAATACTGTTGTGGTGTGGCTGTAGTTCCAGCTCAAACAACCCTCACATAATGTGAGTCACGTCTCTCCAATGTCTGAGATGCAATAAATTCTGAATTGAAATATTATCCATGTCCAGCTTTGAGTTGCAAATAAGATAGTGTAGTATTTGTGTATGATGCCCCTTATCTTTTATTGCCTAGATGAAGACATCAATCATTTTTGGATTTTATTATTGAGTTGTTTCTTTAATGTAATTCGAGATTACGAGCATGCATGATGCATGTATAGTTTTTAGGATTTAGTGGAGGTATTTGAATGCTAAAGTAACTAAATCTTCTTGCAGGGTCGAAAGACCTGATGTGAACAGAACAGTTTGTGTAGTAGTAAGACAAAGAAGAAGACACAGAAGGAAAAAATACTTGATTTACTTCGCTACATAATGAGAATATGTTACATAGCATATATAGAAAACATGTAAAACTTGAAGGCTAAAATCACGCACTAACGTGATCACCAGACTCCTTTTTTCACTCCACCATCTCAGCCTTATTCAAATCATACCTAAAATCTCTCTACTGAAATAACGACCAAATCAATTACTATGTCAACAGCCATATAAACGACTATTAACATTTTTATTACAATATCATATGTTTGGATTAAATATCCAACATACACCCCCTTAATCCAAACATGTTTAAGTGAGTTGCCTGACTCCCAGAAGTTCCCTCATCTGTTCAAACTTCGCAGTGGATAATGGCTTTGTCAGTACATCCGCCCTTTGATCCTCAGTCCTGATATGTTTGATGATAATCTCTCCCTTCTCTACACAATCTCTGATAAAATGGAAACGCAGGTCTATGTGTTTGCTCCTCCCGTGAAACACCGGGTTCTTTGCTAGATCTATTGCAGAACGATTGTCTATATATAGGACCACTGGACCAACATTCATATCCATAATCTGGTTCAACAAATTCTTGAGCCATATTCCTTGACAGGCTGCTGCGGTTGCTGCCATGAACTCAGCTTCGCATGAGGAGAGTGCAACACAACGCTGTTTTTGCGATACCCAAGTGATCAAACTCTCACTCAAGTAGAACACCATGCCACCTGTGCTCTTACGATCATCCATATTTCCTCCCAAGTCACTATCAGAATAGCCAGATAACAAATGGTTTCCCGAGTTCTCTGTGTACACCAATCCATAATTCAGAGTGCCAGCTACATACCTTAAAATACGCTTAACAGCATTCATATATTGTACTGTTGGTCTCTCCATGAAACGACTCACCATGCCAACTGCATATGCTATATCTGGTCGAGTATTCACTAAGTATCTCAACCCTCCCACGAGACTCTTGTACAGAGTTGGATCAACTGCCTTTCCAGCAGAATCTTTACTTAGCTGTATTCTCGGTTCCATTGGATATTTAGTGGGGTTGCTTTTTGACATTCCAGCTTTGTCCAGAAGTTTTCTTGCATACCCTGACTGCTTTAATTCGATCCTTCCTTGTCTCTGCTCTACCTCGATGCCCAGATAATAGGAAAGTTTTCCTAGATCGCTCATGTCAAACTCGTTCTTCATTTGGGTCTTGAATTTCTGAATATTTCTCATGCTAGAGCCCGTGATTAACAGATCATCTACATACACTCCAACCACCAGAAATTCATTCCCCTCTCGTTTAGTATACACCGCGTGTTCGTATGGGCATTTCTTGAATCCCAATTTCTCAAGACATCTCCTCAACCGTGCGTACCAAGCTCGTGGAGCTTGTTTGAGCCCATACAATGCCTTCAGTAATTTGTACACTTTGTACTTCTGATTTTCTTTCTCGAATCCTTCTGGTTGTAACACGTACACTTCCTCTTCGATGTCCCCATTCAAAAACGCAGATTTTACGTCCATGTGATGGACTTCCCACCCATATTTTGCTGACAAGGCCAGAAGTAACCTCACAGTTTCCATTCTTGTGACAGGAGCAAAGACTTCCTCATAGTCTATACCTTGCCTTTGAATATACCCTTTCGCCACTAACCGGGCCTTGTGTTTCACCACCTCTCCATTCATGTCCCTTTTGATTTTGAAAACCCATTTCAAACCTATCGCCTTGTGCCCATGAGGAAGCTCTGTTAGTATCCATGTATTATTTTTCTCGATCGAATCTATCTCGGTTTTCATAGCTTCCCTCCATGCTAACTCTTTCTCTGCTTCATTGTAACTCGATGGTTCCTCTGTAGACAAAAGTAACAGTTCATCATCTATTTCAAATTCCTCAGTTTCATCGTAAATTTCACTCAGTAATCTGAATTTTCTGAGATCAGTGCTCCCATCTGATGATCTGGAATCAGGGCTATTTCCACCAGATTGTGTCGAGTCTGATGATCTGGAATCAGGACTATTTTCAACAGATTGTGTCGAGGACGAACTCTGCTCATATGCTAGTGTCTGTAATGGCGTGACTGTCCCATCTTGTTGTGTACCAGATAGATTTGTACCAGCAGCATGATTATGAGTGTCAGAGGCAGCAACACTTTCTTCCTCCTGACCCACGGTTGTCGTTAATGAAATATAAATACCTGGAAAATTCACTTCATCCACCACCCCTGAATTTTCTGCCCACGGCCAATGCGTGTCTTCTTGATATGTCACATCTCTACTGATGTGTACACGCTTCGATATTGGATCATACAAACGACTTGCCTTAGTTCCAGGTTCTTTACCTAAGTACACAACGGCCTTGCTTCGATCCTCCAGCTTCTTTACATTTACCTGTGGGATTTTCATATATGCAAGACAACCAAATAAGCGAATATGTTCAAGATTTGGTTTCTTATTATTCCACGCCTCATAAGGTGTTTTGTTTGACAATGCCCGAGTTGGTAATCTATTTAGCAAATAAGTAGCATGTCGTACGGCCTCACCCCATAACCAAGATGGCATTTTAGTCTCCCTTAACATACTTCGCACCATGGCTACTACAGTTCTGTTCCGTCGCTCAACTACCCCGTTTTGTTGCGGGGTGTATGGAGCAGTAAAATGTCTTACTATCCCAGCTTTTTCACAATATTTCAAGAATTCAGTAGAGCAAAATTCTCCTCCCCTATCTGTCCTAAAAACCTTAATTACTTCATTTGTTTCTTTCTCAACCAGTGTTCTAAAATTTTTAAATACTTCAAAAGCTTCACTCTTTTCTTTTAACAGATAGACCCACATCTTACGTGTATAATCATCAACTAGTAAAAGAAAATACCGGTTTCCAGCAAGGGTGGAGGGAGAAATTGGACCACAAATGTCACCGTGTACGAGCTCTAATCGTTCCTTGGATCTCCAAGTAGTTTGTGCTGGAAAAACTTTCCTTGGTTGCTTTGCCATCAAACATCCCTCACAAGTCTTTCTTGGTGGCACGAGCTTAGGTATCCCATATGCCATTTTATCCCTAGACATCTGACTCAGCGCCTGGAAGTTCACGTGTCCTAGCCTGGTGTGCCACAGCCATGACTTCTCATCTGTTTTTGCCAGTAAACTCATAGGTGAGTTTTCCTCCAAACAAATTTTATACAATCTGTTTGCTGATCGTCTCACTCGCATTAGCAATCTTCCCTTTTCATCATAAACTGATAAGAATTCTCCTTCAATGATTACCTTATTCTCTTCTTCTGACAATTGTCCGAGACTTATTATGTTATTTCGCAAAGTCGGGATGAAATATACATCTCGCAACAATTTTTCTTCACCATTTTTGCATATAAAAGAGACTGTCCCTTTGCCCTTTATATTCACAGTAGAACCGTCTCCAAACCTCACTAAACCAGTCATGCTTTCATCAATCTCCTTGAACTTTCCTTTTTGTCCTGTCATATGACTTGATGCACCATTATCCAAATACCATATTTGTGACTCCTTTCTGCCACCCTCAACTTTCAACTCAGGGAGCATCCTCTCTTCATTTAGAAGTATAACCTCTTGTTTGTCACACTCTGCAAGAAGGAGTGCAGGCTCATTTTCCTCCAGTTTTGAGAGATTTACTTCTTTTGGTGCATCCCTCACATCTCTCCGTGGTCTTCGACATTCCGATGCGAAGTGTCCATAATTATGGCAATTAAAGCATCTCACTTTGCTTTTATCTCGCCCCCCACGATTATCTCTACCCCGAAAATCTGGGGTTCCTCGAGCTCCCTCTCTGCTCGTCCTTTTTAACCACTCCTCGCGAGTCAAAAGCAGCTGTGCACTTCCTTCTTTCTTTCTCCATTCCTCCTCTGTTAGTAGGAGTTGGCCCTGATGCACATCATTTTGACCCCGAAGTCTCTCCTCATGAGCCTTTAACGAGCCCACGACTTCTTCTACGGACATCACCTCCAAATCCCCGAATTGCTCAATAGCCGAAGCAATCTGAAGAAACTTGGAGGGAACGGCCCTAAGTAATTTCTTCACCACATATGCCTCTTCCATTTTCTCACCCAACGCCCTAATATTAGTCACTAAACCATTCAGCTTCATATAAAAATTATCCAATAGATCTCCATCCCGCATTTTCAAAGATTCAAACTCCCCCTTTAAAGTCTGCGCCCTTGCTTTCTTGACCTTATCGGCTCCTAAACTCACAGTTTTAATGGCGTTCCAAGCTTCTTTTGCTGTGTCTTTCGCTGCAATCGACAATAGTAATTCCTCTGGTATTCCTTGATATATGACTGCTAGTGCCCGTTTATCCACCTTTTCTTCGATTGTGGCCTTTGGATCCTTAGGGTCAATGGCATCCCATACTCCGTGGGCTTGCATAAAGATTTTCATTTTTAGTGCCCACGCAGCATAATTCGTTTTTGTCAGCATAGGGTAGCTTAAGCCAAACGTGCTCTCCTTGGGTTTGCTGGTTTCCGAGCTTGATGAGATTGACATGGCTGGGTTGGCTCTGATACCACGTGATGTGAACAGAACAGTTTGTGTAGTAGTAAGACAAAGAAGAAGACACAGAAGGAAAAAATACTTGATTTACTTCGCTGCATAATGAGAATATGTTACATAGCATATATAGAAAACATGTAAAACTTGAAGGCTAAAATCACGCACTAACGTGATCACCAGACTCCTTTTTTCACTCCACCATCTCAGCCTTATTCAAATCATACCTAAAATCTCTCTACTGAAATAACGACCAAATCAATTACTATGTCAACAGCCATATAAACGACTATTAACATTTTTATTACAATATCATATGTTTGGATTAAATATCCAACAAGACCATACAGAAATGCAAGGTGAAATCTTGGAAGGTCTTGTGGCTCGCATTGTGAGCCATGAGAGCTCAACACGTATGGAGAAACTTTTAAAACGTTCATCTCCACATCAGCCAGAGGGAGGTATGCCAATTTATTTACTAAATTACACTAGGTCTAGTACCATGATACCATCATTTCTTATATTTGCACAGGCACTTTTGGCTTCTCTACTTACTCGTATTTCGTAGTAATTAGCTTATGTAGGAATGTAGTTCCTATGCTGTACATTGCTCCCTTCCGGTTTTATATGTGTTGTATAAAATTACCATATTATAGGTTACTAAGCCCAATAATGGACTGGAACTAGTAAATTTATGGTTCTTTTTGGCCTCTGTTATATTCCTCATCCTTAAAGGTGTTGAATTTAATAAAAAGGTCTGATGCACATAAAAGCTTCCTGAAAAGGCAGAGTGAATGGTCTTCTTTTATTAATGGAGTGACCGACCTGCTATGCAAGTGCCTCCTGTTTAAGAAAGCAATTTGAAAAATATTGTCTAACTTCTAATGTAGTAATCTATGGAAACATAAAGTTCTGTTTGAGATAAATTGCATCTAGAATTATGAGTTATGAGGATGTAGGAATGATGGCAGTCTTGTTTGATGATTAATTTTTCCAAGGGTGAAGTATCATTAGAGAGTAAAATGGTATTTTTAATTTGAGTTCTATACTATCTATAATTCGTAATTTCCACTTGCCAGAGACCTTAAGCACGATTTCTGTTTTTTTTAACGAGAGAACGGATTTTGATTTAAATCTGTTAGGTGATCAGGTTCCTTGCCGCCCAAGTTAAAATAATATAGAACCTATTTAAGTGTCAAAGTTTACATGAAGCCAGTAATAAAATTATGTAGAATATGTATCTTTAGAAACGTCTCTTCAGGATTTACTGGCTGAGTATTATGAAGTTGAAGTGTTAAAGTTAATGTTTGAACTATATGAATTCTGTTAACTATATTATTTTAAAAAGTGTTCGAGGAAAGTATTACTTTGAACAATAATAATATAATTATAAGTCTCCTTCAAAAATTTCACCTGTCTTATGTGTTGATAGCAAAGTAGCTTTAATGTCTTATTTAGTTTGTCTTGTTTCTTATCTAGAGTTTACAGTTTTGTCAAACATTGTTTATGTTATAATTGATTTTGTGTTGCAATTCAGTTGGCCTTAACTTGGGGCCTAGCTTGCGGGAAATATTTGCTGCAAATAGATCAGATGAAAAGCAGGTAATATAGAGTTATTTGATGTTTTTGAACATATGAATATATATTAATAGGGTAAGAAGGTAGACTTAGGGTACAAACCTGAACACTTCTTTTAATAATGTCTTACTGCAGCAAATTAAAGTACTCCTTCAGAATGTTGGTACCTCATTTTGCCCCAACTTTGCTGACTGGTTTGGAAATGGAGGAACAGATGCACACTCTACAGATGCCGATGAATCATTTCTTTCAAAATTCTTACAAGCAAATCCTTCCGATCTTTCCACTGACAAGTTTCAGGTCTAGCACTGAACTTATTATCAGTGGTCAAACTAGATTTAAATTTTGCAATTTTTTGATGTTTCAGGTGTGCCTCATTTTATTTAATATTTGCCATTAAAAATATGTTTCCAACTCATTTGCTTGGAATTTAGATGCTAAAACTGTGACAAATCAAGGATTTGGACAAGAGCAAAAGTCTGGAATAAGAACACATAAATGATTTTTTCCTTTAGCTATCTGGTGCTGAAACTTCTCCGTATAATAATTTTTTCAAAACTTTTCATCTTTAGTTACCCTTCCAAATTCATCTTTCAGTACTTGCATATTCTGTTTTAGGTTAGCTTTAGTGACATACATGCCCATAAAAAATCACGTGTACCGGAGACTGATTGTTATAAAGATATGTAAGAAAATTTGATCAAGCGACTTGGGGAAATACTAGTCTGATTTTATTGTGATAATTTAGGAAGGGAAGTTGTGTAACTGCATTTTTCATGCTTGATTATTTTATTGAACAGGATATTATCTGTTCGATGAGAGAGAAGCGTATTCCTGCTGCTTTCAAATGCTACTATAACTTTCACAAAGCTGAATCAATGTCTAGCGACAACCTTCATTTCAAAATGGTTATCCACGTACGAAATGACTCAGCTTTTCAGCGGTATCAGAAACAAATGAGGTTGGGTACACGTTTTCTTTCAGATACAAAGATTTTAATTTGCCTTCTTATTTTTTAAAAAAGAAGATGATTATTGGCCAACTTAAATCTGTAATGAAGTTTCTTCTTTCATGTCCCTTTCATTTGCTGAATTATCTAACTCTTTCGTTTGCCTCAGGCATAAACCAGGACTGTGGCCGCTATATAGAGGTGATGTGCATACAAATTTATTACTAATTCTTTTCTAGTTCTGGTGTAATAAGTGTGTTTCCATGCAAGTTGTTGATTCTATGTTGGTGTTCTATCTCCAGCATTGTTCTTGAGTAGTGAAAACAAATATATTGATCTGGTTACATCACACTTTTCAGTTTTCAATTTGAAAGTTAATGATAAGAAGATAAAACTTCTCTTCTTTTTTCATCAGCAAAAGTTTTTATAGAGGTGGTGAAAAATTAAAGGCTTCTCTAAAGGATTCATGGTAACCTAGATTTTTTATGGTTTCCATTTTAGAGGTTCAGTAGGACAACTGGAGTTACAGCAACAACATAAGATAGGACAATTCTACATGTACAGTAGTGGGAAAAATAAATGAAAGTCCACCATAACTATGGTTGTTCTTTAAGGGGTAATGTTATGGTGGTCTTCATGGGGGTGTGTGCAGATTACGAAACTGTGGAAGCTGGTAATTGTGATGATAAACTATAAGCAGCAGAAAAGTTGAAACATATTTTTGTGGAAAATTAATATTTTCTTTGAAAAATTAAATATTTTTTCCCAAGGAGAGGGGGGTGAGAATTTAAACCCACGAACTTTTGTCATGAGGACAGTTGCCTTGCCAGTGCGCTAGAGCTTCAATCCCAAGGGTTATTAGTTTTTGCCATGATGAACTAGGAGTTCATTAAATAAGTTTATACTACTTGTAAGTTTCTTTCTAACTATTGCATGTTGTTATGAATTAGCTAAATACTAGCAAGCAATAAGTAGATTTCATTTACAACTACTTAAGTTGAGTGCCTGATCTATTGTACGTAGATAATTACATATTCTCAGAAACAATTGTCAAGTACTGCTATAAATCTGTCTAATCTGTTGGGACAGCATCTGACATTATTATGCTTTCCAGGTTTTTTTGTCGACGTAAATTTATTTAATTCAAGTAAGAAGAGAGCTTCTCAAATCACCATAAACAGTGTTGATATAATTGAAAATGTCTCCAATAGTAATGACATACCAGTAGAAGGTGCACTAGCTGATGAAGATGCAAATCTTATGATCAAAATGAAGTTTCTTACATACAAGGTACATGTGCTTATATTTTTTATTTTTTTTAAATTTGTTTGTAAATTACCAATTTTTACAATGAATGCCATCAAAAGGGGTTATTCTATAACAATTAATACTATGTGTAATTTAATTTTGAAATATATATATTGAGACATTTAGCTCTTTTCCGGTTATCTTGCAACACAATGCTGGAATAGCAGGACATAAATTTTGTCGAAGTTGTCTTGTTCCATCTATGCAGACATCTGCTCCAATTTCAACAATTATATTTCCTGCAGTCAATTTGTTGAAAGAAGTTAGGTATAAAATAAATGACGATTTTTTGACTGCTACTTTTGTTTTATATTGAGAACCATTGCTTCACATTAGATAGGTAGCTATAGCTGTGCCCGTGTGTAATCATCTATTGTAATTCGTTACCACCTTGGGTACCCATTTAGGGTTAGAATAAGACTTATATGTAAGACATTTAAGTCTATTTTGTTACAATCTCAGGGAGTACATAATCCTACCGTTGCTCTAAGGTGGCTCCACCCTTGGTTATCAATGTTAATTGTTTTTGTAGACTCTGTTAGAGGTCATCTCAATGTTGGATAGAATAACCAAATTTGAAGGAGTTTAAGTTCGGAAATCTGTGTTAAAGAGAGAATATGAGATAGAAAGTTAATGAAAGAAAAATCTCCACCGAGTGGTGGAGACCAATACTCCATTGAGTCTTTCTTTTGTTTTAATTAGGACTATTGAAGAATAAAAAAAAAAGATGGATGGCTAGTTGATTTCCATTTAAACTTAACTGTATATGTGCGTCTTCCTTGTATATTTGAATTGGAGACTTGTTCTACTACAGTTTGAATAATTATTGGTACTCTTTAGTGATGTCAATCTGATTCAAGATTTGCCTTTCTTAATCCACAGCTGCGAACCTTTCTCATTCGGAATGGCTTATCAATTCTGTTCAAGGATGGTCTAGATGCTTACAAAACCTACTGCATGCGGTATATTTCTACTTTCTGCATTGCTCATTAGTAATAAGATGATTGTTATTTTTTTGAATTAGGTACAGTTGTTTTAGCGCTTTTATGGATGAATAATGAGTGATTTGTCCTAATTGTGTTTTCCGGTTCCCCAAAGCTTATACATTATTTAAGTTTGAGTATCAATTTGTATAAATAGTTTTAAACATGGTTGATCAGATACTTTGATAAGGATCATGTATCATCTTCGTGTTTGTTTGTGCTTCTGCTTGAAGTGATCAACAATTAAACGGCCTTTATTATTAACTTTTGTAGATCCATTTTTGAATTTTATTTGTCTGTTGCCCAAATCTTCACCGGTGCTTGTATTTCTTTACAAAACACATTCATCCTGGATATATTTTTTTTATATTTTTAATGTGGACCGATTATGACAAGTACTATTGTAACTTTTTCTCGGAAAGTATGTATGATATATGATTTACATTCTCTTGTTGATAAAATATATTGTAAAATTCTAGGCTAATGAAAAGATGGAATACCTCAGAAGCAAAGCAAAGGGAACTAAGCCAGATGCTAAATGAATGGTATCACTTAACATTCATTGTTTATTCTCTCACCCTTGACTATTAAGTACTTAACTTTGTCTCTATCTCTGTTCTGCATGTTATTCATAGGGCATGCTATGCGCGAAGCAAGCATGGACACAAAACGGTAACTCGGCCCATGTACCTCACCGAAGTTGAGCCTTTTCTTGAAGAGTACGCAAAGCGCAGTCGACAAAATCAAGCTCTAATAGGATCTGCCGGAAATTTGGGTGCTGATAGCGGGAAAGATGAAGAGGAAGAAGTTGAAACAGAAAAGCAATTGGCACTATCTGGCTCCAATTCATCTGTAGTGAAGGACTCTGTTGGAGAAGACGAGGGTCTGATTGTATTTTTCCCAGGTACCACATCTCAAACAGCTGGAATTGTGCTACCAAACTAGAGTTGGTCATTTCTTCTAAGCAGATCTTAGATTAGATATATTTTCATACCAGAAATACTAGGATCCAATAAATTGTGTCAGTTCAGGATTTTTTCGTTCTAATTTTTTATGTTGAATCCAGTTTATACATAAACTCTTTCACTACCGTCAGCTATACTCTATGAACAGGGACTGAGCATAATTCTTTTAGCTTTAGTTGAGGGTAAGGACAAAAATACCACATATGGGTAAGTTGGGAACAAAATCCAACAATTTAGAAAATGGGCTCGACATATCACATGTAATACACATGTGGTTAATAAAATGTCAAACATTCCAGAAAGTCGTAATGTTATCATGGCGTCTAGTAACGATTTAGCATCCTGGTTCTGGAGAAATGCATGTTTTTTACCAGAGCTCTAGTTTACCTGACCAGATATATGTACAAACCCATTTGATTTTGTTTTTTTTGTGCTTTTCACATTTTTGATGCACTTTTTGTGTGTGTCCTCCATAAATGTGTGTTTCATACCCATAAGTTTAGCTCTTTAACTTGAAAAAATGGTGGATGCTAAAAGCTCCTTCCTGGTTTCTTTTATTCATTCTCTTGTGGCATTCTTAGGTAATTTACGTGGTTCTTGTAGTTTAATTTATTTGACAGAGTTGAGTTCTTCTGCTTAGGACAAAAAAATGTATCTAATTAATCAGAGAAAGATCACAACCTAGAACAAGACCAAGTAATCATGGGCCAAATAATAATATAGGTTTTGGGAGTCTAGTACTTCAAAGATTCTAAAATAAGTTTATAAATAAATGGCTTAATGACCTTTTGACCCCTAAAATATAGGCCGTTATACCCATCATCCCCAAATGTATGAAGTCATACCCTTTAACCCTAAATGTATGAGATTTCGTACGCTTTAACCCTTTTTACCGTTACCGGTATAAATCGGAGGGGCAAAAAAGACATTTACTAAGAATTCCTAAAAGTAGATAGCACTTCTAAACAAGGGACCATTTAACAGATTTAAAATATTTAATATATTCACCTAATTGTATAATTTAGAGTTTGATAACCTATTTTGCAAGTCGAGTTTGAATTTAATGGTCAAATAGTCATTTTAAATGTTAATCAACGTTATTTGTTAATAAACTAATAGCTTATCACCATTTTCTTTCTTAAAGAATCAACATGGCCTATAAATTCATCATGCATTCTGCTCTTCTTGTCGCAGAACCAAGTCTGCTTAGCCATCAGAAACAAGTATATAGACAAAAAATATCATACATACATATACCAACACATGGGAAGGGAACTTGTGATAACAATCTTTTTGGCTGTGATTTTATGGGCATGGAGGGTGATAATGTGGGTGTGGATTAGGCCAAAAAATACCGAAAAGATGTTCAAAGACAAGGTCTTGGGAGTTCATATCGTTTACTCTATGGTGACACTAAGGAGCTTAAACATATGGAAAAGCTTGCTAATTCAAACCCTATTAATCTCTGTGATGATTTTCTACAAGTCATCCCTTTCTTCCATTACAAGATCCTCAGCCTTCCTTGTGTAAACTTATAGCGACCCTGAATTTAGAATATGTACTACTCTCTTCCCATATATTGAAAAACATTTCATTTTTATCTTAGACTCGATGACATCTATATTGATCCGACTAATTTTGTTCACAATTTTTTTTTAGTCCTTCCTCATTCCACTCTCTCCCGAACAGAAAAGATGGATAAGATAGATAGCAGGTAAAGAAGCCATATGATAAGATGTGGAAATGGGAAGGAGGTGCACTCAGCGAACAACACCTGAAGCAGTCTCTGCTGGACTTAGAATCCCAGTTTTGGTGTTTCAAATTACTTGATTGTGTTTCACCTGAGTACTACTTACAACTTGTTTGATCTTTCTGTACTACTCTTTTGTGTTTATAGCATTTATTTCTCATGTTGCCCGTTTTTATTATAGGACATATATTGCAACTTATAAATAGACTATATAATTCGTATAGCAAAAAAGTGGATACGACAAAAGTTAGACGATCAAAAGTATAATTAAATATTATAAAATAATTCGTATATATTTGTTAACCCTTAAAGTATATTATGATGTACCATTGTACCTTTTCATCCTCAAGATATATGAAATGTACCTTTTAACCCATAACGGTACAACTCAGAGTGTAAATGTCTTTTTTGCCCCTCCGATTTGTACCGGTAACAGTAAAAATGTTTAAAATGTACAAAATCTCATACATTGGGGGTTAAAAGGTATGACTTCATACATTTGGGGCTGATGAGTATAACGACCTATAATTTAAGGGCCAAAAGGTCATTAAGCCTATATAAATATATATATATGTATATATATATATATATTATTTTTTTTGTGGATAGTTATCTTTTAAATTAGATATGTTAGCTTTTCTAGAGTTTGGTATCAATAAGAAAATATGAATAGGGGTCAGACATTATAAAGTAGTTTGAACATCACAGATTTGTTCTGTTGGGAGAACTGATCTTGGTATTTGTCCCAAAATCAACGTCCTCATCACCATCTCTCCAAACACCTTGAGATATTATAAAGTTACACCAAATAGAATCTTATATATCAATATTCCCTCACACTCATTATACAGAAAGGTAAAAAGTAGATCATTGGGACGACCACTCAAGTAATTGTTAATGATATTTTTAATATTGCTAGATCACTTCAATTCTGCACAAGTCTTAACTTATACCAACAACTATCATTTCAGTGTCTTTTTCTTCCACAATTTATACTGTAAATGTGTTGTACCTAGCTTCAACCTAAAAGGATTTTTTATGACATTGCAGGGACAGACACAAATCCATACTCACTTGATGCTTTAGCAGTCTTTATATATCGCGTTCTTCTCCGTGCTAATCATCCCGTTTGTTCCTACTTCTTTATTTTACAATTCCGTTGTTCTCTTAGTTTATATATCTTACCTTTATTATCCGGTTCATAGGGGAGTCTTAATAAGGTCTGTCCATCTGCTGGCTTTGTCTTGCTCAAATTTTACCACTTCTATAACGGCCAGGTTAGATGCATCTAAAAAATAATTATATATGTTTCTTTAATAAGAGTGATTACTTAATTTTATATTTTATGTTTTGCAGGATCGCAAAGAGTTTGAGACTGAGCTTGTAGAATGTTTTGGCTCTCTTGTGAAGATGCCTCTATTAGAGCCTGATAGGTCAGAATGGTTTCCATTTTATATTTATGTCGAAGTTGCACATGTTTAATGAGTTTGACTCTGTTTTTTTTTGTTTAGAAAATGATACTGTGAGCCGTGTTATTTGATGTCTGGGGCTGGGAGTGGGGTTTACTTTTAGTGAAGGTTTAGCTAATTATTTCAGAGTGCATGGTTCCAACATTCCATCATTTTCTCTTGTTATCCCATCACTGGAGCTTCTTGTTACTGCATCTGAAAATATTTCAGTGTACTTTGTAAAGTTTATTAAATGGCAAACTCTTTCTAGATGTAATAATTTAAAATTGTTCAAAATTTGAAAAGGGAAAAAGGAAGTTCAAGTCATGTTTATGCAAAAGGATTGTAGACTTTAATGTTTCTATGCGTGAAAGAAAATGTCAGAATGCTTAACCTTCTCTCTTGATGGTTGCTCTACCTTTTTTGGTGTGTAGAAAGAAATGTTTCTCTAAATCTTTATTAAAAAAACCTAGTAGTGGAGAATTAAACATAAATTATATGTAGGACAACAATAAATAATATACATTCAAGTTAAGTTACTACAAAGATGAAGTGCAATATATCGCAAGTCATCTGAAAAGATACATTTATGCTCAAATCTGAAAAGGGACTGATAAATGCCAAGCCTGGGACAAGAAGAGGGATGAGAATCAAGGCGTGATAATATTCTGTACAAAAAAAATATATAATTGAAGTCTAACGACAGTATGAATGAGCTATCTAAAGGATATGATAGAAGTGGATGATAAAGTAGGTGAATAATTTATCAAGTACTATCATATAGTATTTGCATGGCTTGGTACTCCAACATTTAACAGGGCAAGGGGCAACATGTGAACTCCATATTGAAGTCTAACCATATCTGCTTCACTGTTGGTGAAACAGATACTGGAAATAACAAAATTTCACGCTTTGTATTTTGCAGTATTCTTTACCTTATATTGGGATCAAGAAGTCTGTGTTCCTGTTTATTTCCATATTTCTAATATTGTAGCTGTAAGTCACGGTTTCTTATATAAATTGCTGATCTTGGAAAACAATCATATTAAATTCTAACTGCACATTGTTCCATTTGTTCATATAATTGTACTTAAAGCTTTCTTCTCCCATTTCTTTCTCTTTACATCAAGGAGTCCTTTACCTGAATCTGTAACGTCTGTTTTGGAGGAGGGGATAAACCTGTTTAAGCTTCATTCTACCCAACATGGAAGGTTGGTACTAGCACTGCTCAATCAAGTTTCTATTACTGTCTTTCTCAATATTTTCCCAGGTAAGCTATTCACAGTGTCATGTTCAGACTATATAAACAGTTTATTTTACCTGGAGGGCCCTTAATATTTCTCTGCATAGAGAAACTATAATCATGCTCTTGCCTGGAAGGGTACTGTACCTGGGGCCTGTTTGTCTTATATTATAAATAACGTATTATTCAAAGTAAGTTAATTGTAATTTTTTACTCCATTTGAGCAAGAAGCGAAAGTTACTTCTAAGTTGAATTCTGCGTATGAAATAGGTACTTCTTTCATGTACTCACTCGAAGTTTGTACTTTGACTTAATTAAAATCAATATTTATCCTTTTTAAATGTAACTTGTAGTATATTGTTTTTGTTGTTTTTACATTGTTCAAGTTGATATCATTATAATTATCCAAATTGATACGGACTTGAAAGTTTTATTTCCTAAAATAGCACTAATTTTAATAGGTCCCACCAGCTTACTGATATTTTCCTTTTTTTTTCATTAGTCTCCTTAATCTCTGTGCCTAACCCAAATGTTAACAAGTGGGTGGCACGGAGGGAGTATATCATAACTATAAGTAGTAAGTGAACTTTTTACATACTTGCATGAATTACATTCCTCATTATTTTCAGATTGTAGGCTATATTATTCCTGCTATATAAGTTCTTGATCCAATCTATGCCAATGTAATGGGGATGGCCTTGGTCGTCCGAGAATTTTAAATCGACATACAAATTACAAGATTTTAACTAAATATCTAACGGAGATTAAAAATAATTTATGATTTTCAATGATTGCGAATTTTGCACTCAGATTGGACTCCAGCAAAGGGACATATGCACAACAATGGGCTATATGGGAGAAGAAGTTGCGATATATTATATTTAAAAATGCTGAGTATCTCAAATCAATCCAGGTCTTCCATCCTACTTAGTATTCATAAGATTCTTTAAAGTTTAAACTAATTAACCATTCAACCAACCAAAATAATGTATTTAGGGATCGACAAGGTCGGTGGTTGGAAACTTGCAGTATTTGCCATTACTTTATAGATAATTAAGATTTTTTCTTGCCATCTGAAGCCATTGCTTGCATCTTTAGAAATGAGATACATGTCTTTAAATGGATGTTTGTTGGAAAAATGAATATTAAACACCTTCAACTGCATTGCTGCTTAAAATGAAACCCTTGTGCATTCTGACAATTGTACTTCTAGAGCCAATCGCTCATTCTTCTGGCTTCTATAGTAAAACAAATACAAAGAACAGAAAAAACACAACTTCCCCTTCCATCCTACAATTTTTTTGTAACACAAACACCCAGAGTTTGAACTCACAACCGTCCATTAAAGAATGGCGATAACTGGAGCATCCTGCACTTTTATTCAAGGCCGAATTACTTAATCCATTACAAAGACTGATAATTAAGTGTCAGTTAGTTATAAGTCTTTATAATTATTTTGAGCTGTTAAGCATATTGTGCTTGATGAAATTATGCAGTGTTGCAAATGTATACCTCTCTCATTGTAACTAAAATTTTGAACATGACCATCTCCTCTGTCTTTCCAGGTTCCATTTGATTCCGCACTAAAACAAGTATTGAAACAACTAGGAACTATTGCGAAGGGAGACTACACTAGGCCAAGACTTAGTACAGAAAAAAGAATGTCAAGAGGCATCATATTTGCAGCTGTTGATATTCCTGTCACTGAATTACAAGGTCTTCTGTGTACTGTAAGTTACTATTTGCTACATTCGATTAATAATTATTTGCCAACTTGCTAAATAATTACCTTGAATGCTATTATGACTTTATAGAGCTATATCTATATTACCTTGAAAACACTTCCTGTTCCTTTAACCTTTAAACTATTTGCAACTTTTACCGATACATGTCCTGGTAGAAATTAAAAAATATGTATATTCTTAATAGCACCTTAACCCAACTTCCAGAATATGGCGTACACCCCCCCCCCCAACAATTCATGCCAGAGCTGTTTCAAGATTAAACATCATGATATAATTATGTAGGATAGTTTGAGTTTGACTGGTCCTACACCTTAAAATCAAGCCAATTGATTAATTGTTTGCATCTTTACCATGTTTTCTTTGTGGACAATATTTCTGTGTATGGATGAATAGAAAGAAACCTTTTATATGTTTCAGTTTTACTACTGTAATTTGCAGTTATATATATTTCAAGTGTTAATTGATTCCAGGATTATTTGCTAATATTGTCATTGACTTTGATGAGTGCTTAATATCTGTACAGTTGGCTAAGAAGAATTCAAAAGTTTCCGCCTTTTTAAAAGACAAGAAGGTTGAGAGGACACTTAAACAGGCTCATTTGACCCTTGCTCACAAGCAAAATCATGGAGTTGCAGCAGTAGTCAACTACATATCAGTTCTCCATCAAAAGGTCCCAGTGGACATGACTGCTCTATATTTCTCAGATAGATTGGCTGCGTTGGAAGCTCATCCTGGTTCAGTTAATGGTGAGGATGTAAATTCTAAGAACGCGTGGCCTCACATCACATTGTGGAAGGGTGAAGGGGTTGCAGCCAAGGAATCTATTGCTTTGCCACAATTGTTTTTTGAAGGGAAGGCCGCTCGAATCAAGATCGATCCACCTGTCACAGTAGTTGGAACCATAAAATTTCGCTAAATCAAACTATTCATTTTATTAATACACTAAACTCCTTTTTTTTTTTAAATTTACAATAAACTCCTTTTCCCATGGAATCCACAGCTATGTCAAGTACATCCCCCTCCCCCACATTAGTAATGTACAGTTCCCCTAAGAAATTAAGCTGGACCAAAACTTTATATATGCTGGGGAAAACGCATATAGCTCAGCTAATATCAAAGCAATGTGAAGACAAAATTACAAATCTATATCTAGTAGAATATTACTAGTTTATTTCTTGCGTGGTATATTTCTTGCATCTGTAATTGTATTAGAATTTCTCCTTTGATCTTCAATCTTGTCCCAATAGATATCACCATATCAGGCTTCGATGATGTCAGACTTCAGACCCTTTTGGCATGTTTTTTCAAAAAATCTTCATGTAATATTTATTCCCGCCTCTTGGAAAAAGGAAACTGTTAGGGTGACTTGTTATTGGAATGTCAAGGCGAGGGAAATGTTCTAAAAAAAAGCGAGGCTGGTTAGTACTAAGTGCAGTAAAAATTACTCTTTACAGTTTTCTGAATTTACATTTAAGACCTTGGGTATAGTTAATACTTTGTCAAAATGTATTGTTCTTTTTTGTTCACCAAGTTCGCCGCTATTTAATATTCTTATTCATTTTGGTTACTTTTGTTCGGTCATTGAAATTAGTAGTCGATGCAGTTGCCAAAAATAGAAAAAGAAATTGTACTAGTTAATGCTAGTATACGGGTAAATAAGACATATATCATGTGTTTTATCAGGGAGGTGTTTATTAAACATTTAACTAGCATAATAACCTGTGCGGGGCACGAGTCATTTTCTAGAAATTTTTTTACACCATACAATGATATTAGTAAAATTCTTGATCGTTTTCTTATTGATTAATATTGTATAACGTCTAAAACATATCATATACAAGTTGAGTATCTATTAATGTGTATAATTTTTCATGTAAAACATTAATACCGTACATAACATTTTTAATATATCTCATTAATCATATGTTCGCACAAAAACACGCAAGCGTACGCGATCACAAGTAGTACAAGATTAAGTTAAGTTCGTTCCTACAGAGACTGGTTTAAACAGAATATGCACCTATACAACAATGTATGGTTATTATTCATTATTAGACAAGTATCAATTTTAAGTTGATTACCTAATTAAAGTGATTATACTAGCATGCATTAACTAAGAGAATAAAACTTATTTACTTATATGAGATAAAACATGAAATTCTATCTTCTTTAAATACTTCATTCAGAGTTTATGCCTTTAATCCTAGCATGTGATGGTGATGACAACTAATCAAATAACACGAAATTAGTATACGCTATCTTTTGATATACGTATACCCTACTACTAAACATCCACAAATAAGATATAAGTTGAGCAGACACCAATTATGCTTAGACCCTATATGTCTATAAGATTTGAAAACATAACGGTTTAATGAGCAAGTTATCTATTGAGATTACATAGGACAATGTAAGATGGTTAAAATTACACTACGAATCATGCAATACAACATACATAAACCTATACTAGCATGACAAGTTCTAAACCTCTATATCGACTTTCGCTTCAATAAAGATTAACAAACGACTTAGATGTTAGCTAAGCATCTAAGAAGAATAAGTACAACCATACTGGGAATCATAAATCACCACACACTAACGATTTAGAACAATCAACTATTGAAATCCATAAATAAATCCGCTAGAACCCCCTGACAACGATTATTTCATGATCAAACACATTGCACCATGGGTTCCAATGAAAACGTGATAATAAATTAGTTCAGAATACTACGAGATAATATAAAAGTACTAGGGTTTAGAACAAATAAAGAACAAGTATCCAAAAGAATCGCCTAAATCGAAGAATACAAAAGTGAAAACTAAATCTTCTTCTCCTTAGCCGTCTTGTGTGCTTTAGGTCTTCTCTATGTTCTCCCTGGCTTCCTTCTTCTTAAAAACATTTTCTTTTCTTTATATATATAGCCCTGGGTGATCTGGACGCTCGCAATAACCAAATATAATCAAATCAGGATTCTGCAGAATCTGGCTGGCACGGGCCTTGGGCGCAGGTGCGCTCTGTGTCTGATAATTGGGGCGCGGGCGCGCTCCTTTGGGGGCGGGCGCGCCTGCTCTCTGTAAAATTTCTGCAGCTTTGTTCTTTTTGCGCTCCATCCTTCGTACAAACTTCCACGATTCCTTCCCTGATCTCTTATCAACATATAATCATTTAAAAGCTCATTTCCACCTCTGACTAGTGCGCTGCAACAACTCAACACAAAACACATCAAAAACACCAAATACTTGAGTGCAAAACACCAATTAAAGCCGATATGAAGCGTTCCAAGTAGATATAAAATCCACATATTACACCCCCAAATTTAAATCGATGCTTGTCCTCAAGCATAAACAGACTCGACACTAATAACAAAGCTACTGCATAAATGCAACTACGTGAAAATGCAACTAAATGACAATGCAACGATCCCCTCGGAATAACCATAACCAAATCAATAAGCAATATCTCTAAGAATGCAATGACTTTAAACATAGTTCAACTAAATCCCTTAAACCAACATACAAACCAGAAACGTGTGTATGTGAGATGTTTATCAGATATACTCTCAACACTAGATCAATAACCATATCCTATCCTTTGCCAAAATAATCACAAATTTATAAATAAAATAGATGTTAAACACATAATGACTCACAACACCTCAATTTTACTAGAGTTATACAAGGATCATGCTATAATACTGAAACACATCAAACGCAAATGCTTATTTAACCATGCAATGAATGAGGTCCCAAAAGACTTATAAAATAATACCCATGTAGCGAGCGTTAGGTTAGCGGATCCCAGACTGTATAAGCCTTAGGTCAGTAGGCACAAAGTCCCCTAGAACTTAATTGCTCGAGTATTAAAGAGCTCGCCCTCGGTCAATTCTGCATATACTAACACAATTTTTTTTTTGTTTTATTTTTCAATAATTCTGAATGAGTACGTTTCGCTCCATCTCATTCAACCCTAGACTACTCATAAAAATATGAGCCGACTACTAGCCATTTGACGCCTAATTTTGTTCACAACTAGCAATGATATCCATGTTTTTCCCTAGTTTAAAAATTCAGTGTTCCTACATCATTACGATAATAGCAAAAATTCTAAATATAACTAAGTGATTAAATTCCAAAAAATAAACAAGTATGATCATGATCTAGTTCAAAAATAACCTATAAGACTTGTGAAAAAACCTTTTTTCTGGGCATGCAAATCAATTCATTAGGACTTAATCATCCCTCTATTCGACATCACTACACTCAAATCAACACCAACCTACCAATCGGAAACAGCTTGTAACACCCCCAAATCCGGGGTCGGGGATCCGGGTTGTCACGAGTTCCATTTCCCTTAATAACACCCAATCTTAATAAACAATCAACTACTCTGTAGTGTGACCCCACAATAAATACACACACCACAAGTTATAGTCTCAGAGATGAATATCCAAAAATAACACGAGTCATTTTATTCCACAATTATATGCCATTACACCTTAAAAGGGTTTCTCAATAAATTTACATTTCTTTGCCATTATTACAATTGATAAAGATACATAAGTCTGGTACATCAAAAATTGAAAGCCTAGCCTATTGGTAGTTCCTACCTCAGCTACAACGATATCAACGCCTATAGGAAACTGCGGAACGTTTCCTATCCGCTCGCGAATTGGGAGCTTAGTCCTGTTCATCTTGTCTATCTGATGTTGTATGATGAAAGAAGAAAGCAAGGGTGAGCAACAAGCTCACCGAAATAATATGTATACTGATTAACAATATATGAGCATTCTCAAAGTACTCATGAAAGTCTTGGTCAAGTAAAAAAATGAACCAAGTTTGATATCTTATCATGACCAAGTCGCAAAATATTCAGTATATATGTATATATACTTTTCAAAATCTTGGAAGTCCTCTTCCATGCATAATATACACAGAGTTCCAGTCGATAACTGTATAAAAATATCGTTGCAAAGTGATCTCATATATCTAACCTTGTCTCAACGTTTTTGTGAAAATCTTTGTCATGCATAAGATAATCATTAACCAGATATAAGTTGAAAAGATGAAGTTACAAGATACTCCAATATACTTATATCTTTTTCGGATACTACTTGAACTACCACCGTTCAAGGTATCATCAGTTTCAAAAGTTCATCACATAGATGAGACTACAAGAAAAGACTTGAATAGATTCAATCTTTGAAATATTCTCAAAATGAAATGAAGTTACGAGATACTTCATTTGATGAAAACATCATTTTGAAAACTCGACCCTTCCAACACTCAACAATCGCCCAACCATAGCCTTTCTATCGACGTGCTCTGGGTAGTGTTGCAGAAATATCCAATTAGATGATGAACTCATTACGGGAGTTTGCCGCGCCAGGAAGACCACTCACGATGATCAGTCGCAGTAATGCAACCCCACCATTTTCTACATGTAGAGGAGAACAGTCGGATTTACTTGTCAACCGAACCCTGGACTCCTAAGGAATGGACCGTCTTAGCGGAACTTCCAGGCCATTTGGGCCAATATAATAAGGCTGGGCCGGCGCCACTCGACCACTTACGCCACTCCTAGTTCAGATGAAATCCATGACTCTGAAATGTAAAGCTCGTCCCCCCTTTCCCCAAGTAGAAACTTGTTGATACGGCTCCACCAAGAAGTCTTATCTAGTTGGAAAGGAAAACTCACCGATATTTTCCAGGCGGTGCCTGTTAATGGATTAACTTGTTCCAAGAATTTTATTTCCCGAGTGTTGGGTAAGTAATCAAAAACTCTTTTATCAAAGCAGCAACCTTGTTGTGAATATAAAATACACCACAGAGCCGGATCCCTCAGGTTTTGAGCGAGTATTTAAATCCCCTTCGAAAGGAAGATCTTAAATATAAAAAAAATGAGTTTTGGGATCCGCCCTAACCTTTAAAAATCATTTTGAAGACTCTAAAACATATTTAAGAATGTTTGGAGTAATGCTGATTTAATAAAATAAATCAGTCCCAATATATTAGAAAATATCTGAATATTATTATTTAAATAATATTCCTATAAAGAATAATCTTTATAAAAATAATTGAAGTAGAAGTTTTAAAACTCATACTTGAAATGAATAATAAATAACCAAAGATATACTTATACGAAAGTACAATCTTTATTTGAATAATCGAAAATAAGTTTGATTATCGAAACATTATTCTTTAATAAAATAAAGAATATTATTTAATAAAATAAGCGGGGTCATAAGTCCTCGAATGAATATTCAAAACAATATTCATTAAATAAAATAAGCGGAGTCATAAGTCCTCGAATGAATATTCAAAATAATATTCATTAAATAAAATAAAGTTATCGAATAAACCTTATTCGAATAATAGTTTTGAAAACTATTTATATATATATATATAATATACTCGGGAACATCGTCTTCCGGTTTAGAAAATATGTTCACCTTTGGGTCCCCTATACTAAGGGTATACGCAACTACTGCTTATCTCTAGCATAGGTATTATGCAACTTATAAGCAATTGAATCAACAATTAGATATCAAAATTACGAAACAGACATGCATATATACCATATCAGCATGCTCCAATATATCGCAAGATTTGCTAATAACAATCATGCACTTATCACAAGATAATGCATGTTAGGTCACACACACTGTAGAGGGGGTGAATACAGTGTATAATACAATCAAATTGAACTTTAATATATTAAGTAACAGAAAACAAACTTTATTGAAATAATAAACTCTGTTACAGTATGGAACTGTTACCTCTCAGTGATGAACACATATCACGAGAGCTGCTAGGGTTACAATGAATAATCTTCTCGAATATATTAACACTTTTAGTGTAAACCCTATGTCTGTGTTTATATACTACACTGTTACAAGATAATTGCTAATTGATATGGAATATAATTCTGCTTCCTAAAATATATCAATCAGATATCTTTTCTTCCAAGTATTCCATTCTTCACGGAATTCCTTCTTCATGCATATCTCTTCTTATATTTATCTCGATCTTCTTTCCTTTAATCAGCTACTGTCCTTCTCTGATCATCCTTCAGCACTTAAGTTCTGATATCTAACTTCTGATGATTATCTCCTGATAATATAAGTACTGATATCCTTAAGTCCTGACTTCCAGTATAAGTACTGATCAACAGTTAAGTACTGATTTGTCCTGTTAAGTAAGATCTGAAATCTAAACATAAATTATATTAGCCATGACATTATCAAATATATCTAACAATCTCCCCCAACTTGTAAATTAGCATAATATACAAGTTTAACAGATATTTGATAATGTCAAAAACATTAAGTATAAATGCATGAGAATTGGACTAGATAACTACAACTTACAGTCCTTAAAGCTTTACCAATATTCAACTTCTGATAACAACTTCAGTCTGTACAAATATCAGAATTTAAGCAGTTGTAGATCTTCGACTTGGCTTCATCATCTGATCTCTCTGATGTCAGGAGTTGTTCTGAGATAGTTCTTCAACAAACATTTCTCAGCATATCTGAGTTCATCAATCATTCTCCTTTTGGCATCTTTAAGCTCTGCAGTATCTTCACCAGTTTGAAAGATTGCAGCTCTGAGATCATTGATCTTTGCTTTTCTCAACTCCTGATCTAGTCTTATGACATAGGCTTTGTCAGACTCCAGATTGAATTCAAGTCCCTTAATACCAAGATATGTTCTGATCTGTGCAGTATTAGGCTTCATATCAACAATATCACCATTGTGATCTCTGTACTTTGGAACATATGTGCTGTCAGACTTAATAGAATAAAGCCTTTTCTGTCTCTGAATCTGTTCTTTTAAGTAGTTTGCAGCAGTCCCTGTTATTCTGTCATCCACTTGAAGTAAGAAAAGTACATGCTCCAATTCTTCAAAATACTTCAATGGAATGGCATTTTTTCTTATATGATAAACCCTACCATCTGTCATGAAATACAACATGATGTATTCTTTTAAGTAGGTATGGTAAACCATCTGTACAGATTCCAGTTGATTCAATCTCTCAGGAGTTGCTCCAATACTTGGTTCACTCAAGGAAGTTGGATCATTGGTAGTGTTGTGTACTCTTCTTTCATCAGCACTTCCCAATCCAGTTTTATCTCTTGCTTCCTTTCCAGTAACTACTCTAGCTTCAAAACCACTTGCAGTAGTCTTCAAAGATTGAGTCTGTTTTGCTTTAGTGAATCCTGGTAGAAGTGTCTTTGATCTATCTTCTGATATCAAGTTAACTTGAGCTATGTCAGAGGTTACTTGCTTCTTCTGAATATCAGAACTTACAATTTCTTGACTCTGAACAACTTGAGCCATGTCAGAGGTTGTTTTAAGAACTTTTCTTGAAGTCAGAGCAAGATCATCCTTTTCATCAGTAATTTCTTCATCCTCAGGAGGTACATAAACCTTGATAGGTTCACCAACCTTTTCTTTACCCTTGGATCTTGGATCTATCTGTGGTTGTGATCTAGCCAATGTTGCTTCAGTATGTGTCCTTTCTTTGATCACAATGCCTTTGAGTTTTGGAAGTGGCTTTTTACCAGAAGCTTCAGGTTTAGATGTGACTTTCTCTGATTTAAGTCTGGCTTCTTCTTCCTTTAAACTTTCCAAGTCCATTCCTGGATTTTCCTGAAGAAATAACTGTCTTGACATTTCCTCATCAAGATCTAGAAGTTCATCAGAACTTATCCTTTTACCAGCAGCAGAACTTATTCTTTTCCCAGTATCAGAACTTGTCCTGTGACTAGCTTGTCTTGATGTGAATCCTCTACCTTGACTATGACCTCTACCCATTCCAGAGCTTCCTTGATCATCTTTTTCATTATCCTTTCCTGTCAGTGTCTTGTCAGTCTTGCATTTGGACTTAATCACTTTCTCCCCCTTTTTGGCATCAGCAGGTAGTAGAAGAGAGATAAGCAATTCCACTGAGGATTGGATTTCAGTTAGTTGTGATTGCTGACAAGCTTGATTTTTCAGAATTTCATCAATCTGAGCTTGTTGATGATCTTGAGTCTTCTCAATATAAGCAATCCTGTCAATGGTAGGTAGGAAGAACTTTTTCTTATCAATTTTCCAAACTTGTTCCTGTTTGATAAAGTTCTCCTGAATCTTGTGTAGCTCTGCATGAGTAGTTGAATGAAGACCTTGTAAATGTTTAGTACTCAATGCAGTGACTCTAAGCTGAGTTTTGAAATCATCAGAATTTAACATTTCATCAGCTTTAGTCAAGTGCTCAGCAAGATGCTTGTCAGTTGGAACACATGAAACTGAGTTCCATTCCTTAGTCCACTCCTGACCTGCACGAGTTTCAGTCCAAGGTACTGGTGCTTCTCCGGTAACAAACTTCTTAACCAGTTCAGACTTAGGAAGAGTCTGTTGAGGGGTAAGTCCTGAAGGACCTGCTTCATCAGCATCTACAGTTGGAGCAGCATCACCAGTATCTCCAGCATTTGCAGCATCAGAACTTAAAGAATCAGTATCTTCTGTTAAGACAACAGTGTGAGTAGCAATGGAAGCTTCAGCATCCTCTAATTGCTGATCTTGTTCTAAGTTCTGATCAACAGCCATATCCTAATGCTCACCTAAATTCTGATCATCAGCATCTTGATGCAGAGAAGGTGTTGTTGATAACTCTGGAGTTTGAACAACATCAGTAACAGGTGTTGAGGAAGGAATATTTGTTGTTGGAGCTTCTAAGAGAATTACTGCAGGCACAACCAAGTTTTGAACATCAATATCAGCACTTGTGCCTGGATCAACAGAAGACACAGAAGGTGTGTTAGCCTTTTCAGGAACAGCTTCCTGAGATGGAGTTGATGGAGAAGAAGTGACTGGAGCAAATTCCTTGTCTTGTAAGATCAGAGATTCCTGATCCCCTTCCTTAGCTGCTTCCTCTTCATCATCTGAAACTGGCCTGTGTGCTCTCTGTTTCTTGTATCTCTTTGTTGATTTGGATTCCTTTGGAGTTTCAGGAACTGTCATTCTTCTAAGCCTCTTGAGAAGCCTAGCTCCCCCAATTCCAGAATCCCTCTGAGAAGTCTCTTTCTCAGCTTCACCTACAACAGGTTCTGAAGAGGAACCTGGTCCTCAGTCTCAGATTCATCTCTCAGTACAGTCCTCCTCCTCTTTTGAGGTGTTTGAGGAATAGTTTTTGTCCTCTTTGGCTTGGAGGATGAGGGTTGAACAGTCTGTGAAGTAGAGAGATAGGATTTGAGATAAGTCCTGAGGGTAGGTTGAGTAGTATGAGTGGTAGTTGCTGAGGATGATGGTTTTTGGGTGTTTGTGGTTGGTTGGACATCAGAGTAAACAGATCTATAAGTATCAGGATCAGCATTTACTAGGATCTGTTTTACAGACTGAGGAATCTGTAATGGTCTAACCACTTTTTTCTTAGTATCAGCATTTACCAGATCATTAAAATATCGTTTTGCAACTCTAAAAGGTGGGGTTGAGGAACTGACTAATTGAGGTTAATCAGTACAAAAAGTATATATAAGTTGACAGAATCTAGCAAAATAGACAATATTTCTATCCTCTGTCATCCTATCCCCAATAAAACCAATTATTCCAGTTGCAAAATCAAAATGAGTTTGATGGATAATAGCATACCCTATGTGCTGACTCAGAATTCGGATAGCATCAAAATTCGAACATTTGTTCCCAAAAGCTTTGGTGATGCAGTCAAAGAAAAAACTCCATTCTCTTCTGATATTAGCCCTTTTTAACTGCCCAAGCTTTGCCAAACTCTTTTCATATCCCAAATCAGCCATTAACTCCTGAAGTGCTGATTCCTCTGGAGTTGAAAAAGTACAATTTTCTGGGAGATGTAGAGCTTTGCGTATTGTACTAGGAGTGACTGCATAAGATGAATCACCCACTTCAAAAACAATACTGGGAGTGCCATTTTTACCACCATCATCAAAGTGCCCAGTCCGCCAAAACGTCAGAACTTGTTGACTCGAAAAGACTTCAGGTTGAGTTAATGTATACCCAATCTCACTGTGTGCAAGAAGATCTTGCACAAAATGCAATTCAGATGGAGCTTCAGTATGATCAAGAATTGCAGCATAGTTATTTGGAACAAACTTAGCTCCATCAATGATTAAATCCTTAGGTGCCATGTGAAAAATTGAGATTCAAAAGTGCCTGTTAGGTGTTTGATAAGATGTCTGTATGAAAAACCAACGTGAGAAGAAAGAGAGTAAAAGTAAGTAAAGAGAAAAAAAATGAAGAAAATAAAGGATTAAAGAAATCCTCTCTCTGTTGTACTTATACTCTGAAGAAAAATGTTACCGTTGGACACCTGTCAGACATGCAGTAATAACGGATAGTTACTAGGCTCGAGAAAACAGGAATCATTACTTACTCAGTTGCCTGTTTTCAAGGAAAAACCGTTCCACTTACCCAGATATTCCATTAATCAAGGTGAAACAGGTTTAATTCAAAATTGAAACCGTTCCCACTGAGTTAATTATTTTTCACTGCATCATTAATATTCGGAAAGTAAATCACGTAAAAATGACCAAGATAAATGAGATGAGTAAGTGCTGATAAAAAAAACCAGAACTTAAATTAAAACAGAATTTATATGGTCATCAGAATATCAATCAGGATTTAGCAATGCATTACCAAATATCTTAGAGACAAAATCTTGAAGCAAACACAAATTTCATTATTATACCAAGAGAATACATTTATGAAATTGAAATTACATCAGTACTTATACAAGATTTCCCTAAGCTACGAAACCTAACATCAACAGCCTTAGTCCTAGCTAAGAAGCCTGACAAAGCTGATGATGAAGAAAAATAGGAAGAAGACAAGATTAAATCATTTTTTCTTCTTCCTACTCTCGACAAACAGAATGGCGAGTCTGATGATTCGCTCTTGCTGGCGGAGAGCTGCCAGTCTTTCCTCCTCCATTCGCTCCAGATGGCGATGGTAATCCATATAGAAGAACAGGAGGTGTGTCAGTACCTCCTGTGGGACAGAGTCCCATATCTCCTCAGGAATGGCCGTGACGTGCCATTACTGCTGCCATTCGGCACAGCGTAGCTCCATATTGAAGTTTTGGTAGTTCAAAAACATGTTGAATCTGACCATTGTGTTTTTGAAAGAAAAAGTATGAAAGTAAGTGTGTGAGAAAGAATTTGATGGGAAGGCTGATGTGAAGTGGTTGCTTATATAGGTAAGAGAATGCCAGGAGACGTAAAAGTATTTAATGCTGACAGGTAGAATTAATTCTATCTCGTCTCCCTAGACTTTGAAAAAGAATAACATTCATTGGAAAGAGGAAACATGGTTTAAAGCGCACAAGAAACAAGTAACAGTGGACTGTTCAAGTACAAATACCATTAACCCTAACCATAGTGACTATTAATCTTCCACTTCAACATATTCAAATATTAACTGAGACTATTATCAAATTTTATTCACAGATAAGTCAAGTAAAACATTAAACTGTAATATCAGAACTTAGACTTATATCATAACTTAACAGTCATCAGAACATAATTTCTTAACTCGAAAAAGGAATGCCTAACTTAGTAAGTTCTTATACAAGTTCTGAGTTATACTCTTCAGAACTTAATCATCAGAATATGCAACTAGAGCTTGTCCTCAGAATTTATGCAATAATGACACAATGACTGTTTATCTAAAATAACATAGACCACCACAGAAATTTTCATCATTCAGATGGAGTGATTAGTGTGTGCATTAAGCTAAATAACAGACAAAGAGTAAAGTCTGATTCACTTCAGTACATCTTAGAAATAAGGCATAACTAAAATTTTGCTAAAGAGCTGTCATTGTCCTGAAACCTACTGATAAATGAGTTCATGCTTGAGTCCACCTCAACTGTTTTGTGCTAATTTTATGCATCTTTTGAAATTCTATGTTACAGTGGCTTCTCAGTGTAAGTGAGTCACGACTGCTTATCAGAATTTATGCTATTATCAGAGTATTTCTCCAGTAATCATAGAGTGTGAAAAGTCACCAAGAAAATTTGCTTTTCTAATGCATATTTACTTAATACCAGCAATGCACTTGGGTCGTCCCTTCCACATTTTTACTCTAGATCTCAAAGGAGTACCTGATTTTATTCTTTGATCTTTTTGCTTTTTCTTTTGATAAGTGAGGTTTATCAGCACTTAGTACAATCAGCAGTTTTACTAGTATCAGAACTTAACAGATGAGTAGCATTATTCTAATTTATGACTTAGTAATAAGATAAACAAAGTAAACTCAACTAAGCTCAATTATCAGAATTTGCTAGTGTCATAAGATTTCCACTGAAATAATTACTTCTTACATGGAATCATTTGTTTATTGAAGACTACTAGGTCAGTATCTAGCACAGTTATCCTCATAGGATCGAATAGTTACTTGAACAGACATATCACTTATCAGAGTTTAGAAACATATATCAGACAACAATCAGTACTTAAACGTGTATTTCAATTAAGCACAGAATAAACAAAGAGATTACATTCTGTAAATACTGATCATAAAGTCTGATGCATCAGAACAAAACTAGACAGATTTAGAAAAAGAACCTGAGACCATTCCAAGTTCATTTACCAATCTTGTAAAAGTGGCTTCACATAGTGGTTTTGTGAAGATATCTGCTAGTTGTTGATCTGTTGGAACAAAGTGCAATTCCACTGTACCTTCATCCACATGTTCCCTTATGAAGTGGTACCTTATGCTGATGTGCTTTGTCATAGAGTGTTGAACTGGATTACCTGTCATAGCAATAGCACTTTGATTATCACAGTAAATAGGGATTTTGAAATATGTTAACGCATAATCCAGTAACTGATTCTTCATTCAAAAAATCTGTGCACAACAGCTTCCTGCAGCAATATACTCTGCTTCTGCAGTTGATGTGGAAATTGACTTTTGTTTCTTGCTGTACCAAGAAACCAATCTTCCTCCAAGAAATTGGCAGCTTCCACTTATGCTTTTCCTGTCAATTTTGCAACCTGCAAAATCTGCATCTGAGTAACCTATTAGTTTAAAATCTGATTCTCTAGGATACCATAATCCCAGAGCAGCTGTTCCTTTAAGATACTTAAAGATTCTTTTCACAGCTGTTAAATGAGGTTCTCTTGGATCTGCTTGAAATCTTGCACAAAGACAGGTAGCATATATGATATCAGGTCTACTAGCAGTTAGATAGAGTAGAGAGCCAATCATACCTCTATAGTCAGTAATATCTACTGATTTACCGGTATCCTTATCCAGTTTTGTTGCAGTGGCCATAGGAGTGGATGCACTTGAACAATCTTGCATTCCAAATTTCTTCAGCAAGTTTCTGGTGTACTTGGTTTGACAAATAAAAGTGCCTTCTTCATTCTGCTTGACTTGAAGGCCCAGAAAATAGCTAAGTTCCCCCATCATACTCATCTGATATCTTGACTGCATTAGTTTGGCAAACTTCTTGCAAAGCTTGTCATTTGTAGATCCAAATATGATATCATCAACATAAATCTGAACCAGAAGTAAGTCCTTTCCATGGTTGAGGTAGAACAGTGTTTTGTCTATTGTTCCTCTGTTGAATCCACTTTCCAGAAGAAACTGAGCTAAAGTCTCATACCATGCTCTAGGAGCTTGCTTAAGTCCATAAAGTGCTTTATCAAGCCTGTAGACATAATCTGGATGTTTGGTATCTACAAAGCCTGGAGGTTGTTCAACATATACCTCCTCCTCCAATTCTCCATTGAGAAAAACACTTTTCACATCCATTTGAAAGACATTAAACTTTTTGTGAGCATCATAAGCCAAAAATATCCTTATGGCTTCTAACCTAGCAACTGGTGCAAATGTTTCATCATAATCAATTCCCTCCTGTTGAGAATATCCTTTTGCAACCAGCCTTGCCTTATTCCTTGTAATTATGCCATCACTGTCAGTTTTGTTTCTGAATACCCACTTTGTACCAACAACAGATCTATTCTTTGGTCTTGACACTAGGGTTCAGACTTTGTTTCTTTGAAATTCATTTAACTCTTCCTGCATTGCTTGTACCCAATCAGCATCTTGAAGAGCTTCTTCCACTTTCTTTGGCTCAGTCTGAGAGAGAAAAGAATTATAGAGACATTCATTTGAAGTACCTGTTCTAGTTCTGACACCTGCATCAGGATTTCCAATTATCAAATCAGGTGTATGTGATTTTGTCCACTTCCTTGCAGATGGAAGGTTTTCTATAGAACTGGATGCTCCCCCATGATCCATGCTATCTTCATTTTCATTTTCTGATGTTCCCCCTGAAACTATGCTCTCTGAGTTGGATTCTTCAGTATTTAGATTTTCAGCACTATCAGAACTTGGCTTATCAGAACTTGACGAGTCAGAACTTGAAGAGCCAGATGCATGTTCTGATATTTCTTGAGATGTGGTAGGATCTTGAGTATGCTCCCCCTGCATAGGTTCATCTTCCTTTGACGTAGTCACCACAGTTTCAATAACATCAGAGTTTAATCCATCAGAGTTTATAGTATCAGGACTTAGACTGTCAGGATTTTCAGTATCAGATTTTGAGTCTTCATTTTCAAATCTCAGCTGATCATGGTCAATGAAATCTTCAAGACCAGTAATCTTCTTGTCATCAAAAGAGACATTGATAGATTCCATGACCACTTTTGTTTTCAAATTATAGACTCTGAAGGCTTTTGTGGAAAGTGGATATCCAACAAAGATTCCTTCATCAGCTTTTAGATCAAACTTTGATAGCTGTTCAGGATGAGTCTTGAGAACAAAACACTTGCATCCAAATACATGAAAATATTTCAGATTTGGCTTCTTTTTCTTCACCATCTCATATGGTGTTTTTCCATGCTTGTTAATGAGTGTTGCATTTTGAGTAAAACAAGCAGTCTGCACAGCTTCAGCCCAAAAGTAGATTGGAAGCTTTGCTTCTTCAAGCATTGTACGTGCAGCTTCAATGAGAGTTCTATTCTTCCTTTCAACAACTCCATTTTGTTGTGGAGTTCCAGGAGCAGAAAATTCATGCTTTATTCCATGGTTTTTGCAGAACTCTTCCATTATCAAATTCTTGAACTCAGTGCCATTATCACTCCTTAAAATTTTCACAGAATCTTTGACCATTTTATCCAGCTGTTTGACATGATCAATCAAGATAGATGTAGTTTCACTTTTTGTGTGCAAGAAATACACCCATGTGTATCTGGTGAACTCATCCACTATGACCAACGCATACTTCTTCTTTGCAATAGACATGATATTTACTGGACCAAATAGATCAACATGTAGTAGATGATAAGGCTCAAGAATTGATGATTCAGTCTTGCTCTTGAATGAAGATTTTCTTTGTTTGGCTTTCTGACAGGAATCACAAAGACCATCAGGAGCAAATACTGACTTTGGCAGTCCTCTCACAAGATTTTTCTTGACCAGTTCATTTATATTATTGAAATTTAAATGAGAGAGTTTCTTATGCCAATTCCAGCTTTCTTCAATTGATGCTCTACTCATCAGACAGATTGCAGAACCATCAGTACTTGTTGAAAGCTTAGCTTCATAAATGTTACCATGCCTGTATCCTTTCAGAACAACTTTGCCTTTAGATTTACTCACAATTTCACAGTGTTCTTCAAAGAAATCAACATGATAACCTCTGTCACAGATTTGACTTATACTCAGTAGGTTGTGTTTAAGTCCTGAGACCAGAGCTACTTCTTTAATTATGACATTTCCAAGATTGATATTGCCATATCCCAATGTTTTTCAAATGTTGCCATCTCCATAAGAAACACTTGGGCCAGCTTTCTCCACAAAGTCTGATAGCAGGGCCTTATTTCCAGTCATATGTCCTGAACATCCACTGTCCAGAATTAGAATATTTTTCCTGTTGCCCTACAATCATAAAGACCACTAATTATTAGTTTTAAGGACCCAGACTTGCTTGGATCCTTTGGCCTTATTAAGTTTGTTAACATTTGCAGCGGATTTAGCATCAGAGTTTATGTTAACATTTTTCTTATCAGAACTTACACTATCAGACTTTGAATCAGAATTTACACTAGAAGGAACAATGGAAACTTTCTTCAAAGAAGGTTTTATTTGATAATAATCATAGTACAAGCTATGATATTCCTTACAAGTATAAATGGAATGCCATAAACTACCACAATGAAAACAAGGATTTTGTGGTTTGTATCTAACAGACTGACTCTTAACTCCTGATTTTGAAGGTAAGGAGTTAATATTCTTATTCTTCCTTTAAAAAGAAGCCAGATGGTTAGAACTTCCACAGTTATGACATGTTTTCCTAGGAGCATCAGGAACAGGTTTATAATTATTGCTTTTATTCACACCTTCCTTTCCATTCCTACTTTTCCTAGGTGATTTTACCTTGTTCGCATTCTTAACATCTTTCAGCTTATGCTTAAGCTGCTTCTTTGTCATTAAGCCTATGTTCACTTCAGCTGTCTTTTCCTGTTTTAGTTTGTCAGAAGTTAATTCCTTTGTAACTTCTGATTTCTCATTTTCAGACTTTACAGTTACAAACTTAACAGGTTTTAACTTTGGCTTTTGCTTATCAACAGGCTTAATTTCTTCAGTTCCTTTATCATTCTTATCTTCTCCATAACCTAAGCCCTCTTTCCAGTTTCCACTGCTTAGCAAATTTTGAGTTGTTTTGCCAGAGTTAGTCCAAGTGCTGATAATCTCTCTTTCCTTTTCTAACTCAGTTTTTAGAGATTCATTCATTTTTAGCACTTCATCCCTAACATAAAAAGCATCATCTCTATCCTTCTGAGTTTGATGGAACATGACTAACTCTTTTTCTAAGAAATCATTTCTTTTCTTAAATGCAAGATTTTCAGAAGTTAATCTTTCACATGTTAAAGTTTGATCTCTATAACTAACAAACATGGTTTTAAGATATCTTCTCAATTCATTAATATCATCAGTATGAAAAGCATAAGTAGTCTGAGGCACCTTTGTTTCAGCAGCTTCAGAACTGCTCTCAGCACTTTCTTTATCAGCATTTACCATCAATGCATAGTTTTCCTCACTTTCAGAGTCTGAGGTGTCTGTCCAACTTTTCTGCTTTGTGATAAGAGCCTTGCCTTCGTCACCCTTTACCTTCTTGCAATCAGGAGATATGTGGCCTTTCTCACCACAGTTATAGCATTTAACATTGGTGTAATCTCCTCTGTCAGACTTTCCTCCTCTGCCTTCAGATCTTCTAAAATTCTTCTTATCAGAACTTATGCCTTTCCTGGAGAACTTCTTTCCCTTCCTGAACTTCCTGTATGCAATCTTTGTGATTCCTTTCACCATAAGAGCACACAGCTTCATCATCTCCTCATCAGCATCAGTTTCAGGCAAGCTTTCAGAATCTGAGTCATCATCACTTTCAGAACTTGATGACTCAGTTTCAGACTTTATGACAAGAGCTTTACCCTTGTCTTTCCTTGAGGAAGCTGCTTTGGGGAATTCTTCTTCAGCCTTAAGAGCAAATGTCCTTGACTTTCCTCCTTTCCTCTTGCTTCTTTGTTCCATCTCAAGCTCATGAGTCTTGAGCATACCATAGATTTCGTCAAGAGTTGTTTCATCAAGATTGTAGTTGTCTCTTATTGTTGTTGCCTTCAAATCCCAGCATTCAGGAAGAGCTAACAGGAACTTAAGGTTTGAATCTTCAAGATCATACTCTTTATTAATCAATGACAAATCATTCAAAAGTTTGACAAATCTATCATATATATCATTCAATGACTCATTAGTCTTTGAGTTAAAGTGTTCATACTCTTGAGTGAGTATTGTCTTCCTGTTCTTCTTAATTGTCTCCGTTCCCTGACACCTTGTTTCCAGAGTATCCCATATCTCCTTAGCAGTCTTGCAGTTGATTACCCTGTTTGACATTACATTATCAATGGCACTATGCAGTAAGTGTCGTACCTTGGCATCCTTAGCAATTGATGCTATATCTTCAGCGGTATAATCACTCTTCTCCTTTGGTACGGTCTTTGCTGCTTCACCTGCAACTGCAACAACGAGCTTGGTTGGTTTGTGAGGGCCTTCCTTGATTCTATCAAGGTATTCTGGATCTGTTGCTTCCAGGAACATGGTCATCCTTACCTTCCATATGGGATATTCAGATGGTCTCAGTATGGGAACCCTGATAGTCTCATACCGACTTTGAATTTGTGGCTTCGGAGGTTCTTTAGTTTTGGTAGGCTTAGTTGGAGTTTCTGTGTCAGACATGATTGTGTATGGATCTTTAGCTGTATGTGTGTTAACAGATTGGCTCTAATACCACTTGTTAGGTCACACACACTGTAGAGGGGGTGAATACAGTGTATAATACAATCAAATCGAACTTTAATATATTAAGTAACAGAAAACAAACTTTATTGAAATAATAAACTCTGTTACAGTATGGAACTGTTACCTCTCAGTGATGAACAAATATCATGAGAGCTGCTAGGGTTACAATGAACAATCTTCTCGAATATATTAACACTTTTAGTGTAAACCCTATGTCTGTGACCCTATGTCTGTGTTTATATACTACACAGTTACAAGATAATTGCTAATTGATATGGAATATAATTCTGCTTCCTAAAATATATCAATCAGATATCTTTTCTTCCAAGTATTCCATTCTTCACGGAATTCCTTCTTCATGCATATCTCTTCTTATGTTTATCTCGATCTTCTTTCCTTTAATCAGCTACTGTCCTTCTCTGATCATCCTTCAGCACTTAAGTTCTGATATCTAACTTCTGATGATTATCTCCTGATAATATAAGTACTGATATCCTTAAGTCCTGACTTCCAGTATAAGTACTGATCAACAGTTAAGTACTGATTTATCCTGTTAAGTAAGATCTGAAATCTAAACATAAATTATATTAGCCATGACATTATCAAATATATCTAACAATGCATATACATATATACATCACAACAACAGTATAACGGGTAGAAAACTTGCCTGAGTGCTCCGGGGTAAATTAAGCTTAGAGTGGGTCCGGTAACCTATGAACAACAACATAAGCCGGAATTAAACCACGGTCGCTTAAGAAACTAGACTTTAACCAATTGAACCCTAACGTTTGCTTATGGTCATTTCTACGCTTAACAAATCACATAAGTCGTTCGAGTACCCTCGGCTCCACCATTTTTAATAAATTAACCGTTACGAATTTTAAGGCGACGCTTTCGCGAATACCCTACCAACTGTCTAGTCCACTTTACATAATTGTTTCATACTCCAATTAGTCATTTAAGGGCCTTAACCAAGGTTTCAAAGTAAGGCGAGGGGTAATGGTTCGTTCGCGAAATGCTGTTACTTAAAAAGGTCGTTTCTCCTAAACCGTACATCGGATTCAAGCGAACCACATATCAAAACGAAGATCGTAACATGAACTATTTAAAGGTTAGAATCTTTCAGTGAGTTCACGGGTCCTAAAGTTAAGAACAGAACAGTTAAGGAAAATCGAACATTATGACGACTATGTTTACGCGATTACTAAGTTTTAAACCACTCCAAACAACCACCATTCAACTCACAACCAACAATACAACCAACCCTCATCCAAACCTTACTACATCAGTCCCCAAACCTCAAGATTTTCCAATTTATACAACCCCACACATGAACTACTAGCTATACTTAAGTTTCATTAACTATAAACAAGATTTCAACATCCAAATCACTACAAATCCAATCCAAACTCTAAACACACAAGCATCATGCTTCTCATTTACTATAACCATCAAAACTATCGTAATACTCAAAGTAAAGTTAGGGTTTGGAGGTGTTATACCTTCCTTGGAGTGATTAGAGTAGCTACGAAGTCTTAGGGAGCCTCCTACAAGCTTGATCTTTCCAAAGAAATCAAGAACACAAAGTTAGGTTTTGAAGTTTCTAAAAGTTAGATTAAAAGAACTGTCAAAACGATGGTCTTACCATGCTTATTTGGACGAGACTTGTGAATAAGAGTTGTAGGCCATCTCAATACCTTTCCAAAGAGCTATAGAACATACTATTTGAGTGAGTATTGAAGGAAATATGGTAGTTGAAGTTGCTGCTCTGGTTTTGGCCGAGAGCTTTTGTTCTTGGAAAGCAAAAGTCAACTTCTAATTTGTGTTTTGTGATTTGTTTTGCCTTGGCTTGGTTGCTACCTTTTGTTTGTTAATTAAATTGTTACCATGGTAAAAATTGTGTGGCTCACAATCAACCAACCAATCCTTCCCACTTTGTCATGCTCATGTCATCTGCTTATGTCATCTTGTTACACTTGTCTTCCTCTTGTTGGTGTGATGACATCATCGTCCATTAACCTCTTTGATTAACCCCTAATTACTTGGCTAATGACCGCTGATCTGTTATACGGTTCGCTTAACTTTCGTTCTCGTTTATCGTTTGAGGGATCATACCCGGGATCTTATTACTTGGGTTCCCCTAAACCTTTCTCAATATTTTATATTTATTTTATGATCCTCTCTTATAATCCTTGAATTAAATCCTTTTAATCATGTTACCTTATACTCAATTCTTTCGGTATCTGGTGGATTTTCGGGAAAAATCAAAGTATTTGAATTTGGATTCTGACGATCTTTACATACACTTATTTACTTTATGGAATACTAATACGATCTTAGAATTTCCATAACAGTACTCCTATATAGCGTGGTCTGATAATTTTCCTTAATCAGCATTATCAGCAAAAGTTACTATTCATCCGTGTTTCAAAAATTCCAAAAATTGGGGTTATTACACAGCTCATCCTACGGGATCATGTTATATGCATGCAAATGCAACTACATGGACTCACATAATAACATGAACAAATATGCAAACAAATATGACCTATATGAACAATCATGCAAAAATAATGACGAAATACAACTTAAACATGCAATATAAATCTATATGAACACGACACACAACTAATCCTTACATTATCACCCCCAAACTTAAAATATTCAATGTCCTCATTGAAGGTAATTGATGTGCCAAAATTATACATTTTAAATTGCAAGCGCACAATTTTCATTTTAATATTTTAAGATTCATTTCACAAGGACTATAAACTTTTCACAACTCCATAAATTTTAATTTAGGCGAACTAGAACAAGTTTTTTTAGAGGAAGGATACTTAGCTAAATAATTATTAAGGTAAGAGAAAATTATGAGAATATACATTTTAATTTAACTAACTTAATTTCAGAAGACATATATTAGCAAGATTCTATAAAATTGGTAACTAATAAGTAATGCAAATTGGACAGGACAAAGATACAGTAAGATAAAAACATGCACACTTAACAAGACTAAAATGTGATAAAATAAAAATAAATGGCAATGGGACAAATATAAAATAAAATGAAGCTAAGCAAGGAAGTAAGTTAGGCCGGAAGTTTGACATGAATTCCTAATGTTAGATATAATTGTGATGTCATGTCTAATATGATTTGTGTTTAGTTTTCAGAACTTAATAATAGGACATATCAGGACTTACTGAAATTAGAACTTACTGAAGTCAGAACTTAATATCAGAACTTAAGGTGTCAGAAGATACATATCAGGACTTAAGTGCGGGAAGACTTTCAGATAAGGAATGCGGCTGATTTACAGAATAAGATCGAGGCTAAAACAATAGAAGATATGCATGGAAAGAGTTAGAGGACTAGAAGACTTATAGAAGATATCTGATTGATATATTTTAGGAGAAATAATTATATTCCATATCAATTAGAATATATCTTGTAACTGTGTACTATATAAACACAGCTTAAGGTTTACACTATTTGTGTTATCATTATCGAGAAGATTATACATTGTAACCTAGCAACTCTTTGTGATATTTGTTCATCACTGAGAGAGAACAACAGTTTATATTGTAACAGAGTTTATTGAATATACTAGATCTTTGTTATATACTTGTGTTGAAATCGATTTGATTGTATAAATACTTTATTCAACCCCCTTCTATAGTGTTGTGTGACATAACAATGTGGTATCAGAGCCTTTCTGTTAACACACATATAGTAAAGATCCAAACAATCATGTTTGAAGAAACACAAACCCCAACTAAGCCCACCAAAACTCAAGAAACTCAAGACACTCAAACCCACAGTTGATATGAGACTATTAGGGTTCCCATACTGAGACCTTCTGAGTATCCCATATGGAAAATGAAGATGGCTATGTTTCTGGAAGCTACAGATCCAGAATACCTTGACAGAATTAATGAAGGACCATATAAGCCTACCAAGCTCTCTGTTGCAGTTGCTGATCAACCAGCAAAGTCCATACCAAAGGAGAAAGGTGATTACACAGCTGAAGACATCTCATCTATTGCCAAGGATGCAAGCGAAAGACATTTGTTGCATAGTGCCATTGATAATGTCATGTCAAACAGGGTAATTGGATGCAAGACTGCAAAGGAGATATGTGATGCTTTGGAGACAAGATGCCAAGGAACTGATGCAATCAAAAAGAACAGGAGGACTATACTCACTCAAGAGTATGAACACTTTGACTCAAAAGTTGATGAGTCATTAACTGACTTATATGACAGGTTTGTCAAACTCTTGAATGATCTGTCACTGGTGGACAAGGAATATGATCTTGAAGATTCAAATCTAAAATTCCTTTTAGCTCTTCCTAAAAATTGGGATTTGAAGTCTACTACCATAAGAGACAATTATGACCTTACTGAAATTACTCTTGATGAAATTTATGGTATGTTCAAGACTTATGAACTTGAGATGGATCAAAGGAGCAAGAGGAATGGAAGAAAGTAAAGGACAGTTGCTCTTAAAGCTGAGGAGAAATCTCCTAAAGTGGTTGCATCAAAGAGGGGCAAAGGAAAGGCTCTCATCATAAAGTCTGATTCAGAGTCATAATATTCTGATGATGATGATTCAGAAACTGAAAGTTTACCTGAAATGGATGTTGATGCAGAGATGATGCAACTGTGTGCTCTTATGGTGAAGGGTATCACAAAGATAGCCTATAGGAAATTCAGAAAGGGAAAGAAGTTTTCCAGGAAAGGTGGAAGTTCTGATAAGAAAGGATTTAGAAAGTCTGAAGTCAAAGGAGGAAAGTCTGACTGAGGAGACAACTCAAATGTCAAATGCTAAAATTGTGGTGAAAGAGGCCACATATCCCCTGACTGCAAGAAAGGAAAAAGTGACAAAGGCAAGGCACTTATCACAAAAAAGAAAAGCTGGACATACACTTCAGATTCTGAATATGAGGTGAGCTATGCCTTGATGGCAAATGCTGATAGCAGTACTGAAACTGCTGAATTGAAGGTACCTCAAACAACTTATGCTTTTCATACTGATGATATTACTGAGTTGAGATTATATCTTAAAACCATGTTCATTAGTTTTAGAGATCAGACTTTAACATGTGAAAGATTAACATCTGAAAATATTGCTTTTAAAAACAGAAATGACTATTTAGAAAATGATTTAGTTTTTCTTCATCAAACTATGAAAGAAAGAGATGATGCTTTGTATGTTAGAGATGAAGTACTAAAATTAAATGAATCTCTAAAAACTAATTTAGAAAAGGAAAGAGAGATCATCAAAACTTGAACTAACTCTGGCAAAACAACTCAGGATATACTAAGTAGTAGGAACTGGAAAGAGGGCTTAGGGTATGGAGATGATAAAAGTGAGAAAGGAACTGTGAAAATTGAGCCAACTGTTGTTAAACAGACTGCTAAGACAAAGGTAAATCCTGTTAAGTTTGTAGCAAAAACTGTAAAGTCTGATTCTGAAAAGATGAAAGAGTCTAGGACAGAAGTCAAGGAAAAGTCAACTTCTGACAAATTAAAACATGATAAACCAGCTGAAGTAAACATATGCTTAATGACAAAGAAGCAGCTTAAGCATAAGCTGAAAGAGATTAGAATTGTGAACAAGGTAAAAGAAGCTAGGAAAAATAGGAATGGAAAGGAAGGTGTGAACAAAAGCAATAATTATATGTCTGTTCCTAATGCTCCTAGAAAGAAATGTTATAACTATGGAAACTCTAACCATCTTGCTTCTTTTTGCAGGAAAAATAAAGATATAAACTCTTTACCTCCTAAATCAGGAGTTAAAAGTCAGTCTGTTAGGTTTAAACCACAAAATCCTTGTTTTCATTGTGGTAGTTTATGACATTCCATTTATACTTGTAAGGAATATCATAGTTTGTACTATGATTATTATCAAATAAAACTTTCTTTGAAGAAAGTTAGTATTATTCCTTCTAGTGTAAAGTCTGATGCAAAGTCTGATATAAATTCTGATAAACAACATGTTAGCATAAACTCTAAAATTAAATCCGCTGCAAATGCTAACAAACTTAAAAAGGCCAAAGGATCCAAGCAAGTCTGGATCCTTAAAACTAACCAATAGTGGTCTTTGTGATTGCAGGGCAACATGAAAAACATCCTAGTTCTGGACAGTGGATGTTCAGGACATATGACTGGAAATAAAGCCCTGCTATCAGACTTTATGGAGAAAGCTGGCCTAGGAGTCTCTTATGGAGATGGCAACATGGGAAAAACTCCGGGATATGGTAATATCAATCTTGGGAATGTCATCATTGAAACAGTAGCTCTTGTCTCAGGACTTAAACACAATCTGCTAAGTGCGAGTCAAATTTGTGACATAGGTTATCATGTGGATTTCTTTGAAGAACACTGTGAAGTTGTAAGTAATTTTACAGGCAAAGTGGTTCTGAAAGGTTACATGCATAGTAACATATATGAAGCCAGGCTTTCAACACATCCTGATGGTTCTGTAATCTGTTTGTTGAGTAGAGCATCAATTGAAGAAAGCTGGAATTGGCACAAAAGACTCTCTCATTTAAATTTCAACAACATAAATGAGCTATTAAAGAAAGATCTTGTGAGAGGACTGCCAAAATCAGTATTTGCTTCTGATGGCCTTTGTGATTCATGTCAAAAGGCAAAACAAAGAAAATCTTCATTCAAGAGCAAAACTGAATCCTCAATTCTTGAGCCTTATCACTTACAACATGTTGATCTATTTGGTCCAGTAAATTTCATGTCAATTGCAAAGAAGAAGTATGCTATGGTTATAGTGGATGAGTTCAAAAGATATTCTTGGGTGTATTTCTTGCACAAGAAGAATGAAACTACATCTACTCTAACTGATCATGTCAGACAGCTGGATAAGTTGGTCAAAGATTCTGTTAAAATAATATGATGTGATAATGGCACTGAGTTCAAGAATTCAATCATGGAAGAGTTCTGCAAAGAACATGGAATTATGCAGGAATTTTCTGCACCTGGAACTCCACAGCAAAATGGAGTTGTAGAAAGAAAGAACATGACTCTCATTGAAGCTGCACGAACTATGCTTGATGAAGCAAAGCTTCCAACCTACTTTTGGGCTGAAGCCGTGCAGACTGCTTGTTTCACACAAAATGCTACACTCATAAATAAGCATGGAAAAACACCATATGAGATAGTGAAGAAAAAGAAGCCAAATCTGAAATACTTTCATGTATTTGGATGCAAGTGTTTTGTTCTAAAGACTCATCCTGAACATCTGTCAAAATTTGATCTAAAAGCTGATGAAGGAATTTTTGTCGGATATTCACTTTCCATAAAAGCCTTCAGAGTCTACAATTTAAGAACAAGGGTTGTCATAGAATCTATCAATGTATCTTTTAATGATAAAAAGATTACTGGAATTGAAGATTTCAATGATCATGATCAGCTGAGATTTGAAAATGAAGATTTAAATTCAAATTCTGTAAATTCTGATGGCTTAAATCATGATCCTGTAAGTTCTGACGGGCTAAATTCTGATGTCATTGAAATCGTGGTAACTACTCCAAGGAAAAATGCACCTGTTCAGGGGGAGCAAGCCGAAGATCCTACCACAACTCAAGACTCTCAAGAAGCATCAGAACCTGTCACTGGCTCATCAAGTTCTGATTCATCAAGTTCTGATGAGCCAAATTCTGATAATTCTGTAAACTCTGATTCTTCAAATCCTAAAGGATCCAACTCAAATTCTGAAGTCTTAGAGAGCATATCTACATGGGGAGCATTAGAACATATCAGTTGTTGGTACAAAATGGGTGTTCAGAAACAAAACTGATAGTGATGGCATAATTACAAGAAACAAAGCAAGGCTGGTTGCTAAAGGCTACTCTCAACAGGAGGGTATTGATTATGATGAAACATTTGCACCAGTTGCTAGATTGGAAGCCATAAGAATCTTTTTGGCTTATGCTGCTCACAAAAAGTTTAAAGTTTTTCAAATGGATGTGAAAAGTGCTTTTCTCAATGGAAAATTGGAAGAAGAGGTATATGTTGAACAATCTCCAGGATTTGTAGATCCAAAATTTCCAAATCATGTCTACAGACTTGATAAAGCACTTTATGGCCTTAAGCAAGCTCCAAGAGCATGGTATGAGACTTTAGCTCAATTCCTTCTGGAAAGTGGATTTCACAAAGGTACAATTGATAAAATATTGTTCTACCTCAACCATGGAAAGGACTTACTTTTGATACAGATATATGTTGATGATA